>NT_165977.1:4428905-4442045 GCF_000143365.1 Chaetomium globosum CBS 148.51
TCGGGGAGGTGGTAGGATAAGGATACTTGGGCCCTTTAACCCGCAGCGATGGGCGAAAGCAGCTATCCTGAGGAGGGAGGGTGAAGGGGAGGGTGTTTGATCCCAGGGTTGGGCCGAGGCTGCCGTTTTGGGTTGGGTCCCTGACGCGTGCTTTGACAAGCGTTTTTCCAATGCGAGCTTGTAGATCCAGTTTGCGCTGATGGTCTGGCACTTTCAGCTCCACAAGGTCCCTGAGGAGCTAAACAGCTTCGAGACGGTGCAGAGGTTTAGCAGGAGCCGACGCAATGCTATGTGCGGCTGAGCACTTCCAGCTTCTAGGGGGTGTGAGAGTGAAGGGGGGAATATGTGTGATGAAACAGCAACTAATGAGGTTGGGGATGGCGGTGGTGTGTGTTTGCAGCGGGAGCACAGGGGAGGTTGTAATCAGCGTTGAGGAAAAGGGGTTGTTGTAAGGGGTACTTGCTATTCCAGTAATGCGAATTGTTTACTACTCGTGCCTCAATATACCCAGTTTTCAGATATCAACACACATACATATGGCAGCTAGTCCTCTGTAACATGTAAACGTGTAGTTTGCATGTCGTTACTGTCGCTTGACGTCTTCAACCGGATTGGTTACCGAGCGGCCCAAGTGCCGACATGTTTGTGCCACCAACTGGCATGGCACAGGTTACACAGTTTGACACCATTTCCGCACTTTTGTCGGAGCCGACGATGCAACCCGTGTCAGGTGATCTTGGCAATTCTGTGTTCAACGTCATGGAGGATTCGTTGGTAAACTGATGAGTGACTTCATGTCCTGGTGAAACACAGCTTGATAGCTTGCAATATCACACTTCTTCCGAGACACCCACTATCCCTTTTTTGCTTGAATTTTTCCGTCAGCCAAGGTTTGTCATCTTACTCGCCATGAGAATCAAGAGGGGATGCAGAGCCGTGTCCCGCGCAGTCGCAACCTTGTTGGTGTCTGGAGTTTCTGTTACCTAGCCTTCACGCCTTCACAAAGGCCGAAGCCGCGAACCATCGCCCCACAACTGAAGTGTCTCGGACCTCTCGGCTCGAAAGCCTCCCAGCTGAACTAACATCGCAGATCCTCACTTCTTTGGCTAGCCTGGACGATCCCAAGGCCGACGCCTCGCCCGTGCTCTCCCAGAACCACCGGGCCGACCGCAACCCACCAATGCTTGATTGTGTCTTCCGAACCACCCTTGGCGGCAATGTTGTTGTGGACGCCTTCCTGACCCAAAGGGTCAAAGGTCGGCGCAACTCGAACACCCGTCTCACCTCGCAGCTCACCGGGACGCCCGTGGCCCAACTGTTCATCAACACATCGTTACCAAGAACACCGCGCCCATCCATCCATGCTAGCTAGCGGGTGCACAACTGCATGCTGTCGAGATGGCAGCCTCCTACTGGTTGACGGTTACGCCACTAATGCACCAAATTCCGCAAAGACCCCTTCACCACCTCTGCGCATCTCTTCCACCGGGCCGGCTGAGCGGACTTAGAGTCGAACGGGAACGCATTATCCGTGTTTTTTTCCGTTTCCACATGTGGTACAATCTCTCCAGGACCCAGTCCGGCGCCGTAGCCGGCAGCAAGTTTGTTTCTTCCATGGGGTCCGGGGATGCCGATGCGCTTTTTCCATGAACCGTGCACAACCACATCTTTGTAGATCTCAAGCCGCATCTCCATCCTCGGCCCGGGGAACTGGGACCCGAATTGTCGGCGCCACGAGCATTGGCAACCAACAACCCGGAGACCACTCCGGAGAACAGTCCCGAGATTGACACCCCACAAGCGAGAAGCCGCTCTGATGGAGTCTCCCGATCCGGGCACCCAAACAAGCAAGCACGAAGTAATCACGAATCCACCATTCCCCATACGGGGAAAACCCACCCACCCAGGCGGCCGAAGCGCCGCTCAACAGCCTCGTCTCCAGGGGCCTCGAATTCCAGCTCCGAACCATGACAACCCTCATCATATGCAATCCTCCCCCCCAACCAACCAACTACAACCGCCGCCCCAAAAGCAACCTCCCCGCCACCTCACCGAGCCGCTCACACAGCAAGTTGAGTTGGGAGCGGGTGAGGGTGGTGGAGTGGACTGTGGGACGGGGTGTGGAGGCTGAAGGCGTTGGGGCGGCGACGGCGGTCCAGATGCACGGGATTGTGAGAATGGTGGAATGGTGGCCAGTGAATGGGGGCCAGGGTGATGCCCCTGGTAGGTGGGGGAGTGGGAGAAGCAAAGATGTCTTAGACTACCCAGCTAGCTCGACACTAACTACATAGGTAAATCACGAAGAAAGCCCGGGTGGGGAAGGGGGGGGGTTGGATGGGGCAGGATAAAAATAAAGGAAGAGTGGAAAACGAGGAGAAAAAGCAAAAGAAAAAAAGTGAGACAGGCTAAGAGACCAAGCAAGATGCTCGATGTACCAGTGATGGGGTCGATACACTAGTACGATCGATCGCCAGGTTCATTTTGCCCCTGTCTCAGGGAAGAATAGTTACGGAAATGAGATCGGGTATTGTTACCGCCCCGTCGTCAAGGAACCCAGTGAATGGAGGATGCTAATAGTGAAAGGATATAAGGGGGACCCAGTGAAATACTACGAATAGGGATATGCTATACTCTCCATGCACAGTACATTCGCCCGATGCTTGTTATGTCAATATATACGCTGCTGGGTACGGTGGTGCCTGGAAGCAGTGAAGGCCCGGGGTGCGGCGAGGGAGGCATACCATTTCCGGCCTCGAACCTTTGAGCTTGCTTTGCAGCAACAAACACAACAGCAGCAAGAGAGACTACTACGGAGGATGCGGAGCGTCACATTCCGGGGTGCGTCCACCCTGGAGGAGGCCGACGATGGCTTCCAAAAAGCGGGAAAAAGGAAGAGACCACGGGGCCGACCCCCCGGCTTTCTCATAGCCCAGGAGGAGGCTGCAAGGAGTTCGAGGCAAGGAAAGCTGACCTTTGCGGGGAAGGTTGATACGGATCTGACCGGAGACCGAGGAGACGGTGTTGGGGGCCTAGGGGTTACGACTCCAGAGGCCACGGATACCTTGGAGGCGGACGGTCAGGATGTCGGAATGCAGGGAGCTGGGTAGGCTCCCTTCAACCGTAGCACGACGAATTCTGAAGAGACGGGCCAAGGTAACATCGGGACAGGTTTTTAGTCCGACGGGGAAACCAGGACGGTTTTCCTGTACAACTAGCTAGATAGTTGGACCGGCGAGCCCAAGGGCATAGCGGTGTAGGAATAATAATAATATATACGCTGAGCAATGAATAGCGGGCTGGATGCTGGAAGTGATTATTGCCTTGTCTACCTAGGTATCTAATGAGTAGTTACCTAAGTAACGAAGACCGTCGAAAGGTCCGATGAGAAGTAGTGGATTCAAAGGGCCTACTTCGTATTGGGAAGTAAGTCCACGCAACAAACACTCCTAGAAAGTGACAACAGGGAGACATGCAGAACTGGCTCTAAAGTTGGGTGCGGCTGTCGGTGTCTGTCGTTTGTTTATCCTCCGGTTGAGGTTCATCAAAGTATTCCCAATACCTATCTTATTCACGCACCAGCTACGAAGGTAGGTAGGAGGCTCCTGTGGTGCTTCGCATAGAGATAACTTATTCATCATGATATAAGGGTATTGATTCACTGTTGGTAGGTCTTCTAGTCCTACGAACCCTACATCAATGCTGCGAACGAGAGCATGATGAGAGTCGTTATCACACCCATGGGCCTCTACTCTGATTCTGTGTCTACCACTGTCAGATGGCGGACCGGCATTTATCAGTTGAGCGTCACCCGATTAACCCAATGGAATGGAAGGGCTTTGGAAGTAACAAAACATGGGGATGCCCTGTCTGGGCCTCATCGAAGAACACAACCACCTGGAGCAGCCCAATCATATGGATAAGGAAGATAGCAACTACATATTCAAGGCTCTGCGGGACTACATTCACACCCCACCCATTAACATGTAATTCACCCGATACAATCCAGATTGGGAGCGCATAGATACCTAGGGGGTGAGCAATCCAGAGTTCCAGACCCCCATTGTACTTTCCCTCGTGTTCTGACTTCAGCTCGCAGCGACTGGTCTAAGATGGACTTTAGGGACTCGGAAAGCTCGTACCTCTGTCCCATAGAGAGGATCTTTGAATCCAGAAAGACTTACAGGCCGCATGTCCGTGCTTCCTCCACGGCGTAGCCACACTCCTCGTCGACAAACTCAAGCGGTAACGCCTCGGCTGGCAATGCGCCGGACGAGTCGCTAAACGACCGCAGAGGTGACTTAGAGATTAGGAGTAAGCAAGACCTTTGCTGAGCGGTGCAAAGGGCCTTGGGCGTAAGGCTCCAGCTACTCAACTGCGGTGATAGTTTTCTTTTTGTGATGGGCCATACCATACGAGCACATATCACAGAACCATGACTCCATGAGGTTGCTGAACCATCGGAGAGTCAGTGGGCCCATCGCCGCACTGTACGAGGTACCATGGAGTCAAATGCAACTCAACTAAATACATACACGAATGCAGTCAACGAAGTCGGACTCAGGTGCTTTGTGCTTTTCCTGCTCAGGACTAAGGAGGCAACTAAGCTAAGGCATCAGGCTGTTTTGAGACTGCATCCCGAATACCATGTGAAAGTCAGAGGGAGGTCACTGCCATGGCGAATACACAAGCAGATGCCCAGAGAGATACCTCGACAGACGTTTCCACCACACAGCATCTTCAGCAACGTTGTCGTGATGCTTCTTCCAAAAGCGCCGTGCCAAGCCCGCGTCGCTGACGGGCTGACAATCTGCAAGCTGCTGAAATTGGGTTCCAGAACCCCTGCATAAAAGGGGGCTTGGCGTTGCATCCTCCCTCCCATCCCAGCGTCGCATCATGACACGGTCCTCGCGCCGCCAGCCAAAAAAGAAAGTCATCTTCAACACCACAACCTCCTCGGCCGACGACTTCCCACCACAGCATCGCCCACGGGTATCCCACAACGCCCCTCACCCCACGAAACCCACAATCTCTTATCTTCATCCCCGTCCCCAGCCCCAACACACTCCTCCATCCAACCCACGTGCAGACGGTGCAGCAGAAACCACCTCACCCAAAGCGACGGGACCCTCAAACCTGCCTGACCAACCCAACCAAAATGCCAATCACCCTCCCCACCACCACCAACCCCCCACCATCATCACCATCACCATTAACAACCCCCCTCTCCCCACTCGCAACCCTAACAACACACCTCCGCGCGCACATCCTTCGCCCGCTCACCTTCCAGGACACGCGCGACAAGGGCGCCGCCGCGACCGTCGTGCTGCGGGGCGTGGCCAACACGGCGCATTTCGTGCTCACGGGCGGCTCGCCGTGGTGGGCGCCGCTGTACTATGTGCTGGACCAGCTGGTGGTGATGTACATGGTGGGTGTGGTGGCGGGGGTGAAGGGGGGGAGGAAGCTGGGGGGGTGGAGGGTGGTGAGTGGTTTTTTTTTTTTTTTGTTGTTGAGAAGGGGGGATTTGGTGGTGTTGCTTATTTTTTGGCGGTTTTTTTTCTCTGTCAGGGGTGTTCTTTTGGCTTTCGGATTCGGTTCTTTTTCTGCGGGTTTTCTTTTTGGGTTGCGGTTCCTATTTGGGGGGTGGTTGACTGATAGACAGACAACGTGGGGGGACGGGCGGGATTCGGTTTTTTTTTCTTCTTCAAACCCCCACCCCCACACACGTTGACTCTGTGCTTTCGGCGATCACACAGAAGAAATGAAGCTGACTTGGAATTTGCTTTCCTGGCAATTTAGGACGAGCGGTTTTTCGAGTACTTCCTGGCGGCTTGCGGTGTCGTGCACGTGCTGTACATGGGCATCTTGCTCATGTGCGTCGTGACCTTGGCCATCTTCTACGGCGTGACGGGCGGCTTTGTCCTGACGATCGCTGGCGTGGCGATCCTGCCCGTCGCGTTGCTGGCCGCGCTGCCGGAAGACGGAGAGAGCGGACCAAGTCTCCCGTGAACGGCGTGCATGACGCAGCGATGGCCGGTGTGGTTCTGGTCCGGGCCAGCTGGGAGGCCGGGAGGCCGGGTGAAGCCTGCGTCCGATGAGGGGCAAGGGCGTGTACGATGGCGATGATAGAGGCTAATTTTCGCATGAGAGAGAGTATGAGTGAGCGTATGGCAAAGAGGCGGGGTGGGCGCGAGAATGTAAGGCCGATACGGCTACTTTCTAATGACGGCATCAAGTGGCACGACTCAAACAGCAGGTAGTATTGGTCTACATGTTGACCTGTGCTCAGCGGACTCTGACCACGCCTCCAAATCCCCAGCCACATCCACGAGGTCCTCCAACGCAGTCTGGCCGCATTCAGGTCCGCGGCTTGTTAGCCGGCTCACCCAGCGAGTCCTTGCTGGTCAACCCGGTCGGGTCTCCAGAATGCGCCGCCCTGCCAAGGTTTGGGTCCAGGCCGCCCGTCATGTCCGGGTGCTGCTCCCGGGTCGGCCCCGTGGTATTGAGAGCCTCCTTCCTGTCCTCCTGCATGGCTAGAAGCGGAGAGTGAGTTTTGTCGCCGGGGAAACAGAGAGAAGAACAGCGTACCCTTCTCGTCCATCCTGGTTACCTTCTCCAGTCCCTTCTTCATCGTGCTCTTGGCTTTCTCCATGTTGAGTCCTTGTAATCCAATGTCAAGCAAGATTAAACTGTGGTCGGACCTCCGGGTGGACGGACGGCAAGCTTGTTGGCCCTTTGACATGTATGGCCGTCGTGGTGATGTCATGGCATGGAGCATGACTCGCTGTCTCGCTCTCGGTCCCATGGGCGGGACGAAACCCCCTGAGGATACGGTCCCCAAGCAGGGATGCTGCGTGGAGCATGGTTCTGCGTTTCCTTGTCACCGGGGGCCTGGGTGTAAACCGCAACTTGCCATTTGTGGTCGAACATGTACGCCCGGAGCTGAATGAAGGACGGACTCATCAACCCCATCGGCTGATAAATTCGTCCTTTTTCGCGTTCCTACCCTTCAATTGGCTCACCCCGACGTCGATGCCTTTCAGCTTCTCATCAACGGTGGCTAGTTCTTGGGAAAGGACGGCAATGGACCCCTCAATTTCGGGATCCATGAGCCGGGCGCCCCCGAATGAGGTCTCGGCTAGGATGGAGTCGCGAACGAGCTGGATTGCCAGCTTCCCGTCGGCAACCTGCTTTGCTGCTACCCCCTCGAAGCTCTGTTGAACATTGAGAGAAACATCCCGCATCTTTCTCCGACGGCTATCGAGCGTTGAGGATAGAATCTTGACCTGTTCCCGCAGATCATCGGCTGCTTCGTCGTCCTGCGAAAGATTGATAGCAAGGGCGCGCAGGATCTCCTCTAGTGGCGGCTCGTTGCCAATTCCGGGCGCGCCAGTTGAGTACCTCGACCGCTGCTTGGGTCGAGGACGGACCGGGGACATGTCATTTTGTTGTTGTCTGGCACTCGTCGCCCGCGTAGGGGATGCCTCGGTGACTTGTGTCTGGGTGTCCAGTTCCGGCTTGGCGACCTCGAGAACGGCATCGGTAGCGGATTGGTACGCCTGAAATGCATCTAGTCGAGCCATCATGTCTTGTGCACGGTCAATGAGATAGTCTAGGCAATCGTGGATCTGTGCTGTTAGCGGAGAACATTCTGCAGACGGTGCTGCTACTCACGTAGCTAGTTGCCCGGGCCGATTTGGCTATGCTCTGACCATTCTTTGTGGCGAGGCTCCTCAGCGCTGGCTCTAGAAACTGCTGCTCGGTCGACATTTGGGCCACCGGGAGAAGTTCCGAATAGAGGGATTCTAGCTCCTCTTGTAACGCCGATACTTGGTCGGCCGAAACTCGAGGGGGCCTTGACTGGGACGACATCTCAAGAGATTCGAGATAGAGGCGGTCTAACTTCGTTCGGATCCCCTCCACGGTGAACTTGATCAGCCTGTCACGTTGTAAGTCTCGACCAAAGGGTAAAAGATGGGGGACCGGGGAGCGAACCTTGCGCATGCTTCACGTAGCAGAGCGACGTCGTTCTGTTCCTCGCCGTCTTCAGTCTCTAACTCCCACCCTAGCTTCTGAAGACTGGACAAGAGTTTGTCATCGGAGCGGAACAACGTGTCCACGGTTTGCTGGATTGTCGCACCAGCCCCGGTGCGCTGCTGCTCGAGTTCGCGGATGCGAGAGCCCAGCGACTGCGTGAGCTCGTCTGCCTGGTCAAAGATCAGGATGGGACACTTGAGAAAACACGCGATAGGTGGTAGGAAATACCTCTAATGCGAGGTTGCTGCGTTCAGCTTCCCATTTCCGGGCCCGGCCTTCTTGAATGGCGACGCGTTCCCTGTTGCCTTCGCGGCCGGCATCAACAAGGCGTCCGAGAGCTTCCTGTTGCTGTTTGAGGGCCTCGGTATGCCGCGTAATAGCCTTGGTGGAGCGGTTGAGTTCGTCTATGGCGTCCTTGATCTCCTGGTCACTCAGAACACGAGCCGCGGTGAGGTCTGACGACATGGCAAGCTTCTCGGCCACACCCGATTTTCCGAGGGCAGCATATCTGGATGGACATATTAGCATGGATGCCGATGAGTAAGAAGCGGAAGCCCACGGACTGGTTCAACTCGTCGACGGTGAGCAGCGTATCGGGAGTGAGGTGAAGCGTAGCCCATTGCACAAGATGGGCCGAGTCAGAGGCCGAAACGGCTGCTCTCACCGCTGCTGCATCCAACGACACGTCGTACGCCCGCAGGATCCTGATCAGTGACTCGGCGTTCATTTCGGAAGAGGATCGAGAGAATGGGCCACAGCATGAAAGTGAGTTATTACTGCGTATAGTAGTCAGGTGGTTATCTCCGTCGTCGTTTCAAACAATGCTCGCTTGTTCTCGTCGCCAAAAGTTGCATGTGGAGCCTGGGTTTTGGAGACGATTGAGACCCCTGGATGCATCTGCCGGGCTGCCCCACGTTGCCCCGCGCTAATGCAACGCTTTGAACGCGCCGTGGCCCATGCTTCGCGCCAAATCGCGGCATCAAAGTGGCCCTGACGTCTGCTTCCTTCCACAACAGAAGAGTTCGCGAAAGCTCGCCACGGTCCTTCCACATTTTCGTTACGTCCGTATTCGTACCTGCCCTGTTAAAGGTAACCTGGAAGGTACCTACCTACCTTGGCAATTTTGCTCTGCCGCTCGCTGTTGTGAGTCGTCTGCTGTTTCCCGCAGCCCTCCGGCAGATGGCCGCCAGGCAGGTGCCAGTGACTGCCTTCAAATCCAAACATTTCCAGGTTCAGCGCCTGCTTTCTCTCTTCCCGGCAAATGGAAGTCATTGATCTTCCAAGGTCAAGGTGTCATGGTATGCCATTCCGCACTCGCACAGAGTTCAACAGGTTCTACCAAGCATCATCATAAACTTCACCTTCCCAATTCGTACGCGCCCGCTTCCAGGCCCTCCGACTCGGTTCAAGAATGCGCACACGACTGCAGAGCGCTTCTTTTATGGCCAAACGGCAATTGTTGTCGAGTCATTTGTCTATCCGTGGAGAATTGAACCGAGAATGGACGATATAACGGCGGCCACACTTTGGGTGTTGTCTTGAACGCGTGCAAACCATGACCTGGAAACCCTCCAGCCCGGAAGGGCACAGGGTACCTTCAGCTGCGCTTCCCGGATTACGCTAGATGTATGGCCCCGTCGAACTTGGCTAACCCGAGCGGCAGTGAGGTCCCACTCCTCTACATTACTCTGCTGGCAGGCATTTTTATGGTTCTGGGGATCATCGTAACGCTTCGGCCGAGTCTTGTTCAACTGGGCAGCGCTGGTGCTCCCAATGCGTTTTGGCGGCGAGCGTGATGCTGCCAGTGCCACTGCCTCCGTTTCGGCGGAAAGCACTGTGGCCCTCCCAAGCCCCCAACAGCGACGTAACACAACATCAGGCTTTGCAACGGCTGAGGCGAGAGCGCTGTTGTGAGATGCCAACTCAGAACCGTTTGGCCGCCCCGGACGATGGGAGGGTGGCACCCAGGTGTTCTGCAGAAAGATTCCCTACCCAAAAGAAATAACCGAACTGTGACTGCCTGGCATCATCTAATCCTTTAACTTCAGATCTGAGCAACTGACGGTCAGGTTAAGCTTAGTGACGCAGCACAAGCACTGCGTCGCGGACCGAAGGCTCGTCCAACGCCCTCACAGCCTTTCTCTCCCAACCCCCTTCGCAAACTAGGCACAAATTCCCAACACTGGCAAGCCGCCTCGTGCTCTGGAGACAAAATGTGATGCCGCCATACACCTGGATAAACGGCGGCTCGAACCGCAGCCAGCCGTTGTTGCGAAGCGGGAATGCGCATATCCGCCACCACACGTCGGGGCCCTGCGGCTTCCCACCGTCCTGTTGACGGCTCTGTCGCCGGCTGGTCTGTTTTTCCTGTTCTCGTTTGCGGTCGGTCCACACAATGCACGGATTTGGTTTACGCCCCCAGTTTATCCCAGCTTCCCTATCTGACATCCTGACGTGAGCCGTGCCCAGCCTCTCCCAATCCCGAGGGGCCTAAACCTTTAGCCCGCAGCCCGGCCGAGGGCGTTTGCCGGGGCGTCCCCGGTGGCGTCCAAGTACCGAGCAAGCCACGCCGGTTCGGCTCCTCGCCGGCCGTATGTGGACCATCCAACCCGGCTATTTACTGAGGCTGGGCACAACACTCCGTTTGAGGGTCGGGTTGATGGATAACATGGAAAGGGGATATTCTTCCATTTCGGTCGCCAGACAGCGGGGAAATCTTTGGGTTGGGGCTCGATGAGGGAATCAAGATGTGCTGACCCCGGCGGGGAACACCTCCCCGTGTCCCGTCCCGTTGTCGGGTCGTTTCCACAACCACGCCGGCTCGTTTCCTGCAGTACCCTGTCCCCGCACCTTCCTTGCTCTTCTGTCTGGCACAAACACGCAGGCAGTCGCAACCCGAGGCGTCCCAAAGTCCGTTGGGGGACTCTGTCCCGAAAATGGACAACCTACACCGACATGTTGACGTGTCGCTTCAGCACATCACTTCGGGGTATGTCGTGAGCCCTTACCGGCAAACACAGCCTTCTGCAACACCCCAATCTGTACATTTCATTCGTTCGGCGGCTGGATCGACCCCGGTTCTCTGCTTCTCCCGGTTGGCGGGCATCTCCACGGTTCGGCAACAAGTCCAACTTCCCGTTTGGTTCGTGACGGGACGGTCTTTGTACCGGGACACTCAGCTGAGGACTAAATTCGGCCCAAGGGCCCCATCCCGGGCTTCACCGTCAGAACGGCCGCCGGAGCATGGACCGGGGAATACAAACATCAGGTCCGCTGCAGTGTGTGTTCCAGACACCACGGGCTGTTCCCGCTGCTGTCCCCTTAAAGTACAACTGTCGCCATCCTACTTTTGCTCCCAAGCTTCGTCCAAGGCCATGTCTCACTGCCTGACGTGCGTGTGCCTGTGTCAGAAGCAAACAATCTGCCGTCCACTTATTGCTCGCCGCTGGACCCCTCATTTCTCCGAGCGCCGGTGCCGTGGGACTGGGCCGAGACCGGCATGGCTTCGTTGCCCGTGCGTCCACCTCCTTCCACGAACCCTGGGGCAGCAACCACCTTGTCTCGGGAATGGATAGACTTGCTAGAGAGGTTGCGAGATGGAGCCATTGCAGTTGTCCTTGCCTTGGTCGCCCAGCTGATGATAGCTGCCATCCAACTTGGTTTGGACCAGGAGAAGTCCGAGTTTCCCGCGTCCATATTGGCCATGGCTGCTGTATTTCTGGCCTTTTTTATGTGTGGGTGCGTCGCCCCCGGCCTCGAAGAGTTTTACAACAAGCGGTTACGGCATGCTGTGAGTACCAATGCTCGATACTCTTGCCTTTCGGATCTGACCGAAGCAGACAGAGCTTCTGAACCGCCACATGTCCATCGGCTTCACCATTCCGGTTGTCATGCTCTGCAATGGCCCCGTATCAGATGTCCGCAGCATCGGCATGATCATTGTCTGCTTCGGTAAGCGGATCAAGCTAGGTATCTGACGCAGAAAGTTGGCTAATCTCTCCAAGCGCTGACGGGCCTTCTCAACACATCCTTCGCCTACTTCCTTACGTTTTTACTTCAGTGTCTCATGGTCCGCTACGACAAACATTTCTGGGTGGACAAGGGTGCCGATGCTGAAAAGGGGGGGAGATTGGGTGCGCAAAAGCCGCGCAAGCCCGTCAAATCCCTATGCGGAGGCTCTTCCTCCGGAAGCTCCTTGACCATCGGCCTCGATTCCTCAGCAGAGTCCTCCGAGACGGACGAGCCCACACCGCGACGAAACGCACCGAGAACACGCCCACAAACTGACACCCCGCCTCTCCAAACCCAACTGCAACTCTGGGCCCTCCGCAACCCCATCCTCCTCCTCTGCTGGCTGCTCACGCTCACCATCGGCCTACCGCTCCGCTACCACAGCGGCAACGACGTCCCCCTCGCAACCCTGCTCCTCTTCTCCACCTGGCTCACCACCCTCGCCATCCAAACCGCCATCAAATCCCCGCAAAACCCCCTCCCCTCTTGGCTCCGCACCCTCCTCTCCGGCCTGCTCAACCCCGTCCTCTGGACCTCCCTCACCATGATCGCCTACATCTTCACCGACGCCGCCCTCAGCCGCCGCCCTCTGCCCACCATGCTCGCCACCCTGCAAACCCACACCCCGCTCTCCACCCTCATCATCCACCATCGCCCAACGCCTCCAACCACCCCAACCGCCGGCGACGTCGCCACCACCCTCCTCAACGCCGGGCTCGTCGCCTGGGGCCTGAAGCTGTACTCCCACCGGCGGCACATCTTCTCGCGCGGCGGGCTGGGCCGCGTGGGGGGTCTCGGCGGCGGTCGCGCCTGGGGAATGCGGCGCTGGGGCCGGCGCTGGGCGGGGGGACTCGGGGTGGCGCCTGCGGGGGCGGCGCTGGCGTTTGCGGCGCGCAGTGTGACGGTGGCGTTGGCGGGGCCGGTGATGGGGTTGTTGGGCGGGGATGGAGGGTTGAATGCGGCGATGGTGGTGGGGAGTGGGATTGTGTATCAGATGGGGTTGGGATTGGGGGTGGGGAGGTGGTTGGAGAGGGTTGTTGTTGTTGGTATGGGCCCGGACGGGGATACGGGGCTTCTTGGCATCCTCGCCTCCCC
>NT_165977.1:4442145-4541823 GCF_000143365.1 Chaetomium globosum CBS 148.51
TGGGGTTGAGGGGAGTGGAGGAGGATGAGCACGGCGAGAGGGAGGATGAGGACGGCCTGAGGGAGGGGGAGGGGGACGAGGCGAAGGGATGAATGCGAGTGGAGGTTAGGGGATGATAACGGGGTTGAGCGGCGTGGTGGACGAGGGCTGGTGTCGATCAAGAGGACGGCGGCGGAGGGCCCAGCCTTGCGGGGATGGGGATGGGCGTGGTGGTACGGAAACGGGCACGGGTACGGGCACGGGTACGGGGGTGGAGACACAGACACACACAACAGAGACACAGACACAAACACAGACGGGCGGGGACAGAGACAGAGACAGAGACAGTGGGGAGGCCGCGGCCGTAACAGCACGGCGGAGGCGGCCGAACCACCCAAGGGTTGTTGCCGCCGGCGTCACGGTCGGCATCAACGCCGCGGCGATGGGCACGGCGTATTTATACGAGGTGCAGAGCGAGGCGGCCCCGTACGCGGCGCTTTCGATGATTGCGTTGGGCGTCATGACGGTCGTGTTTTCGAGTATCCCGCCGCTTGCGGCGTGGATTGTAAAAAGTGTTGTGGAATGAGAGGATACATATTACAAGGGGGGTGGGGCATACTAGAAGACAGTTGACATATGGTGCGGGGAATTCTGTTTTTAAATGTCTCGGGAAAGCAGGGTGATTTTATTGTTGGGGGTGAACACCCGGGGGGTCCGTTGGAGAACCGTAGAGTCAACTTCAAGCTGAACCACAGGGGCCACACATGCGCATCTCGGTATCTTCCATTCCATTATGTGAATCGGCCGTTTCGCGACCCCTATCAGCGTGGCACATCAACGTAATCTTGTTCTAACAGGCTCGCTATCGCAGATCGTCTTCTCAGCCAAATATGAGACAAAACCCTACAGAAGCAGACTCCCCGCAACTCGTCGAAGAGAAGGTTACTCGAGCCTAGAAGAGCGAGTCAGCAACGTCCTATATTCTAACACGAACAAGGGTGACAAACCTCTCAATTAGGTGTAGCCCGCTGGCGGTGTCGACAATCCCGGACACTTCGCCCTCTCGCAACGCGAACGCGGCGTCCTCAAACTCCTTTTGCATGTCCCCCCGCCCGAAAAACCCAAGGTCTCCCTGCTTGCGAGCGCTGCTGCAGTCGGATTCGGTGAGGGCGAGCTGGCCCAGCGAAACCTCGCCGCCCTTGATGCGGGCCTCGTGGGCCTTGATGATCTCGTAGGCGTCCTCCTTGGTGCGGGTGATGGTGTTCTCGCGCCAGCTCGAGGGCCGGCGGCTGTCGCGATGCTTGACGAGCAGGTGGGCGGCGCGGATTTTACCCGGTTGGCGGTCCTCGCCTGTGCCCGCGGCCAGGCCCTTGTTGCTATGGTACTCGGCCATGTAGAGCTTGAGCTTTTCTGTGTCGGTCTCCGCGGGCGGCTCCCAGCGTGAGACCTTCTCGACCGAGTTGAAGTAGTAGGGAAGGTTCTTGGAATTGCTGTGGCGCACCTCCCAGTTGGGCGGGAGGCCGGTTTCGGATTGCTGGGGGAGAGGACATGTTAGCTCCCTGCTGTTTGAGGCTGAGGAGGTCGAGAAAGCCGAGAGGGAGCTGGCCGCGCATCACTTACGTCGGTCATGGTCGTCGTTGGCTGAAACTTTGGGCCGGTGGTAGGGAGGAGTGGTTAGGTTGTCACGGATAAGGCGTTGTTGGGTTGAGCTGTTTGGTGGCACGCGAGTAGGTAGCTAGGCAGGTATCGGTTGTGGTAGGTATGGGTAGCGAGAATGACCCTGGATCGAGAACCAGACGAAAGAGAATAGCCGTCCAAAGAAAGCTGTCCTTGCAGAGTGCTTGATGACGCGCTTCGTCTTTTAAGTCGGGGTCGGCAGAGTTACAGGGTTGCAGTGATGGTCAATCGAAGCCCTCTGGATGCGGAGTGCAGCTGGGCCGAGAAGGCGGGGTGATGAGAAAGGGTGGTGGGGGGTTCCAGGTTGCTCTCGGGGGTCCGGGGCGCTGGAGGGCTTGGCGCCTTGATCCTGCCAGGCTCGCCAGGGCACGACAGACGGGTTGCACCGGACCCCTGTTTCAGTGGCCGAGCACCCCGCCATCGCCAGGCTTTGTCACCCGTCACCTGTCCCACCCTTGTGGGAGCCATTTCGCGCATCATCCATCACGAGGCTCGGAGCTCGAGGTTGTAATGTTACTGTCGACGTAACCGGCGCGGCAATTCAAGTGGCTACCTGAGGTGTGGCCATCCATTCATCTCAGCGAATAACAGTTGCGCCACCGAGTAGCGAGCTTGAGATGAAGATACACCAAGGGGCACGTGGGAGGAGTATTCCTCCTTTACCTCGTCCGTATTAATTCCGTCTGCATCGGGCCCCTTTCCAACCATGGGCCCGAACCATCAATTAGTAGGTAGGTGAGATTGAGTTAACCGCGCTTTCATCCAATGAAGACCTACCTGAGGTACTTGGGCTTCTTGTGCCTTTGATGCATGCATCGGTCTCCGCTGCCTTGAGAATAGTGCACAACCACTACCAACATTTAAGGCCCATATCATCACATTGCTTGCAAATAGACCTACCTCCAGTTTCAACCTGCCAATCCACCACGCCCAGCGTTTTGAGTAGACCAAAATCGTAGCGTTCCCAAGGAGAAGGATAACAACAAACGAGGGGCCTGCCGCGGACAAAATGGCAGCCACGCCCACGCCACCTGCATCTCTGTCGCCTCAAAGGAGGTGAGGCTGGGGCGATTGTAGGGTTTCGAGAAGCTCTCAGAACCGGGCGTATTTCCGGGCAACGCTCAGAGCTATCGTAAAGCTTTGAAAAAATCCACAAGTTCACCCATCAGGTATCCCATAATCTCAGATATCGCACCGGCTCAAAAGCTGGATGATGGCAGGTAAAGCACTTAGATTATTCCATTGTGGCCAGTGGTCGAGGTCACAAGAAAGCGCAGAGCGCGCCTGCCCGGCTTTGTGAAGAAGGCGAGTGGGGCGGTGGGTTAGGCACAAGGCAGACGCCGCAAATGGCAAAGCGCAGCCTCGTTTTTCAAGTGGAACAGAGCTGGCTGTGAACAGCTGCAGAGCACCTATCATCACTCTTACCAACTCCAGGCCTCACTTCTCAGGAAACCCATCAGCAACCCATACCTTCCATAACCCTCCATCAGGTTTAGGTCCAGTCTATTCTTTCCATTTTCTAGGCTTACTAAAAGGTAACGTGACGCCCCGACCATTTTGGTTTTGGTCAAGCACAAGGTCCTTCGCGCCGGTCTTCCTCCAGCTCTTTTACCACACCAGCATCACTGCAAAGCCATCATTCTCGCTTAACCACCTCATCTTCCCAACAGCCGACTCATCAAGATTCCATCCGACAGGCAATCCTTCTTCAACTCAAAACACAAATCTCTCATCGGTTTTCACCTCGCATCCTTTTCAGCTCCATCGACGGCCTTGCGCACCCCAACGCCACCTTCATCAATCAAGAGATCACCTACCAGCCATCCACCCTTCCAACGATGTCATCGCCCGCAGCCTCCGTCTCCGACGACCGTAAGAAGCCGGCCGAGCAGATCACCTTCCGGTTCTGCTCCGAGTGCAGCAACATGCTGTACCCCAAGGAGGACGAGGTTGACCACAAGCTCATGTTCACGTGCCGCACGTGCAACTTCTCGGAGGAGGCGAGCTCGACCTGTATCTTCCGCAACGCCATGAACAACGCTGCGGGTGAGACGGCCGGCGTGACGCAGGACGTCGGTAGCGATCCTACTGTGGGTAGCCCTTCTTCTTTTTCTTCCAATGTCGACGTTTTCGACCGCCGGGGTTCCGGCTCGTCCGGCCTGTCAGGGTCGACGAGCTCGTCCACCACTTCAGCCTGTCTTTCTTCTTGCCTTGGTTGCGGTCGTATCCTTTCTTGCGAGACATGCGGCGACCATTTCTCCATGCTTCCTGCTGCCGACTCCCCTCCCCCGGGGCTAGAACATGACGAGGCTAGCGTTCTGGAGTTTGACCGAGACATCGATATGGACGATGACGACGACCTGGACGTGGACCTGGATGATATTGAGATTGTGGCTTGGACGGGTGACAGCCTCGACGAACTTGCCGCGTTCATGTCGCGGACTGAGGACTTCTTCGGGCTCGGCGATATGGATTTCGGCATGAATGAGAAGACCGAGAACATCCTTATCGCCGAGGGAGGGAAGCCTCGGGTGGTTGCGGCTGGTCCTTGAAACATCAGTTTTCGGCAGCAACTCGAGCAAACTCCAAGTACTCGAAAGGCCTTGGCCGACTTGTACGATCTACGATATGCACGACCTACGACATCCACGATAGCGGACTTCGGGCACGATTCAACCATCGTCATCATTAACGCAAATATACGACTTAACAACCCGTCTTGTCGGGGGCGCCCGGGGTCTGGGAGTTGGCAGTTGAAGCTTGCAGGCATTGGATTGCGACTTTCTGTTCGATGAGGACGAGGAACCAGCCGCTGACGATGTTTCTTGCCTAGCTGCCAAGAGCCAAACGGAACTGCCCGGCCTGCCACCATGACGAGGCCGTCTTTTTCCAGTCCCAGCAGCGCAGTGCTGAAACTGGAATGGTGAGCAGCCCTGACCGCGGCGCCCGGAGTCACCTTTGGCTAACATTTTTTTAGAAACTTTTCTACGTCTGTTGCGACTGCGGCAACATTTTCCAATAAGACTGGAGAACTGTTTCTTTTCTTTCCTCGCGGGGCTAGCTTTAGCCAATGGTTTATTAGAGGGCATCGGCACACTTTGGCGTTTAGCGATAGTTTGGGGTTCTTTCGGGTGGATATGGTTTTTGTGGGTGGTGCAGCGTTTTCACTAGGGTCAATGCATGTATCTACTCGATCACCATACAGAGCTAGACCATGGTGTCTACGGTTTCCCCCTTTCATTTGTACAAGTAGTATACACGACGCCCAATAACGCCGTAAGATGCTGTATTCCCGTGCACCAACCAGCCATGCCAACCCCTTTCCGCGGCTCGAGCACGCAGAATTCAAGTCACGGTGGCTGGGTCACTAAACCGACAATCTCGCCTGCGTTCTGTTTCTCCTAGCCTTTCCTCAATCATGCTTGCATGGGCGCCATGCTGAGAATCCTGCTCCACTTCTTCTTCCGCAGCTCCTGTCCCACGACGCCGTTGATTCGCGAGCCGATGGGGTCGCCGGACTTGTTGATCAAAACACAGGCATTGTCGTCGAACCGGATCACACTGCCGTCTCGCCGCTGCACCTTGTATTTTGTCCGTACCACGATGGCGTGCCGGATGTCGCCGCGCTTCACCTTGGTGCCCGAGGATGCGGCCATGCCCTCCGCCTGGGCACCTCTCTGTTTCTGAACAACCACCACTATCCTGTCACCTGTGACCGTACCGGTTAGTGTCTGCTAGGGGGGTCGGGTTCTGGTTCGGCGGGGCGGTTGTTGCGTACCGATCGAGGCGTGCCTCTTCTGCCCGATTACCATGGCGCATTCGACAATGGCCGCGCCAGAGTTGTCGATGCAGTTCAGCATAGACTAGTCGACCGTCAGCCTGGTATGCCAGTTCCGCAGGGTGACCGTATGTACCTTTAATTGAATCATCCTGAGTCGATTGCCCCTCACACGGTGCCTGCCAGCAGTGGTGTTGACTGTCTTGGACTTCTCGACGTTGAAGCCCACTTCAGCTTTCGGCCAATGCCGATCCTGGAAAATTGTTTGCGCCTGGCATGGATGCGGCGGGATTATGTAACCAAGGCGGTGTGAGATGCGCAGCGAGGGTGATCTTGAACCCCGGGAATGTGGAGAGGCTTGGCGGGAGGTCAAAGCCAATCGAGTCCATTGCGCAAAAGCTTCGAGCGCATGTCGCTCCTCCCCTCTCCCTGTTTGGCTTGCCTCCTGCGCCAAGCCTCGCAATTTCCAGGGCAACGGGCACATTGAGGGGCCTTGTTGAGCACTTGCATGCAACTGCCTCCCTCTTTCTTTTGGCATTGTATGTAATTACGGACACTTCTCTAAAAATCCAAGGGGACAGGGTCGCACCATCCACCATCTCCTTCCCCCGAAACTCACCCTTCCCAGCAGAATCGCCAATCATACGCAATCCCGCGGATGGTTGTGTTCAGGGTTCCGGCGAGTCACTTCCGCAACTTATGACGACAACAACTGGAAATCTGTAACCCGATCTACGACTTGCGGTACTCACTCGAACCATTTTCGTCCTGCAGCCGCCAATTGGTAGCCTAACTGTAGCTGGAGGGTCGCACTTGAAGGCTGAGCCCAGCTGTTTCTCGGATTTGGTTCAGCTGCTCGACGGTTTTAAGCACGTGCATGCTGCAACAGGACGGCGCTTCTCCAACCAGGACACCTTTCCCACACCTGACATCGCATGAGGACGGCGCACTGGGCATGAGAATCTGACGCTCCTTACTTTGTCGCCGCACCGACATTGCGCTTCCACTCCTTTTATTCACCGGCACGGGTGGCCTCCCTTCACCCACACGAACCCTCATTCATTCCCTTCTTCTCCGCCCTCCCTCAAACCAACCTTCGTCAATCTTCCACCTCCCCGCGAAAACACACCTTCCCTCCCCACCATAATGCCTCGCGCCCCGACGTCGGCGATCAAGAAGCAGCCATTGACCTTTGCGCAGCTCGCTGCGTACGATGATATTTTGACCGACGCCCTTATTGACCATGTAAGTGGCCCAGAATCGGGCTTGGCAGGAAGCAGTCGCTGACCACGAACAACAGGTTTACTACTGGACGGCAATACCGAAGAATCGCCCATTATACCATCCTTCCCGCGGTATCCGGGAAGAGGAGATTACTAAAATTATCCAAACTCACCTTATCGTCGACCCGGACCTCGCCATCGCCGAGGAGAAGCTGTTGGCGACCGACGGCTTGAGGAAATTCCATAACTCACTCCGGACAGACAAGGAGAAAGAGGACTTCAAAGCGCATCTCCGGCGATACATATCCATCTACCTCCCCGATTGTCCATTCGAAGTCAATGCGACGAACCGTTTTACTATCGACTCATACGAAGCGAGCATCACAGCGAGGCGCCCAATTCGGCGCAATGAAGCGATCAAGTACTTGGCCGGCACCCAGGTGACGGTCACGCCAGAGGAGGAGGCCCAGCTAGCCTTGCGCAAGAAGGACTTCAGTCTCGTAGTCAGCAGCCGGAGCAAGCTGACCAGCCTTTTCATGGGGCCCGCGAGATTCGCCAACCACGATTGTGCGGCAAATGCCAGGCTTGTTACGCGCGGCTCGGCAGGGATTGAGATTTTTGCGTGCAGGGACATCGGGTTGGGCGAGGAGATCACCGTCACGTACAGCGAGAGCTACTTTGGGGAGAACAACTGCGATTGTCTCTGCCAGACGTGTGAGGACAACGTGGCCAATGGTTGGAAGCCCAAGGATGGTACCGTGCCAGTGCATAGGAGCATCGAAGAAAGTGTATTAGGCGACGACCAGGGCTATTCGTTGCGTCGACGGCGGCGGGAGCGGAGCGTTAGCGTCGCTGGGTCTCGCACCTCGTCGGTCACCCCCGACATCCGTCCGCGTATTTTCAAGACCGCAAAAAACCGAGCAATGGCGAGCGACAGGGCCTCGACGACAGATTCTGACGGCATCGACGTAGTCGCCATGGCCGTAGCTGCCCCGAAACGGAATTTTGATACGACGGCCCTTAGCTCTCCGCCTCTCACACCGGCCAAGCGCCAAAAGCCGAACCATTACGACGTTGTTCCCCTTCCACTGGGCTTGGACGTCTCGAGGGACAGCTCAGCCAGTGGGCCCGTAGACAGTCTTATTGCAACTGAAGACGAGAAGAGCACCGCCACACAAGCGACAACACCGGAATTTGAGGAACCGAAACCACCGTCGATGCGAGAAAAACCGCTATTGTCACCAGAGATGTCGCCGATGAAAGAGGGTGCCACGCCGGTCGGTGCGTTGAATGGCGAGCGCGACGAGCCCACAGAGACTGGCGCACCGCTGTCGGTTCTTCCTACTACGGAAACCGATCTTCCGGAAGAAACGCTCGATATCGCGGCTACTACACCATCTTTGTTTCCCAGCTCCGAATGCTCGATGACAGCAAACGATTTGCCGGAGCATATCACTCCCGTATCTGAGCCCCCCCGGCTTACTCAAGAGGGAAAAAGCGTGGCGCGGCAAGACTCGCAGGAAACGATTATAGAGGAGAGCCTTGCGGTGCCGAATTCGGCGCCCTCGCAAATTCAAGAAGCGGAAAACAATGCCCAACAAGGTGCCGAAACCCCGGTGTTGGGAGCGTCCAGCTTGACCGCAGAGCCTCATAATGAGGTGGCCCCGGTCATATCAGCCGTCTCAACAAAGAAAAAGAAACGCCGGGTGTCAGAAAAACCCGCGCCAGAACCCGTCCGGAAACAGCGCGTGCCGGGCGACTACACGCTCACACCACTCCTTCTCGCGCAGCCCGAGACGGCGTGGATCCATTGCACCAACTGCAACACGGCGTTTGTGCAGAGTGACGCCTACTACACGCGGGCGAACTGCTCCCGATGCGAGCGCCACTCCAAGCTATACGGCTACGTCTGGCCCAAGACGGCACCGGCCGGCAAGAACGACAGGGAGGAGCGCGTGCTTGATCACCGACTCATCAACCGCTTCCTGCACCCGGATGACGAGGCCATTATACGTGGTCGCAAACCCTGGAGAGAGCGCCTCGGCCAGAGCAGCAGCTCGCTGGCGCCCAGCGAGGAGCGCGGCCGACAGCGCGAGTCCGGCACTCCCCAGGGGACTCCTGGTGATAACTACCGCCGGAGCGGACGTGCCCGCAGAGCTAGTGCAAAGGCTATGGCCCAGTGAACTGTTACTGTGAATTATCGCGCGGTGATTACCCTGGCTTAAAGGTGACGGCAGTGGGAATAAGCACTGTTTTTGTGTGTTACATATTTGTATTATCTTGCCTGAATGTCGGGGCCGATCGGATGGTCACCTCGACGTCCGCTTTGCCAACAGAGCAGGGCTATAGTGGTTGCTAGCGTGGTGTAATGGAATATATAATGAAATATGCCCTTTATCCAGCTTTGTATCGGCGGGTGTGATTGGTTCTTTGAGTTTCTTGCTGGCGGTTTCTCAAAATGTTCTTGATACACAATACATAACGCCTGTAATTACCTGCATGCGGTGCCCCCTGTCTGCTGTAGCCTCAGGCATACAATTGGAGCTTTGGGAGCTCCATGAGCTTGCCTTCCAGTTTCGAAAGAACCACTCTGCGATCGCCTCCATTGTCCCAGCGTCGGACCAGGACGCATTGTGTCTTTGCGTCCCCACCTTCTCTTATCGTACCCGAGCTTCCAGTCGCATAATCTGCCGTATTCGGTACCATTCGGTCCCTCGCGGTCCCCACGCGCCCAGCCCGCTTGCATCCATTCAATCCTTTGTTGACTTTGCGACCACGCCATCAACCAATTACCGGTTAACCGACCGCTCCAATCACTTCCACCCCCCCAACTGCGCAACAGCGATACCAATTGACTACCGACCGACCTCCGAACACCCACCGAACCACTCCCTCCCCCCCCCCCCCCCAAAAACACCCCCCACCATGGCGGACAGCTTCAACGAAGAGATGGTCGACGACGCACCGGCGACCGGCACCACCGCCACCGCCGGCGTCGCCGACGACGTCGGCATGACCGAGACCGCTGCTGGGGCCGCTAATGACGGCTCGGAGCTGCCGTTCGCCGAGGGCGTCCCGGTGGAGGAGGCGGCGGCCGTCCCCGCGCGCACCACCTTCCTGCAGTACCTGGCCAGCCCGCCCGTCACGCTGCTGATTGGGTCGGGCGAGAGCGAGACGACCCTGACGGCGCATCAGGGGTTGCTGGTGCAGAGTCCGTGATTTGCGGAGGCGTGTGCCGAGCTCGTGGATGATGGGAGTGTAGGTACTGGTTTTTTTTGCTCTTTTTGGGGGTTGGGAGTCTCTTATGTTGCTGGTGGTGTTGTTGCGGGCGGGTTTGTTGGGTGTGGGCTTGGGGGTTTCGTTGCTGACTTTGTGTGCGTGTCCTGTAGCCCCGCCAGATCGAGCTGCCCGGCGAAGACCTCGAAGCGATGGGGTGCTTTCGAGAGTTCCTCTACACATCCGACTACTTCCCGAAGAAGGTGCCCGGCCAGCGCACGCTCGAGAAGGACCCCTCGATTCCCGACGTGGACATGACGGGCGAGCAGCTGCTCAAGCACGCCAAGGTGTACACGCTGGCCGAAAAGTTCGGCCTCACCGACCTTAAGAACCTCGCGTCCAGCAAGATTCACTGCGTCAACTCGACCGCCAAGGGCGAGATCGCCTACGCCCGCTACGTCTACGAGTACACCTCGCGCGAGGACACGGCCATCCGCGTGCCCGTCGCCAACTTCTGGGCCACCCGCTCCCACACCCTGCGCGCCGAGGCCGAGGAGGAGTTCCGCACCCTCTGCTTGGAGTTCCCCCAGTTCGGTTACGACGTGCTCAGTATGTTTCCCGGAGAACCCTTGTTGGACGTGTGTTTGTTGCGCAGTGCTAACCTTTGGCCCCCCCTCCCCCTCACAGCCCGCGTGCTCGACGAAAAGCTCAAGCGCGAACGCAACGAGAAGATGCATCCCGGCGCTCCCGGCAGCGCCCGCAAGCGGTCCAGGCACAGCAGCACGGCCGCTTGAGAGGCGTACGTTATGGATGGGCAAGAGGGATTGGTTGCGCCCGGTTGAGATGCCAGAAGGGGCGCGGTTGTCGGCCCGCAAAAGCTTGCGTCAACCTCCCGCATATCCCAATAGCCCCCAGCAAATACCTACATACCTACCGCGATATGGCGGGTGTACTACAGTATATTTCAAGCATTCCCACGGATGTGGGAGGCGAGCCGGTAAAGAAAGGCATCACTAAGGCCCTCGGGAAGGCCCAGAACAAGAGCTTGCGGATTGTGGCGGGAGCCTTTAAGTCTAACCCCATCCGTAACCTCGAGGCAGAGACATGGGTACCACCATTGGACTTGTACCTAAACAAACGGCTTGCAGATTTCGAAAACCGACTCCAACAACCCGATCTGGAGGACGGTCAAGGCGGCAAGAAGACGGCGGGGAGCGTTGTCCTCACCGCCTGCCGCAAGATACAGCAGAGACTTAGCTCGAGGAGGGGCAACAGGGGCCGACCGCGAACCTTGGGACCTCAAGGGCCTACGGCGGTGGAGAGAGCCGCGGGCACGGTCATGCGCTGGACGGGGGGAATCGTTGATACGAACAGGGTAGTAGAAGAGGCTTGGAGAGCGAGGTGGTTAAAGGAACGGGACTCCTCTCTTCGTATACGCAGACTCACCAGAACGCATCGTTCCTTGACCGTTGGTATGGGTTTTTCACCCGGCCCGGGAGGGCACGGTTTTCCAGTACACTAAATAGCTGAGGGTCCGGCACGCTTTAGGGCATAGCGGAGTATGAATGATAATATTTTTTTGGGTCCATCGATTTTCTTTTTTATCTCGTGGAATGCGCGGCTTCTATTTATAATTGCCGACGGGGGTTTCTGAAGCTGGATACAAAATGGCTTGGGCCGTCCACAGGGAAGGGCAGACGTATCAGGTGAGGGCCAGGGTCAACGAAGAGCAGGGCAACACCCTCGGACACGGTGGCTCGTTCGGTGGGCAGTCTGTCTTCACACATACCAAGCCCCAGAGAAGCAACAGCTCGAGAGCCGCCGGCGCTCGGGGTTTGGTATGCATAGCCTTCCATATGGATACAATAACAATGATTGGTCGGGGCCACGTCCCTTGTTGCCCGAAGTCGTTACATCACACGCAAGCTCGTTGGTTTACTCTGCACTGAGCATCAAAACTTCTCGACCAAGATTGAGGCCGAGAAGTAGGCATTGCAAAGGAGCATGAATATCGTATTTCCCGCCCCCACTTCAACGCATCAACTAGCCTGCCCGGCTAGCTCAATCGGTAGAGCGTGAGACTCTTAATTATCTCACGTAATCTCAGATCTCAAGGTTGTGGGTTCGACCCCCACGTCGGGCTCAATTCCCGGCAGCGATTGCCTCCTGTCATTTTTTGGATATTTCGCCTTTGTATTTATTGCTTTTTATCTTCTGTTTTTGAGGTGGCATCTTCGCGAATTATCAACCAAGGGATGAGAGGTTAAGCGGGCTCCATCTGATTGAGCTTACCGCCCGGACGATAGAAGAGAAGCATGTAGGAAAGCACTACGACGAAACCTAACTGTGAGTCCGATGGGGGGGACAGCAGCGTACAGATCTTGTGCCTGTCAGAGATATTGGATCACTGGCATCCTGTATCGAATTTGCGACCAGTCAGTTGAAACATACACCACGACATGAGCAGACTGTGTGACGTCTACAGTAGTAACAAACACCATGAATCTGAAAAAGATTGTCAAGTTGACATGAGAAACTCTGCTGTTCTGCTGACTGTATCGGATCCGGCCGAAAACACCAACAGAAACATTCTATGCCACCACATGATAAACAAAGAACATGACGTATCCTCCTCATGCATCAGCTCCTTCCTCCGAACAATTTTCCGCAAACCTAGAATCACAAGACAAGTCCATCTCTCAGAGTCCGACAAGTTTCAAATGGCATCCCATCTGAATCTCCCTAGAAGGTCCAACGATCCACACATCAGTCATCAACATCACCAACCCCGGGAATCGCACTTCACTTGCACCTGAAACCTTAGCATCCTCTTCGCCTAGTTCCTTTGATACACCGTAAAAGCCTCACTCCGAGCCTCACCGAGCACCACACTCCCCGACCCATCCATGGAGTGGATCGAAACGGTGATACGAAAGGTGCCAGCCTTGCGGACGCACAACTCCGGGAACGCATAGGTGACATTGGTTTTGTCTCCCACGGTCTTCTTCGACTGATATTCGGTTTCCATTTTTCCGCTGTAGTCGGAATTGGCGATTGCGGTTTCGTCCATGTCCCTCACAACCGCTGTGGCGTAGATGCTGCCGACCTGGTTTTTTAGGGAGTTTTTGGCGTTGAACTGCAGCCTGGCCCTGATCTTTGGCGTGATGGGGCTGTCTTTCTTGACGTCGTGAGGCGGCTGCACCGTGATCGTCACCGTTGGGTTGGGTTCAGGTTGGTCTGGCATTGTATCAAGGGGGTGAGCTTGAGGGTTAACAGATTGGCTGATGGGCATGAAAAGTGCTTGGTAATGATGATATCGAATTGGAGAAGAGTAGGCGGACAGTTAATGCTGCAGTATACTTATACCTTTTTCCTGGTACTTTCGATACTCCCCATGACGCCGCGTTCCGTGGCTGACGTCGCTGATATGTGACAGTGATAAAGTTAGATTCATCTGGAATCATTTTCCAATGTTTGTTTGTGGTAACGCCAGCTCACCAGTTTACCACGGCGAGTCAGAAACGTCAGCTCGGGTTGTAAGTGGTTCTCTCTCCAGCGATCCCAGCGATGAGAGAAAGGCCACAAGCGAACAAAACCTAGGTACGTAACCATTCTTGTTTTATCCCCTTTTACCACGCTCACATGTTCCCAAACGACAACATACTGTCACCGCAGCCAACCTCCCGACTGGTCAAGTCCCCTTGGGTTACCTCCTGGTTACGCCTGGACGCAAATTCCACGTACTGCCTCAGATCTGTACAACTAACCACGAACCGCAGCATTGCTCCTGATGCTGCAAAGAAAACTACTGGAGGATTACCAGCCTTCTGGCAGCGTTCCATTACATGATCCCCCATATCCTGGCCTTAACAGTTCGGTGTAAAGCTCTGTTACAATGGACACCGACGTAAACCACATGAGGCATAAACAACACAAATTAGCCCAACAACATCAACTACGCAGAAACTATCCTTTGCACGGCCTCCCCGCCTGTAGCACCATAAATACAAATAGACACCAATTCCATGCGCTGCCCTTGGTCTGCACAACCGTACCACGAGCCGCATCTTCCCACTGTTCCACGTGCCGCACTATGTTTAGTGCACCGGAAGATTACCAATTCCCAGGAGATTCCAACCGTAACACAAACAGACCGTGGGCACACCCCACGTGCCGCGTCAGATCTGCGGAACCTGTCACAAGTCACAATCTATCCCGCGCTCCAGTAATGAGATAGAGAAAGTTCCGTGCCGATTGCCAACAGCGAAAGAGCCCCAAGTCATACCCGCGACGGCAACCGCCATGCAAGCAGCCCCGTCTGGGCGTGGAAGTCCCAGACAGGAAGTCCCAAACATGCTCCGACGGTTTAGTCTAGGGTAGGTAACTGCAAATGGTCTGAGTCACGCCCCCCGTACGTACGCATGGCAAACCCCAAACTCCCGGGTGAACAAGCAAGGCTTGCCGGGGCGGAGAGGCAGGCAGTTTGCAACATGGATGGAGCACGGGGTTGATCGAAAATAACACCACACCCTGTATAAGCATGCCCATCCCTGATCTCCTGGTCTTTGCGAAGTGGGTCTATCAAGAGCGGAAGGCGAGGGGCTTGGGTAGTCAAGGCCGGCCTCAGATAGGAAGCTCGGGCTAGTTCTGGGTTAGGCCAATGCTCTGTCTCCTGCACGTGCTATGCGAGACGGCCAGGAGGCGGCCGTGGACGGGTGCTGGGTTTCGTCAACGCCACCCGTTTTCCCCAACACCTAGATCTATAGGACGGGGAATCCAGTTGAGCAAGCACCGCAACACAACGCCCGGTTTCATCCAAACCCTCCCCAACCACGCTCCTTCCGGTCACCCTGTAACAAGCAGCCCGCGGGATACACGGGTTTTGCATCCCGCACAGTCACCAACCCCCTTGAATGGCGTCTGCTGGGGGCGAGGATGGTTTCAGCGCGGATCACGGTGTATTGCCCTGGAAGGCGGGATGTCAACAAGTTCGTGGACTCATCATCGTGTAGCCATTATTAAAAACGCATTAACATGCCTCGGGTGTACGACGATAGGAAGTTGCTAACAAGAGAAAGTATGCCAGACACCGACTGCACCTACAGTAACTGCATCCCAGGGGCATTAGTTAGAAACCCCTGAACTTATCTCACTTGCTGTCACCAGACCACGAGCAACAGAACACAAGCCACCCCTCCCAACCAGAGACACACATCAGTCACACAACCAACACGACAAGACAGACGCAGCGGCAGGTAGCAGACAGAAAACATCATCATTCGCTCATCACGCTAGCCATACAAACCACCACACCACTCCCGCAACAAGCCGCCCGCCCAGCCCATTACCCGTTAACACTAACATAGACCTTGCCAAGCCCAAAGAAAATAAAACAAGGAAAAGAAAAATCTAACGACCTAACCGGTATTTGTTGCACCCCCTTGCCACCCTAGCCCCCAACCATCATCCCAAACCCACCCCACCCAACTAGGACAACTAGGACCCTAAACCTGCTTCAGGAACTCCAACACCTTATCCCGCTCCTCGACGGGCATGACACGCAGCATATCACGGACGCCCTTCCACGCCGCGCCGTCGGTAGCATCGCCACCGTCGCTGCCCACACGCACCAGATCCCTCATCTCCGCGGCAATGGCCTCCTTCTTGAGCGCATCCACCTTGTCGTGGACCAGCTTGCGGTTGACCTCGTACCACTCGGCCACGGCGCGGTCGTCGGTGGCAAAGTTGGGGAGGCCGGACCAGGCCTCGAGCAGGTGCAGGTGGCGCTTGCGGGCCTCGGCCGAGACCTGCGCGCTGACGGCCACGTCCTTGGCGTGGGCGCCGCCGGGCGCCGTGGCGTTGTTGATGCGGCGGAGGGTGTACTCCTCGTTGAGTCTCCTGCGCACGCGCCAGTAGAAGAAGCGGCGGGCCTCGCGCCACTCCAGCACCTCGCGGATGACACCCTTGGCCTTCATGCGCCCGGCGCGGTCGTGCAGGTCGGCGTACTGCAGCGTGATTTGGGCGTAGACCGGGAGGAGCTGCTGCTCGCGCTCCGTCATCTGCTTCTTGATATCGTCCGTCTCCTCCTTGGACAGGCCCTCCCTGGCCATCTGCTTCTTCAGGCTGGCATAGAGGGGGTCGAGGCGGGCCATGGTCTCGAGCTGCTTGTCCTTGCGGTATTTGATGCCAACGATACCCTCGGGCTCCAGGACACCTCCGCGGGACTCGGTATCCGCATACATCTCCATGAAGGTGGGGTTGATGGTCGGGTCCACGACGACCCACGAACCACCGCGCAGCTCGCCGAAGGGCGGGATGTAGATGAACACGGGCTGCTCAAACTTGACCAAGGCATCGACGATGAAAGAGCCGTACTTGAGAACCTCGTTGTACATGTCGCGCTGACCGCCCGAGAACCCACGCCAGTTGGCGAGGATCATGAGCGGGAGCTGCTCACCGTGGTTGAAGTCGTTGATGGCCTGTGCCGTCTTGAAGGCTGAGTTGGGATACCACACGCCGCCGGCCTCGTTGGTCATCTGCTCAATCGAGTCAGGGTTGGCGGGGTCGGCGGGCGTGATGTTCTCGACTGAGCGGGTCTCGACGGCAATAACACCCATGGGGATGCCGCCGAGACGGGCGCGGCCCACGACCACGGTGCGAGCCCAGCCGCCTAGGGTTTCGACAAACGAATCCTTGTCGAACAGGCCAGGCTGGAAGCTATCCTCATCCTGCTTGCCGGCAATCATCCACCTCACGTCGTAAGGCTGCTTCTGCGGCGGAGTGTAGACGACATCGCGATCCCAATCGTCGATGCTAGCCCGGATGGGGAGAGGGCTGTTGCGCTTGTCTGGGATGAAAGACATCCACTCAACAATCTTCGAGACACCAGCGAAGTCGTCGTTGGCGGTCAAGTGAGAGACACCGTTCCGGTACATGATTTGAGTGCCACCGAGTTGCAGGTTGGAGGTGTAGACTTCACGGCCAAGCAGGTTGTTGAGCGCCGGAGCGCCGGTGAGGATAATCGGTTGTCCCTCAATCTGCACAGCACGTTGGCCGAGACGGACAAGGTACGCACCAATACCTGAAAAAAGTTAGATTGCGTGGGACAAGACGCGGGGGCTACGGGAAATAAACTTACCAACAGAGCGGCAGGTCACGAGCGTGCAGGTGAAGATGTCGTTGTAAGCCCTGCTCGTGGCACCGGCGATCAAGCCGGACCCGCGCAAGCATTCAACACCCAAACCATCTTCAGCACCCACGATCGTGACAATCTTGTGGCGCTTCTCGCCGTCCTCGGTGACTTCCTCGGTGATGACCTCTGTTTCGAAGCGACGCTTGGCCTCGTCGTTGAGGTACAAGTACTTGAATCCAGCCTCGGGCTTCTCGGCGTCGTTCCAAGCGACGCTGAAGTGAGGCATCAACTCGTTGGCCAGGCCCAGGCGCGCACCCGAGTTCGCCGACAAGTAGATGCGGGGGATGCCCAGCTTGCGGGCCAGCTCCGTGCACTTGAAGAAGAAGTTGTCCTCCTTGGGGCCGAAGGAGCCAATGTTGTAGGTGATATCGTTGGCCACGACGATGAACCGGCGGCCCTTGGGGTACTCGGGCGTGCGAGCCTTGATGAGCCAGCCCACCATGCCGCATGAGTTGGTACCAGGTTCGCGAGACACCTCGGCCAGGTTGTCCTGGTCGTCCAACACGAGTTCGTTATAGTCGATGCACTCGCCAGTGGGCGGCTGCTCACTCGCCAGGGAAGGCTGCGCCTTGGTGACGGTGGCCCAGCTGTTTTGGATCGCCTGGCGGAAGAGCTCCGGGAAGTCGTAGACGTACTGGGTGCCCATGATATGGGCCTTGTACCGCTTGGGCTGCAGCCAGTTCTTGGTGGGGTAGGGCGTCGAGACGGGGAGCAGATGCATCGCGCCGATCTTAGTAGTGCCGCCGATGGAGTGGAACACCCACTCGCCCTTCTCCGACTTGCGCTCGGCGTACATCTCGACCTGGATGACATACCCTGACGTGTTTGTGATGATAACACGCAGGGGATACGGCTGGCCCGTGACCGGGTCCGTACAAATAATACGGATTTCGACGTTCGCGACGCGCAGGCGCCAGCCGCGAGGGCCAAACCGGTCCAGGAATCCCTGCAACGAGTGCTCAACCTCTTGTGGCTGCAACTGGAAGATGGGACTGAAGTTGATAAACATGTGGTTCAAATCCGAGTTGCTCGTGCCGATAATCTCGAGGGCGTCAAAGATATCGTTGATAACGCGATCCGCTTCCGAGATCAAGTACTCGGCGGTGGGAATCTCGTCACGGAGCCTGCCCGGGCGGATAACGGCACGCGTGAAGAACCGCCTGTCAGTCTCGACGTCTTTGCCGATGCCCTCGTAGACGTGGATGTTCTTGTTCTCGGTAAAGACCGGCTTGATCTTGAACTTGGAGAGGCGCGCGAGCTCAAGCTGGAAGGCAAGGGACGGCTCGATGTGACGAATGCTGTCGTCCTCGATGTAGTGCGGGCCCCTGAAGGTGTAGTAGGCGGGGTAAGAGCCGTCGTTGCGACCGCAAATGAATGTGAGGCGACGGACACGGCGGGCGAAGAGGTCCTCCTTGAATTGCTCAACCAAAGGCAGGATATCCTTCAGTGTGTCCTCGTCGCTACGGCCCTCGGCGTCCCGGACTGCAACGTTAACCACGGCGGAAAGCTCGTCCATGCTGTCGAGGCGAGGAGGCGGCGCCGGCCGACGCCTGTCGTTGAGCGCGGTAAGAGGGTTTGCGCTCCTCCTGCGGTTTCCGAGCAGCGGCAGCGTGTCGAGAGCCCTCGAGAGCATATCTTCGGCATCGTCGAGGTACTTACAAGGGATGATCACACCCTTCCGAACCGGCTCATCCCGTGCCCGCTGGGACAGATACGACATGTCGCTGATGGAGCTGATCCTCGAGAAGGTCTGGTCGATCGGCGTCGCAGGGGTGGACGGAGCGGCCGACTGCACAGGCAGCCCAAACTCCGACTGGCCAATCTTGCGGAGGGCAAAGTCCCAGGACACGAAGGCAGGTGTATCGGTTTCGTCGGTCTGATACTCGATCTTCTTGAGGTTGTAGGCACGGTAGGCACGACGGACGTAGGTTTCCAGAGCGGCCAAGGACACCCAGGGGTCCTCGTGGGCAAAGAAGAGTGTCAAGACGTCAAAGACGGTGTACTTGGAGTCGACGACCTCTTTGATGACCTCCAAGTTCGGCTCGCGGTGGTCCCAGCCGGTTTCACCGTAGCGAGATTCGACGACCGACGACCGCAAAATGTGCTCCATCTGGGCGGTCCTCTCTTCCAGAGACGGGAGGGCGCACTGAATGAGGATCTCGCGAGCCTTGAGCGAGACCTTGGCCGTTTGGCGGGACTCGAGCTCCGCCAGCTTGCGAAGGACGGGTCGGAGAGCCTTGCCGACATTCCCGACGTTGGGTTTGTTAGGACGGTATTCGTCGAGTATGGCGAGCACAAGAGAGTTCTTGGCAGCAATCCTGCTATGAGAGAGGACGGTCTGGACAACCTTCTGAATGTCGTCCTTGTTCTGGTCTCGGAGCTTCAGAATCACCTCTTCGTCCTGCAACCGGCGGCCGGAGAAAAGACGCTCCACATCTGCGTATTGAGACAACAGGTCGGCGATGACGTTCAGCTCGCGGGCTTTTTGTCCGTCGGCGTACAGGTCGAGAATGTTAGTGAGGGGTGCTAGGGTGGTCCTGAGCATCTCAGCATCCGCCTTGGCCGGGATGTTGTCGTCAATCCACTTCTGGAACACCTTCATGAGGTTCCGCGCGGGGAACTCGACCTGTCTTTGCAAAGCACGGTCCAAAGCCTGGGTGAACTGGGCGTCCAGCTTTTGTGGCATGCGAGCATGCAGGGCAGAAAACTGCGCCGAGAACTCGCTGTATGGCAACTTGTCGTCACGAAGGACCGTAATGAGCTCCTTCAAGGTGTCAAGCATCACGACCTGGTTATCGAAGCCCATGAGGATGTTGGCGAGCGTGTTGTACTTCAACGAGAAGATTTGCGAGGGCTTGTTGCCAACAACGACAGGACTACCGTATTGCGGAAGCTGACCCAGGAAAGCCTGCGCTTGCTTGACACGGCTAGGGTCGTCGAGCGCGAGGATGCCCAAGATATCACCGGCCTCGAGGACGGCGCCGGGTTGCTTGATGAGCTGCACAATACCGTCCTCTTGAGCGATGAGGGGCATGTACATCTTCATGACTTCGACCTCGGCAAAGGTCTGGCCGGAGCGGACATGGGCGCCGTTTTCGACACTGTACTTGACCAGCTTGCCGGGAGAGGGAGACCGCAGTTGAGTGGGGTCGTTCTCTTGCTCAAGCAGGCATGTCTTGCCATCGACGGACATGCGCGTGGCAGCAACTTCTTCCTTCCAGTAGACGTTGTGACTCCGGCCATTAAGGAGGACAAGAAGACCACCATCGCTTAGGGCACGCACGCCGACGGTGCACTTGGAGCCGTTGATGAAGAGGCGGTAGCTGTCGGTGCTGGATCGCGTAACGGTAAACTTGTAGCGGAATCCCTCGTAGATGAAGTCGACGGGGAAAACGGTCTTGAGAATATCCTTGGCGGGGACCTGGCCCTTCTCAAGACCGCCGCGGTACTCGGCAATACACGACTCGCTGGCGATATGAGCCTTCGTGACAGCGCCGCAGACAATGGCGAGCATGGTGTCGGGCCTCTCAGCCGTGAGCTTCTTGGAGATCAGCTCATCAAGCCAGCCGGTTGTGATTGTGTTTTGCTCAAAGGCGTCCGTCTCGAGGAGCTTGATTAGGTACTCGACAGTAGTGCGGAAATCACCACGGATACTGAGCTCCTTCAAAGCGACGACCATGTGCTTTCGGGAGGCGGCACGGTTCTCACCGTAGGCAAAGATGTGCCCGAATTGAGAGTCGGAGAAACTGTGGATACCACCGGCCGAACCGACAGAGAAGTAACCCCACACGTTGGAACTCGAGCGGAAGTTCAGGTCGTGGAGCACACCGTTCGACGGCTTGAAGCCCTCGCCCGGATCTTCCGACGTGATACGACAGGCGGTGGTGTGGCCCTTGGGCGTTGGGCGCCTCTGCGACTTCTCGCTCTCCGGGTTCTTGAACTCGAAATCGATCTCCGTCGACGTCTTGGGGTCAACACCATACAGGAGTCGGATATCCCGGATACGGTGAAGAGGGAGACCCATGGCGACCTGAAGCTGGGCGGCAGGCAGGTTGACACCGCTGACCATCTCTGTCGTAGGATGCTCGACCTGGAGACGAGGGTTGAGTTCCAAGAAGTAGAACTTGTCGTCGGCGTGCGAGTAGAGGTACTCGACCGTTCCGGCGGAGACGTAGCCGACGAGTCTGCCGAGGCGGACCGCAGCATCCTCCATGGCCTTAAAGGTGGTGGGCTTGGCAATCGTGACCGGCGCCTCCTCGATAATCTTTTGATGTCTCCGCTGAACCGAGCAATCTCTGCCGAAGAGCGAGATGTTGTTGCCGTATTGATCGGCAAGTAATTGGACCTCCAGATGCCGGGCACTATCCGCCAACTTCATGATGAAGATGGGCGAGCCGGGGATCTCGCTAGCTGCCGCCTTATACAGCTCCTCGAAGTTCTCCTTGTCCATCACCTTCCGGATACCCTTGCCACCGCCACCTTCGGATGCCTTGACCATGACGGGGAAGCCAATCTCCTCAGCCTTCGCCAGGCCCTCCTGCCAGGAGTTGACGCACCCCTTGAGGTAGACATCGTCGGGAACCGTGACGATCCCCTTGTCGTCAACGCTGACCTCGTCAACGCCGGTGCCAGACCAGGGAATGCAAGGCACGTCCGCGTGTTGGGCGACAATAGTTGATGAAATCTTGTCACCAAGGGAGCGCATTGCCGAGCCAGGGGGGCCGATAAAGACAATCTTTTTTGGTGACGCTGCGAGAGACTCGGGAAGCTTTGGGTTCTCAGATGCGTGGCCCCTAATTGGTTATCCGTTAGCATCAAATCTCGGCCATCGTCTGTCACCCACGCGGGACTCACCATCCTGCCCAGACCGCATGAACGTCCATGCGCTCTGCCACGTCAACGATGAGCTCAACGTTGGCGTAGTTGTGGTTATTTGTGCCACCGGGAACCTCCACATAGTGGTCTGCCATGCGGATGTAGTCGGCGTTTGCTTGGAGATCTTCGGGCGTGGCCATCACGGTGAACTTGATCGCCCGCTCGTCGCCGAATGTCTCGTACGCCCATTTCCGTACTGATCGGATCTCCTTGACGGCGGCGATACCGTTGTTGGCAATTAGGACCTGAAGGGAAACAATGACTGTCAGCTGGCTACTCCGATCATGGGCCCCGAGCCTGGAGGTTGTTGGACACACTCACATTTGTAATGACCGTGTGGCCATCGTGGCTGGCCACGAACTCCTTCACCTTGGAAGCGGGAGCATTCTCCAACTTGTTGCCACCAATGAAGTGCGAAGGGAGGTTATGCGACTTGGCATAGGCCGCGCCATTGGGACCGTTAGCATGGCCGTTGGGTTCCGCCATTGTTACTCTCGGTATAAATCGTCAAGATTGTGAGCGAGAGGTGAACGTGCGGCCGAGTTCTACCGCTTTGTGAAAACCGCGAGGGTGGGTGTAAGACTCGGAATAGGCGGGGGGTTCGGAAGTCGGGAAGTTTCCCAGAATGTACCGTGGGCTCCGAGAAAGATTTATTTCGAGGATAGTAGGATAGCTGAATGCAAAGCTGTTGGTACCCCCACGTCCTGCCGTCAGCATTTCCAAACTCGACCATACAATGCGATTTTAGGGATAACCCGTACCTTAATGCGCCGCGCGAGCTTCCTAAAAGAAAGATGCTCTCCTCGCCAGGCAAGATAACATGGGACAGCGTCGACAAATGGCCCCGGGCAAAGTCAGCAAGGGATGGAGACTCGAACGCCGATTATAACAGGGAGACCACCGGAAAAAGCGAAGAACAAGAAGCGAAAGTCGATCTCGTGCCCAGTGGCTGCCACGGAAGTAGTTTTTTGGGAATTAATGGAAGGAGTGGGAGGGCAACCACGCGTTGGGCAGGAAGGGGGGCAGCGGGCTAGATGAATGGCAATCTTGAGAGTTTCTGGTGGGATTCTGCATGCATGGGTACGGGAGGTGGGACCGAAAAATGACAGTGCGCAGAATCCGAAACTGGCACGGTCCAAACACATCCAAACACACCACCCCACGGAATTCCTTGATATTCACCCCGAATGTTTTAAAAGAGCGTTGTTCCAGGGCCGTGCATGATACTTCGTAGCTGTGAGGGGGAAGTGCTTTTTAAGAGCCGGACATCTGCCCGCCTCCAGCAACTTATCTCGTTTCTCGCAGAACTCCAATTCTTCAAAGCCGGGTACTGTAGTGCGGGGGCCCCGCTCTTCCGGGCTCGGGGTTCGGTCGAGTTGTTCCTAAACTGTACAGACACAGTCGGTAATCGGCCAGCCCAAGAACCGTTCGGGGATTTAGGTTGGGGAATCAAGATACGCAAAACTTGACCCATTGCTTTCCTCGTTCGTCTCCGACATCCCTGGAATGACAATAGGCAACACCAAGTCAACCCCGACCCAACCCTTGGAGTTGCCACCTGAGCCGGTGGTATCCTTCACAGTGCTCTCCTCTGCTGGAGCTTTCGGACCGGAGATGCCAAGGCCTCCGGATACCTAACACTGGAGTCGGGCAGCGCCATCCGGTGTCCGAGAGTGGCTGGTTGTTATGTATGGCAACCTTATTGTTCAACATGGTTGGATTTCTCTCCTACCGCCCTTTCCACGCTTCAAATTCTGGTCTAGAGTCGTCGCCTAACTTGCAGCAGCCGATCGTGTGGTTAACTACGTGGTGTTCAGGTCAACCGGGACTTGGGGATGGGTGGGTCCATGACAAGCGGGACAGCACTGCAGAGTCTCAACAACCGGAATCCGGTCCAAAACTTATTCTGCGTCGTTCAACCAATTTCCTGCGGCTCATGCTGCCCCTGGCGGCCAAAGATCAGCCCGGTGGATCTGAGCACAGACAGGCGAGTCGGGGAAGTTCGGACAAAATGTGACGAAAGAGTAGGCTAGTACTGAACGCGCAACACAAAATGTGTCTCTGATTGCGGGCCCGGCTTGCAATTCATGGGTTGTCGAATTGTCGAATCTTCCCTGATAATCGCCCAGGGTGTTTGGTGTGGCGCATCTCGAAAGAAGGTCGCTGTTGAGCGGTGGCACTCGCCAGCTGTCAGAGATCCCCAATTGTTGAGGTTTCCACTTCGGGCCGGGCACCCCGGCTAGCCCGATCGACGAAATGTCGAAACAGCGTGGGGCCGGAGCTGGACCCGCAAATCCCCAACATTCATCCGACCAACGCCGAGTTCAGAAAAGCGGACTAGCGGAGGCGAGTTTTTTTTTGTTCTGTTGGCCTTCGGGGCGCTTGCCAGAATGAGACTTGTTGGTCGCATTATCCGACGATGTCAACGCGGGACTGGCCTCAATATCGGCCAAATGGGGACGGCAATGATGAAATTACTTGCTTGAGGGTTGGGGTCGCTTACTCCCGCCCGTTTACTTCGTACTGTGTTGTGTAAGCATTACTCCGGTCTTGACTCCGCGGGCTCCGGTGTGCCATGGAAGGTGTCAAACCACCAAACTCACCAAGATTGCTTGTGTTGCTCTGGAAGTCATCGCGGGCCAGCTCTGCGGTCGATCGCGGGGCGTGATGATGCATCACGGTTTCCCATACCATCTCTTTTCTCATCGGCGACGACGTGCAGCTGGGGCACTTTCTGCCATCTCGGGCCGGGCCGTAGCGAATGTACCGAGATAGCTACACCAGTTCCGAAGTCGACATGATTCCGGAAAATGGAAGCCAATATGCAAGGTAAGCATTGGGGCAGAGTTACAAAGTACTCTATGTATTGTAATCCCAAGATAAGATGTTATCGAAGGGCCCCGCCGGCGATGATAAACACGCCGTGATCGGGGTTGAGGTTGTTTGAGTAATCCACGATCGGACCGGGGCAATGCCAAACAACATCTCGTCATCGAAACAACGCGGCAACAGGGAAACATGACCAACACATACATACAAAGTTAGTGTAGATCGATCTCAGCCGGGTGCTGTTCCCCAGAATCACACCCGCAGCCCGAGCAGCCAAGCGGACCGGGCGACCCAGCCAAACGGTTCCCCACCATGGTGGTCTGTGGTCTGACATCAAAATCGTACGATAACCCACCTGACATGCGAGGGCAGTGAACCCCCCTCCCCCCAATGCAGCCACTCATCTTCACCCCTTTCAGCCCTACGCCAGCACGCCAGACCGTTCCAGCGTCCATGTACGAATACAGTGCGTGCCCCGAGACAGCAGTCGATGTCGGATTAAGCTTGTTCGGGTTCCTGTCGGGGTCCTGCAGGGACAGGGCGGGCATGACGAGCATGACAAGGGCTGCACGTCGAGTCCCCGGTTGTCATACAGACAGAAACATGTGTATGCGATGCATGTGCATACATAAATAGGAGCATGGGTATGGCTTCTGTAAAATAATGCACAGAATATGTGCAGGAATGACTCAGGGAGTCACCGTCGCTCGGAGCTTGAAGACCGGTGGTATGGAAATTATCGGGCGGTCACCATCGTGCGAAGCTGGGGGAATGTTGACTGTATGAGAATTATTGCGAAAATGCTCGACCCGGACGCTATGCGTAAAACCAAACAAGAAAATCCGCATCACGATACAAGCAAAACCAGTCTCGCAAGATTGATAGAACGGTGGGGCGTGTTCAAAAAACCAAACTCGGAGAGGTAAGAAGAAGAGGGAAAAAAGAATGGAACCAAAACTACAAAGGAAATTAAGTCAAAGTGTATAAGGTATTCCGCACCAACACCTCCGGCCGGCCAACCCAAACCCAGCCCGGCCCAAACCCAAAACCCAACCAGACCCTCGAACCACCAAAGCCAAGCCACGCAAGCAAGGTATCCGCATCAACAAACAGAGAGAGAGGCTAAAAACCAACTGCGTCAAGCCAACCCCACCTACCTAGCCCTCTCGCGCGTACCGCCCCAACATGCGAGAGCGAACAAGCACACCTCGGAAAACAGCCTTCCTCCCAATCTGGCAATAAACCACTCCCTCCGGCGCTAGACCACCTTCCTTGGCTTCCTAGACAACGCTCCTCCGTCACAAACCCCCCTCCTCATTAACCCCCTCGCCAGCCAACCCATCATCCATAACCAATAAGTAAGTCCCCCATCCCCATCACCAAGTCTCCCCCAAATCCTCCAACACCCTCGACCCCGCCCCGGTCCCACCACTCGTCCGCCGCACCGACCCCGACAGCGACGCCGACCCTCCACTCAACCGCCTTGACCCGGGTAACGGAATTCCCGTGTGCGCCCCCGACCCGCCATCCGCCTCCCCGCGCCGACTAAACGTTCCACGGCGGCTCGGCGTGCGCAGCTTCTTGGGGCTAACACTGCCCACGCTGACAATGCTAGTATCGCCGGCGTCAAAGGACTCGTCCGCCTCCTCGGCCGTCGGCGCCGTTGCCATGCTGCTGGCGTAGCTCATACTACCGCTACGGCCGTGGTGCATGCCGAGGCTGCTGCGCGGCCGGCCGGGCCCGCCGGTGGCGGCGAGCGGGGTGCGGTTGTTGGAAAGGCCGGCGCGGCTCATGGGTCGGGGAGGTAGAATGTTGCTGCTGTGGCTGTTGCTGGAGTGGTGGTGGGAGTCGTTGCGGCTTGCCGGGCGGGCATAGTTCGAGAGGCTAGCTCGGCTACTGGGTCGGGGGAAGTCGGGTTCGTTGTTGGTGTTGGTGGGGTTGCGGTTGGGGAGTGGGCCGAAGGATAGGCGCGAGACGCCCGACGTGCTAAGCCGGGGGACGTGCTTGTTGGTGCTGGAGGAGAGGCTGCTGTGGGACTCGGATGGGGCGTGGCGGGAGTGGGACGGTGTTTCGGAGGCGAAGCTGGCGGCGCTGGAGGAGGCGGTAGACCCGCCGGTGCGCTTGCGGCTGCGGATTGTGATGCTCGATGGCATTGCCGGGCCTTGCGGGGATCTACGCGGTGGCGAGTCGATAGGTGGCGCTGCTGGCAGCTTGGAGCGCGCAGATTGCACGCGGGCTTCGAGCCGTTGCATCTGAGCGGTGAGGGTGCGAATATGAGTGAGAGAGTTAGAGCCCTGGACGGCGCGAGAGGAGGCGCGCGCGGCAGCGGACGATCGGTGGGCCGGTGTTCGCATCGCAGTGGATGTGGTCACCGCGCGTGTTGAGCGGGTCGAGGACGTGGACGCCGTAAATGTCTTCGGTTTCGGCGTGATGCTGCTCTCGGCCGCCGAGGGGAGGCGGCTCCGCCTTTGAGCGGGAGTCTTCAGCCCGCCCACCTTGGGTAAGGGCAGGGAGACATCCGACATGGGGGGCGAAGGTGGACCTCGGAGTTCTGAAGTGGTGTCCGCCGCAGAGAGCGATTTAAGATCCGGCGGTGTCATAATCATCGGAGAGCTCGCGGTCGAGTGCGGGGAGTTGCAGAATGATGGTGACCCGGGAATCGAGGAGATGTCGGTTGAGATGCTCGAGAGGTGCCTAGACTCCTGCTTCTTGATCTTGTCCTGCAGGATCTCGGCTTCGATCTTTAGGTCGGCGAGTTCTTCTCGCAGTCGTTGTGTCTCGACCCGTAGTTGTTCTCGCTCCTGCTCCCCGATCTTGATTTCCTCCTCTAGCATCACGCCCCTTTCGATCGAGACATTGTACTTGGATTCGAGATCTTCCAGGGACGAGGTGGTAGTCCGCGCCTGGCGTTCGAAATCATCGTTGGCCACTTCGATGTCGCGGAGCCTTAGCTGAAGCGTCCTGTTGGTGTCGCGGAGGGTCGTAATCTCCTTCTCGAGGGTGTTTTGGGCTCCGTTGGCTTCTGTCTTGGACTCCTTGTATTTGCGCTGCAGGGATGTGTTAGCGAGATGGCCTCACGACCGGCGATCTTCCAAAACGCAGTGCGGGAAAAGGCCAACCTTCCACTCCTCCACCTCGAAACTCAGGCCCTCGGCCTTCTGCCGCAACGACCGCTCGCGCTTGTCGGCCGCATCTAGATCCTTCTCAAGCTCGGCTTCTAGTTCCTTGCTGGAGGCTTGGAATTCCGACAGCTCCGCCTCCAGCACCTCGTATTGCGCCTTGTACCACGCCAAGGCATCCTCCACGCTGGTTCCTGCCCTAGGGGGTGACGACGGCGGCTCGGACATTTGGCTGTTTTACGCTGCGGAGCGGTGCGCTGCGCGGTTTCGCATGTGTGAAATCGACGTAAGGAAAATTGGTGAAAAAGAGCGTTGCAAGTTGGTGTAATTGGCTGTCGCAAAATCGCAACCAAACAAAAGGAAATTCGTCTAACTATCGTTATCGTTAAGCGATTCGGATCCTAAGTCTTCTCCCCTGGCGGAAAGGGTGTTGTTTGTGGGGAGGCCGTGGCCGTATATCGCTCGCAGCACTGCGATTCTGGCGAGAGCTGGGTCAACAACCTCCGCCTTTTGGTGCGACCGACACACACAACATACCCGACAGGGGCGTCGTCGTCGAGATTTCGGTATCCGGGCGTGCGTAAATGGCGGGCTGCAATTCCGCCGATGGTTGTCGTCGTGTGGTCGCTGCGCGCGACACTCTTACCTACCGGTTGCGCGGTTGTCGTCGTCGAAGTCGAATGCCGGGTTGTCGATGTCAGAGGAAGGAGGATCCCCTTCGAGCGAAGGGTGTTGTGCTTGGCATTCCGTTGTCACACCTCCTTGGGCTCACCTGGTCGTCGCATGCGCTAACGATTGGCGCCCTGGCAACCGTGCACGCGGGTGGGGCAGACTTGGCGGGTTTGCAGGCCCCGCCTGACAACTCTGCATGCGTCTCCTTTTGTTGACGATTTTGTGGCTTTCCACAAAAAGGGACGAACCCTTCCCTTTGCAGAAATGCGATTATTTATTTACAGTAGCAGCAGCAGCGACTCGTTGACATTCGCAGCGCTTTCATCAGTTGGGTTTGCACCAATATCTGTGCTAATAATAGCATGAAGGCCCTCATTTCAATCCATGGGATTGTCATGCCGATTCTTTACCGTTGAACCGCCTCCGGTTCCACACCGCTTCGTTCGGCGCAGGACTCGCAAGCTGAAACATGCTTGGCTTTTGCCGAATCGCGATGTCCTGCAACCTCGACTGGAGCGTGCACATTCTGTAGTGTACCGTTCCCGAAACCATCGAAGGGATCAGCGCATTTTGCTCGTGATGGGTGTCTTCTTCTCCTGCCTGTGTAATGTCTATGCTCTTTGCCGCGCGTTCAGATCATGACATGTCGGCTTCCCGAGTCCAGAACCATACCCCACCAAGGGTTTCATCTCCGTGATGTGTGAAAACCGACAGAAATCAGGCCGTGGAGTGGCCAAAATAATTACCGGTCATGGCTCGCGCTCGAAGAAGCCGGCCACCCCCCCAAGCCCTCCAAAGTTGCCGTTTGGCCAAAGTAGGCAATTTAGAGGGCTTCGCGCCTTGACTCGGGACAGCTAGTTCCAGAGCCCAATCCAACCCACCCTGCAACCCGCCCCCCTCCGTCACATCCATCACAGCCCATACTCCCGCGCCATTCGTCTTCGCAAACTGCATGCCCGCCGCGAAATGAAACAGCTTCGCGAGCCACCACCATCCATCTCCTGCCGACTATACTCGACCAACCTATCATACAACTCCCCCAACGGGCACCACCACCCTCTGAATATGCTCCCCATCCTCCAACCTCTGTTCAGGCAATTCCTCCCCCTCCCCCAACCTCACCTCCACCATCACCATCTTCATATTCGCACTACTCAATCCCGGATCCGCCGCCTGCACGGGACTGACCCCCACCACGGCGCACTCATACCCGGTCTCCTCCTTAAACTCCCTCACCGCCGCTTGCTCCGCCGTCTCGCCCTCGTCGACCAGCCCCGCCGGCCATTCCACCGTGAAGGCGTCCAGCGGCGGGCGGTACTGGATGACGAGCAAGGTGGAGGGCGGGCGCGACGGGTGCAGCAGCACGTTGCCCATGGCCACGGCGTCGACGCCGGCGGAGCGCGCGCGGGTCTTGCGCGCCGCGCATTCCCAGGTGCGTGGCTGGCCGGTTTGGTCGACGTAGGCGATGCGTTGGAGGGTGATCCATTTTGCGTCGGTGGTGGGGAGGTCGGTGATGGAGGTGATGGTGGGGGTTTGTTGTTGGGGTTGGGACATTTTGGGTTTGGGGTTGGGTTTGGGGTTGGGCTTAGTTTTGGTGGGGTGGGGGGGTTGTGAGGGGTGGTGGTGGCTAATTGGCGGTGGCCGTGATAGTTGGCTTGGTGTTGCGTCTGGCTTGTTTAGTTTGTGGTTGTTGTTGACGGAGCGGGTGGGGTTGAGCTGGTCGGCTGATGAAAGTGAACGTAGGAATGAGGGGCAGTAGTGATTTAGGTGAGTGCTTGCAGGAGTTGCAAATCTCCAGGCGGGGCGGAGAGAGTGGAGACCCCGCATGTGTGAGGTGAGTGAGTGAGGTGAGTGAGTAAAAGTGTAGCTGCGATTTCGAAAGAATGCGGCCCAGATTTAGGTATTCCTACAAAAAGCAAACAGAACAGGCACGAGAAAATGTGTTGACGATGTTTCATGGGAAAGAATACCAGATCAGACGCTGGAAGGAATCTCCCAGGCACACCACGAGTTCAGGCCAGGGGTTGTTGTGTCCCATGACATCATTCTCTGGGTTAGGGTTGTTTGGCTCAGGGGCTCAGGGGTCAGCACGGGGCACCAAGGCGAAAAAAGGAGAATGGTCAAGAGGTACGAGGGAGGCAAGGAGGGCATTAGTGAGGCCATATGGTATCGTTGGTATTGTGTGCACAGCTGGCATTGCCTACATTAAGCCAAACACCCAACCCCACCCCTCCTTCTCACCGTCCAATAGCCACACCAATCTAGAAGTAGCTCGAGTCGATGACGGCCGGGCCGGGGATCTTGTAGTTGCTCAGGTCGCCGCTGTAGATGTCGATGAGGATGCCGGGGTCCGAGGCGCTGTACGCACCAGGGAACTTGACACCCGCCGGGAGCTGGCCACCGTCGCCACCAGCGACCTTGATTTGCTGCAGTTGAAACCATGGTCAGTATGACATGCCCCCGAATCTCGCCGAGAGGGTAGAAGCTTACGTAGCAGCTCATGTAGAACTGCGCACCGCCGCTCTGGCCGGCAGCGTGGAGGGCGATCGCCTCGGCGCGGACGAGGTAGTCGCCGGCGGGGATCTTGCTGGGGAGCTTGAAGGTGCGCTTGCCGCAGTTCGAGTTGAGGAGGTCGGTGCCCCAGGTCTTGGCGCTGGCGTCGTAGCCGTACTCGTCGACCTTGAACCAGTCACCGCCGCCGTTGGCCGAGGTGGCGTCGTCCACCTTGCTCATGTACACCATGACGGGGCCGAAGTGGTTCCCGCCGATGGCCTCGTTGCTGCAGGACCGGTCGTTCATCTGCGCGTGCATCTCGACGGTGAAGTCATCGCCAGCTACAAGAAGAGATATGTCAGCCGACAGCGGGAGGGACAGTGGATGGGGGGCCCAGCACGTACCGTTCACTTCGCAGACCTCGGAGATGCCAGAGGTGCCGCCAACGTTGCAAACGATGTCAGCGCTCGTCACGCTCGTGACTGGCGAGTTGTTGGGCTGCGATTCCAAGTTAGTCATCGGACCACGCGTGGCTTGGTAAGAGGAACACCCACCGGCATGCGGGTGCATTTTGTGTCGAAGTCGACCCCGGCGCTGCCCGACTGTTGGAAGATGGAGTGAGCGGCAGCGTACTGGGCCAGGAGGCCAGTCGCGAGAAGAGCGGTGCTGGTGGTCTTCATCTTGGGCAACTTGCGAGTCGAGCTGGGTGAGTGCAGGCAGAAGAGGGGGAACGTGTGGCTTGAGGTGATCTTCCTCCAACCTAGGATATGAGCGACAGAGGCTCCCTAAATATACCTCACAGAAGGCCATGGTTCCCCGGAATCGATCCCCCCAGATCTCGGTACCAAACGTCCCGTTGAACCCATTCCCAAAATGCCTCCATCATTTACAGACTTGGAACTGTCAGCCTGCGCTTGCTTGTCGATATTGGATCGACAGGTAGAACGGCCCGTGTATCAAAGTACCCCACAACCCCCCTCGTTCCCGCACTGGGCGCAGTTGAGGAACGATCGACGAAAAGGCGGCTCAGGCCAGGATGTCGTTGGCTGGCAGCTGTTTATGTGAATCAAAACTGGGTCCGCCACGCGCCATTGCGGCCGGGAAGTGCGGCGCTGGTTTCCCCAGTCGGGTCCGATCGTCTCGGAAGCCTTCTCCATGCCCAGCTTCGGTCCCACCCGCGCCCTCCATTTATCCACGCAACGGGAGCGCGGACGAGCAGATCTTGGAACCCAGCTAAGCGGGCCGAATGGGGAGGATGACGACGGAGGCTTCATTTGACGTCCCAAATTCGCAAACCCCCATGCACACAAGAATGCAATATGCAACGACGTTGCTGTCCTGCGGCAATCATGGCTCGCATTTCCCGGTCACGCTCTCGAGACTAATGCATTTCTGAAAGCCATCGCTTGCCTCTCTCCGGGGGGCCCCGGTGCGCCAAACACCACGCTAACCAGGTTCTGTCTCTACCTATGTATGGACATAACTTCGTGCCTCGTACCCATCTTAAGAACGACGTCCCGTCACCAAATCCACGTCCATGGGCTGGACCCGCTTTGTCTTCTTGAAGAACTTCCACCAAAAGATATTAATCACATACACCGGAATGCCAATATACGCCGTCAAGAACTTGTCGACCTGAAAGTGCGGGATAAACGCCGAGTACCCGCTGAAAATAATAACCAGCATGGTGATGGGCAACGCAATATACGCGCCCCACGGCAGCAGGATATTCCTATAGGGCATAACCGAACGCGGGACGCCCTGCGCCTTCATGGCATTGATCATAGCCAGGTAGCTGACCAGCACGGCGACCCAGTTGAGCGCGCCAAAGACGGTCACCAGCGACACAAAGTACCCAAACACGGTGGCGGCCGACTTGGTGGCGTTCATGAAGCCGAGCGCGATGAAGATGGACGAGAGGGCAACGGCGGGGATGGGCACGCCGCGCTTGTTGGTGCGCTGCATCAGGTGCGGCGCCTGGCCGTCCTTGGCCAGCGCCCACACGGTGCGCGACGCCAGGTAGATGTCCGAGTTGGCCGCGCTGATGGTGAAGATGAGCAGCAGGCCGTTGACGGCGTCGTCCAGCTTGCTGACGCCCGCGATTTGTGCGGCTACGACGAAGGGGGATGCCACTGTTGCGGGTGAGGGCAACGGTTAGTATTGCTTGGCTGGGTAGAGGCGGGGGAAATGGGGTTTAGGAGGAAGGAGGAGGAGGGGGGAGCGGAAGGAAACGTACATCCACTGGTGCCCTTCTTGGTGGCGTCGAGCAGGATCGGGCTGTTGTAGGGCACGGCCATGCCGAGGACCAGCACGCCGGCGACGTAGAAGAAGACGATCCGCAGGAGTGTCTGGTTGACGGCGCGCGGGACGTTCTTGCGGGGGTTGGGGGTCTCGCCGAAGGCCACACCGACCAGCTCAGTGCCGAGGTAGGCAAACGTAGCCTGCACCATGCACGCCCAAACGCCGAGGAAGCGGCCGGTGTCACCGCCGATGACGGTCGTCTGGCCAGCCACTGTCGCTGTGTACGGGGCAAAGGCGCCTGGGTTCTGCCAGAAGTAGAAACCGGTGCGGACGTGGCTGGGGCCGCCGCCGAGCGCGATGATGAAGCACAGTAGGATTAGCATCAGGATGACGAGGGCTTTGACCAGCGACATCCAGAACTCGGCTTCACCAAAGAAGGAGACGTGAATCATCTGTCTGAGAGTCAGTGCCTGGAGGATCCAATGATATAAGGAAGCGGGGTGTCCATACATTGAGGAGGATGATGCAGATGCCAAAAACGACAATCCAAACCGACACGTTTATATCTGGTCGCCATTTCTGCAGTAAGATTCCCGTCGCGGTCAAATTGTTCGGTAGTACGATGACGTATTTGAAGAAGTAGTTCCAACCCGTGGCGAAGCCCATGGCCGGGTCGACGAAGCGTGATGCATATCCGGAGAAACTCTTTTTCATTGGCAACCAGGCGCCCATCTCTCCAAGCGCGACCATGACCACATAGACGACGAAGCCCATGAAGGCGTATCCGATGAGGAGGGATCCGGGACCGAACTTTAATGATGTGCCAGTGCCAATAACAAGACCTGGGCGCAATGCGTTAGCGGCTGTAAGTCGCATCTCGGGGTGCGCCTGCGGCGTTTGGCGACGCTTACCAGTTCCAATGGCGCCCGCAATAGCCATCATGTCTACCTGGTGTCAGCCTGGGGTATCTGTCAGTTCTCCTGCGACGCAGGTGATCACGTACTTAGTTGCCGAGCCTTCATTCCACGGTGCAGGTCATCCTCGGCCCCTTCCTCGACGGTGCCCTCCTCGCCGCTGCTTTGGTCCCCTTGCGACACATCTTGCACAGGTGCTGCTGTCTTCTCGCCCTGCTCATCACTGCGCTTCCTAGAAAATATCGCCATGATGCGCTCGTCGTGTCGCGCGAACCGCCCACGGTCACGCTCTGCCGGAGGGAACGCAAGGAATCCTGGGTCAAGCCGACTGCTGTAAAGGAACCGAAAGCCGACACGCTGAAGGGGAGAGGACCTGGTAGGAGAATGAAGGGAAGATTGTGGGGGGCGGGATCGGGGATTATTAATATGTGAGATGCAGGCGCGCACAGGAAGAGAGAAGGCTATCGTCGGGTGCCTGTTCGGTCTGCCAAAGTGGAACAAGCCGGTGGAACAACAACGCGGTGGCCAGGATGGGATGGTTTGGAAAGGCACAGTTGGCTGGGCCAATGCTGGGGACGACCAACAGCATTCGGGAGCCCCAGTGACATCTGATAACGTGCAACCTGCATGGCACTGCTCCGGCTCATCAAGGTCGCATTCCACCCCCGGTCCTAGTCTGTTTTCGCAGGCGTCATCGATAACAGGAGCATGGGAGGGAGCCGAGGAACATGGGTCTCATTCAAGGCTGGATTGTGCGAGGGCACCGGCCACCACCGGGTGGGAGCGGGAGGGTGTCAGGGTGCGAGTCTTCTGGAAGCCCTGCCTGCCTTCGGGCTACCTGCGGTGCTGCACATACACACATGGTAATTCGGAAGGTCGCACATCGGTGCAGGTGGAGAGAGAGCTGCACCGCTCGCATCCCTCGGTGTCTCAAAGAGCAACGACCCCGGCGCATCCCCAAATGGTGCAATTCTTGGCGTGTGGACAGACAAGCCTCGACAAGCTTCGGTGGCTGTGACGGACTGTTCTTGGCTCCGCTTGGCTGGAAATTAGAATCAGGTCGGAATGGAAACGCAGATCCTCCCTGGCAGAGGCGTTGTGAGATCAGGGCCTTCTGGGCTCACTTGGCTCACCAAAACACGGCACTTCTGGCGACTCGCGGGGATCTCGCCGAGCTGTGTGGGGAAGCCAAGGCGCGCTAAGGCAAGGCGGGGCAGCGGATGAGGAAGGTGCTCACGACCGCAATGGAACCTGGCACGCCTGAGCATCACTCAGCGACGGCGACGCGGGGCGCAGAGCTGGCAAGCCTTCCAGATTGCGTGGACGAGGCCTGGGGTACACCGAGCAAAGCCAAATTGGGCGTCCGGTGAGAAAATTGAACCATCTGGTGACCTGGGGCTCACTCCACTTGAGAAATTCGGGGAAGTTCAACTCGCGCCTGGTGATGCAGGGTCTTATCAGCCCCAAATTGAACATAGATTTGCAGTGTTCGTCGTGCGGTTAGTCGCACATTTGCTGGCTCGGTCATTGTGTCAGGGCTCCTGCGTTGCGCCATGTGGGCTGAGTGCGGGGAGAAAGTCTCGAGTTTTCATGACAGCAGCAAGGATCTGGCTGGGAAAATGGGTCGGGATAAGAATTCGTCAACACTAAGTACAGTCATCCGACACCCAAGTTTCCCCTCTCAAAATACAATACAAACATGGCGTGAGGGAAAGAAACGAGAACGGCCAACCTGGGAGGCTGCAACCCTTCTCGGTGTAGACCCCACCGCCGTCGCTCCTAGCCTGCCCAGGCGAGGCGCCACGGCACCCGGCCTTGGCAAAAGACTTAACCCGACGTCGATCTTCCCCAGACTACCAACTCCCCAAACATAGGTGCCTATACAACCTTCAACTTCTCGAAGGGACGGAAAATCACGCCGAGCTCGGTACAATACGTCTATGGGTCTTCCGCTATTTTACACTTAACTCTGGCCACCATTCCCTCCTGCTTCCGTAGCTTCGGTCCCTCTCTCACGTATCGACGTTACTCCCGGCCGTCTTAGACACGGGCCAGCCTCTCAAAGAACCAGGGCCACGGGCCTCTCCTGGTTGAGGTGGTCCTCGTACGTCCCAATGTCGCTGGAAAATCGGAGCGACGCCACGGCGAGCTTACAGCAAGGCCGACGCTTGCCCTTACGATCAAACTTGGGGTTCTTAAAATGTGCCCAGGCGGCCTGGGTTAGCCCGAGGGCCAAGGTGCGGATGGTTTGAAAGTCCAGATCGCGAGCCCAGGGAGTGCTGGTTCGGACGCGCTCCCAAAAACGAGGCTCCATGCGAGACCTAGCCCACATGCCATCCCGCTCGACGTGGCAAGTCTCCTTGAGCACCGCGTCGTGTAGCATTTCCTGGTCCAGGCTCTGACCTGGGCCGTCAGAAGGGTGCATGTGGACGATACGAGATACGACGAGAACTCGATCTTGATCCGTTAAAAAAAGCTCATCCACGTCGATTCTAAGCCCCGAAAGCCTGGAGAGCATCCTCTTAAACGATTGGCGTTTCGACATGATGCAAGTGAGTCCAAATTGTCCTGATGTTGCGCTGGTAGGAGGGCGGGGTCAATGATTCGAAGATGGTTGCATGGCAACATGTTAGTAATGTACGTGTCACTTCTTTGCAATGACAAGAGCCCAAAAATTACAAAGAGAATAGGTGAAAAGAGAGACACCTGAAAAAGTGATGTATCGGGACTCTTTTGTATTACGTTCTTCGATGGGGTTGCGGGTTGCAACTTTTGAGATCGCGTTGACCAGAACAAAAACTTCAAGTGAGAAGGTTGCGCGGGGAACATCAGGCTGGAATTTTGCAACAGCAGGTTAATTAATGGGCACACAGTTTGGCCAAGGGCAGCCAAAAGGGAAAAGGAAAGGCCGACATGATCTTGATGGCAGTGCCTGGCATCGGATGAAAGTCATTTTTGTTTGGTGCGCCATAGAGCGTCACATGGGCGCCGTGGGGTTATAGGTTCTGTTCTCAGAGACCAAAATCAAAACAAATTCCAAGTGGATGGCGCAGTGGTGGGTGGTTGTTGCGTGCGGTTAAATCTAAGGTACCTGATACAAACTAATCCCTCGCGAGGAGCTCTCCTCACTCAGCCACCTACCCACCAGAGTTCGAGTTGTGTTTGGCGCATTCAGATATTCTTTTTACTTTTTTGCCTTTTTGCTCCCTTTTCCCCACTCTTGAACGCTCTGCTACTGCTGACTGACGCGACGACCCCAACGACTACCGGTTACGTTGATCACTTCATCTTTAATTAAGAGATCTCTTAATTAATGAGTTTATTAAAGAGATCTCTTAATCAACTAATGAGTTTACAGAATGAGCAGAACAACATAAATCTGAGATGATTTCTCGGTTCATTCTTTCTCCGAACCTCATCCTCAATCTCTCTCTGTTTATTTAGCTTCCATGCTCCAGCTACGCCCGGGCAAACTTCCCTTCCCCGACCATGTTCGTCTCTCAAAACCGCCTCCATCATACACTCCAGGCCCCTGATTCCCCCTTGTAACGTTAAGAGGCAAAGAATTTGTAAACTAACTTGAGATTGCGAGCTTTCAGAAACTAGGTGCATCTAGTGTCTGGGTAAGAAAAGCACGGAGAAATACAACATGTGACTGCGCCATCCATAGGCCGAGAAATATATTTTGAGAAGGAATCGATCCCTTTGAATGGAAGATGAGCCTTTTAAAAAGAGTGGCTAAGGTACCTGGAAGTACGGCTTGGGCTAGACCTTTGGACTCCCACTGTATGCACAACTAAAGTAACTAGGTACATGTATCCATCAATTTCCCAGCTGCCCCAATACAATCGTTGACGCCCGGGGCTTCAAGCCCAATGTTCGGTATTTGTTCGTCCTGCTCAAGATCATTAAACTCCCCAAAGACCATGTCAAAATTGAGATCATTCGTCGGGTCCGCTGCCATAACTGCCTGATTGGTCTCACACATCTGGCTGAACTCGGCCAAGCATTCGGGTGTCTGCCAGGACCAGGGGACGGCTAGAGAGGCATCTTCCTGCTGGTGAATCATCTGGTTGTATAACAACACGCCGCAGATCTCAGGAGGACCGAAGCTCGAGCTGGAAACCGTCGCTTGCCGCATCTTCTCTAGGGTGAAGGGCGACGGGTTCGTATCACACACCGGGGGACCAAACCAACATTGCTGCTGGGCGAGAGACACACCAGCCGTCACATCCCCACATGATGCGAGAGTGGGAGCGAGGCTGTATCCCTCTTTGAACAATGCCAGCCACTCCGCATTATCAGCCGGGGTCTGATTCCATGGGTCATCGTCTCCGAAGAGAATAAGGCGAGCCTCTTTTCGCAAAAGGTCGTCTGTGATAACCGTGCCGCGCTCTCTCTCTGCTCTAACATAGTCCCCTAGGCGTGCGGTCAATATCTCGAACATGGTCCCGGAAACTTGTCCGCTCGCCACGCCGGTGCTGCTGCCCTTCATGGCCATTCTCGAGGCGCTAAAGGGCTGAAGGTCGTTGGACTCAATTCCGATCAGATAAGGGGGTATCGCGTTTTCCACCAGCAATGCCACAGCAGGTTCCAAGCCACGGCAGCCCTTCCAGCTTTTCATCCGGGCCCCCAAGCGGAAGTGTTCAGCCAGGTGGTCGTTGCGGGCGGACCAGAGCTGGAAAGATTCCCCGCAGAAACCACATCGCGACTTAATCTGTGAGATGTGGGACTTCCAATTTTTCATGGAAGGTAGAATATCGTCGACTCCATGACACACGCGTAGGTGCTGCCGAAAGTGGTCCTTGCGGTAGAAGGTCCTGTCAGGGTGAGGCTTCGACGCGCATTCTAAAGACCCATGCGACCGGAGGTGGGAATCGGAGGGGTCCAGGACGTCGCACAGTGCACATCGCGGCCGTAACAGGGCGCGATCGTAGTATGTTGGACCCGATGGGATACACGTCCACTTCTCCAACGCAAGGTGGAGTGTGCTCTCGTGTCTGGTCCAGTCGTATCGGGTCTTGAACGTGTCCGTGCAGAAGGTACACTGGTACAGACGGCTCGCACTTTTCCCAGAAGACGCCCTTACGGGAGAGCGTTGGCGCCGCCGACGTCGACGTCGAGAGTGGGTGCTACGGACGCTGGTGGCGGATCCGGAGCTATGGGACAGGACTGATGAGTCACTTCCCGAGCCCGGTATCGCAGCGTGGTGCGATCCAAACGAAGAGATCGACCAGTGAGCCTCTGAAAGCATTTCGCCTGTGTCGAACCCGTAGTAGCCGAGCGTGGGCGCGGAGCTGGCGTGGGGGTTACGTTCCGCTGCTTCCGCGATGGCGCTTAGAGAGGCACCTTCTTGGTCGGGTGGGGTGTGACGCCAACGGTCCATCGGCGCCATGCCCTCCCAGCCACTGTCAGGTAGTCTGTCGAAGGTTGGCAGCGACAGCGGGGCGTCCGAGGCGCTTGACGCGCATTGTGGCCCCCAAGTGGTCTTTCGGCGACGAGCGTTGACAAACCAGAAAGATACTTGACGGGTTGTCAAGCCTGTTCTTGCAGCCAAAATCTGTTTTTCCTCTTCGGTCGGATATGGATAGGTGGAGTGCAATACGAACCACTCATTTAGGATTCTCGTTGACCCCTTCGCATGCCTTGCCGTCTTCGGCCGAGCCTTTGCAGTTTTACTCGTTTCATTGTCCGTTAAGTTGCCCCCGCGTAGGGGGACCGCGAGGTCTACGGCTGTAACCTGTGGGTGATATGGGAGAGACATTGTTGTGGTGAAACCGTGAGAGAGAAGCTGAGAAAGTAACGGGATCTGTTTGCCTCGGCGGAGCAGGTCTGAGCCCAGTTCGCCTGAACCCAGTACGCCCGCAATTCAATAAACGGGGGACGCGGTTGCAACTAATGATAGAGCCTCTTGCAAGGTTGGTGTTACCGTGTTGAGAACAAACCCCTTTTACTACATAGTATTTTCATCAATGCACAGGCAGGGGGAGCATTCTCACCACCATGGACATCATTATTGCTGTTATGTCAACCATTCTTCAAATAAGTCACAAGGTCGATGGCCTCTCAGTTGCCCCCGGCTGCTAGCAGGTTGGAAAAGCTGGATGTTGCTGCACGTCAGCCCAGATTACATGTAGGTGGTATTAATAATCATCACAGTATATGGACTGGAGGTACTACGCCCTACGGGATGACAACCGACATGTACCGCCCTATCATGGCCGGCCGTCGATGATATTCCGCTTCAGCTTCCGCATGAACACGTCGCATCTTCCGTAGTTGCCATTATTAACTGGGTGCCATGGCTATGGTATGCTCGCTATCTTCCATATCATCTCCTCGATCCCGCGACGAACAAGCCCGCCAGCGGGATCCAGCAGCAACAAGCACAAATCGTAGCGTGTGTTGTTAAGCATTGGCGGCCATAATTCGCAGGTCAGAGGCTGCCCCTTGACCTGAAAACCTGAGCCATGTCCCATATCTCGGCGTTACCAACTGAGCTGATATATCTCATTCTCGAGGTAAAACACACCCCGGCCATCATCACCCGACTCCCCTATTCCACGGAACCGTTGCTGAGGCAGGACACAGAACCTGGACATGCAGAGTCTAATCCAGCTCGGAAGGACTTGCCGCCGGTTCCAGATTCCGTGCACAACGCATGTCCAACGGCGCGCGGTACGAGAGATGCAGGCCCGCGACACAGCCCGGCCGTATCTCCAACGCACAGTACAGCTCCAACTTCACCCAGCCACCAAGGCCCTTCTGGAAATGGGAGCGCCGCGCTGGAAGACGGACGACGCGGGCGAGACGGCCCTTCATATAGCTGCGCGCACCGGCCACCTGCCATCAGTGCAGGTCCTGCTGTGCCCCGGGGGGGCAGGCGTTGATGCCCGGAACACGCATGGGTGGACGCCGCTACTTTTGGCGGCGCGGTACGGCCACATGGCCGTCGCAGAGGACCTCGTGGCGGTAGGCGCGGATGTTAATGCGCGAGGCTTCCATGGCTGGACCGCTCTACACCTCGCTCACCGGTACGGCAACGCGCGCCTCTGCGAGCTGCTTCTGGCTGCTGGGGCGGACGCAGACGCGGTTGACGACGATGGATGTAGTGTAAGCCAGAGGAAAAGGTGCTGGGGTGTCATTTAGCAAGTAGTGTGCGCACCAAGGGATTGGGGTCGCGGCTGTGGCCGGGCGTTTTCTGTCCCCCGATGGTCTGGATTTGGCGCAATGCAGTAGCGACATGAGAATTGACCGTAAGGCACTGCTCTAGGGATTCTGGCCTCACTCTTGCGGCGCCCAAACACTCAGCATATCGGTCCCTCGCCCCATCTCATACGACCGGGAGGGCTTGATGTAAGCCACCCTGGAAAACGGTCCTCGTCCGCCATCTGTGGCCGCTGGCCCATCCATCCTGCCGTTGCCACCCTCGGCCAGAAGATTCCAGTAGATGCCTTGAAGACCCCATGGAGGCCCGTCGGCCGTCACGTCTTTGTACAGGGGAAACTCCAGGCACACAAGAACCCCGGTGGGTCGGATAAGCTCTCGCATCTGTTGCGCCCAGTCCTTTCGCATCTCGGGCAGGAGGGCGCACAGAAACTATCTCAGCGGCGAAGCATCAGCGCCCGTATCATTCCCTAGATAGTCTGGTCGCGGATGTGGAAGATCGACTCACGGTGTAGTCATAAATCAGATCAAAGCCGCCGTCGTCGCCGGGCGCGAAGCAGCTAGTTTCCCACTCCCGCTGGAAGAAGTCGCCGCAAACAAAGCTCACAGTCCCTGGCTGACAGGTAGCTCGTCGTTTCTCATCATCCTCGGTGGCGAAATTGTATGCGGATGGATCGGAGAGCTCAACCTCGGCATACGCCCTTGCCGAATTGACCGCCGTTTGCGAGACCTCGAGTCCAATGGCGTCGAAGCCATGAAAAGCGAGCATAACAACATCGTAGCCCCTCCCACAGCCCTAGGCGTATTGGAAGTAGTGAGCATGGTGTTTTTGGGGCGGTGGCCGACTGGACCGCCGTGTGGACTCACAGGAACAAGCGCTCTCGGCCGGCGGCGACCGCCTCCGAGCCGGCCAATGATGTCCCGTCGGGTGGTGATGAAGTCGATCAATGCTGGGGAGGGCATCCCGCGGTCCCAGAGATCGGTCTGGTCCGAATCCCACAACTCGGACCAGCCAGCCTTCTGGGATTGTCGGTCCCTTTGGGAACAATTGTGTTAGTTAAAACTGCTTATGGCCCGTGGGAACCCATGCATTGATGCAATACTGACCTGTTGGCGAAATGGGTGATCAGTCGCCCAGGAGGGTCGCTCTTCGGGTGCGCCATGGTGTATGGGGGCTGGGGATCTGGTATTATCCAGAAGGAAATTCAGGAATGAGGGTGAATTGTAATACTCTGACCCCGGAAGAGAGGCCTGATGCATGTAGAGGTGCTTTCTTAAGAACTTCGAGCGGCCGCGTGACATGCGTCGTCAAGTGCTAACCTCGTTGAGTTTATTTGGACAATGTCATGAGGCGACCGAAGGTCACCGAGCGACAACACACCACGTCATCGGCGTTATTTTCCATTTTTCGCAGAGCGATAGTTACCCATCATCCCTGGTTGTCGTGTTCTCCTTCGCGGGTGTTCGGGGTCCAAACTCCACTCATGGCATTTCTTAGGGCGTTGTGTCCATGCCGAGCCATCCCTAGGGCGTTCGAATGGCATTTTGAAGTGGGGCGCTGATTGCCGGGCATTTTAGCGTTCTTCCGGTTGTATGATAACCCCTATAGAACGTTGCACAATGTTTCGAGCATTCATGAATTGGGCATTCCTAGGGCGTTGAATGACACTCCGCCCCACTTGAATCATGTCGTCGCTGTTCCGCCCGAATTGGGACTCCAAAATTCACATGGCGACCGTGACAATTTTTTAGTCCACATCCTTAAGTACCTACCTTACAATGTTCTTCTCGGGCCTTTCAAAAGTTGGGTTTGTGCCAGCACTGCCAGGCTGTGCTCCTCCCAACATCCACCCCTCCACACGATATCCAAACACCGTCATACACGAACATGTCGGCCAAAATCACGACTCAGCTTGGTGAAGCAGTGCCACCGGCGCCGCGCCATTCGGTCACTGTTCACATGGGCAGCAGCTGGGAGATTGTCGAGAGATATGGCGGAGACTCTGCTTCGATGCTTCCTCTTTTTAAAAATGCGTATCCACGCATGAAGCCCCATCGGGATATTGCCCAGGTGAGTTCAAAGTTCAAATCCCGGAAGCCAACATGTGCACTGTATGCTTTGAGGATCTCGGCCCTCGCTGACGTGACATTTCCTATCAGCTCGCCGAAGCAGTGCTCAAGTTGATCGGAATATCAAATGTTGGATGCTTGTTGCTCCCGTCCATCCAGTCTGCGAAAGAATGCGTCGAATATTCCACGTCTGACAAGCGAGACAATGGGCGCGACAAGCGACCGGTTCCCCGAGAACAGATTGCAATCCGAGCGTTTGCCGCCGAGGACCGCTTCTATGCTGTGATCTTTCCGATCGATCATTGCGCTGTCGTGTCTGGCTTCTGGCGCACCCCCGGCGCGAACGTCTCATCTCGATTTGCGGAAGCCAATCTCAACTGCTTCGATTTACTTGAGGAGGTGCCCACAACCAAGGACAGGCATGCCAACACAAAGTTTGAAGGCCCGGCACATCGGACATTGCGGGAAAGGATCATATCGCATCTTGAACGGGCGCCTCTGAATCCTCGTCCGCAGCAGCGGCCTTCCCCCCAAGACGTCTACCTCTACCCGACCGGCATGGCTTCCATCTACAAGCCCCACACTTACATGCTCGATTACTACCAGGGCACGACTGTCCTCTTCGGCATGGCGTTTATGAACACGGTCACGGTATTTGAGGAATTCGGTCCTGGATACAAGTTCTTTGGGAACGGCTCGGACGAGGATCTTGACGACCTCGAAGCCTTCCTCTGCGAGGAGTGTGGCCGCGGCCGAAAGGTGCAGGCGATCTGGCTAGAGTTCCCAGCAAACCCGCTCCTCGTCGCACCTAATCTTGGGAGGCTCCGGAATCTGGCGGACAAGTTCAATGTCGTGCTTGGGATTGATGACACAGTCGGAAGTTGGGCCAACATCGACGTCACGGCCGTGGCGGATATCCTCGTCACATCGCTTACCAAAACCTTCAACGGCAACGCGGATGCGATTGGGGGAAGCGCAATCCTCAACCCTGCTTCGCCAAAATATTGCGAATTGAAACGGATATTTGATCAGCACTATGCTCCTGAGGTGTATATAGACGACGCCGAGGCCATGGAGCGGAATAGCCGTGACTATCTCTTTCGCACAGCCAAGTCAAATGCGAATGCGAACAAGCTCGTGAACTATCTTCATGCCTGCGCTCAAGACCCCAACAGTGCCGTTCGCCAAGTTCACTACCCGTCAGTCAACCCCTCGGGGGCACACTACAAACGCTATCTTCGCCCGGCCACGGCCGACTTCGTGCCCGGGCACGGTTGTCTTTTCAGCGTCGAGCTGGATGACCTGGCGACGACGCGGGCATTTTACGAGAATCTAAACGTTCACAAGGGGGTCCATTTTGGGGCACCTTTTACGCTCGCGTTTGCGTATACGATGTGCACGTATAAGAAGAGGTTGCCCTGGGCTGCCAAATACGGGCTGAGGCCGACGCAGATCAGGATTGCGGTTGGCCTTGAGGAAATCGAGGTGCTGCTGGAGGATTTTAGAATCGCCGTAGAGGCAGCCAACCAAAAAAAGCTCACCGCCTAACCTCCTGCCTTTTATTGACGGGAAGGTAGACGGCTACGAAAACTTCTCTTGGGAGTTTTACTTCGGTGGGATTCGAATCCGCACCCTTATGGATGTGCCATTCAGTGAAACACAGGCCACTCTACGATTACGAGCGCGCTCCCCCCGTTTCGCCAAATTGTAATGCGTCTCTTTGCGGGGGGAAGTTGCTGCGGGGATCGAGGAACCTGTATATCAAGGGCGAATGGGCGACCTGTTGGGGAGGTACCTTAGGTAGTCAGACGGAGAGAAGAGCTCAGATGGAAGGGTGGTGTGATGTTGTGGAAATGTAATTTATGTAACAAAGTCTGACTGACCCTAACCCTCGAGCTTCCAGACAGCGTTCGTTCTTTTTTGCTTGAATTTTCGCCCAGGAAATGGAGCCGCGGGGTCGTCATCATTTTGGGAAATCTTGGACAAACAAACCGCTTGAGCGTTAACTACAGTACCTAAGGAACCTATTTTGCCTGCCTACAATACTGAGGAAACAAAATGATAGAAACGGCCTGCGATAATATCGCAGCAGCAGAAAGTCCACACGAAACAAATGGGCCTGACCAGAAGGAGACCCAGCCTGAGCACACTGAAGAGGCAGCCTTGAGTAATTGCATTGAGTCTTTGATCACTCAATGGCAGACTTGTCTCCAAGAGTTACTGCATCTTCAACAGACATCCGAGGGAGCTAAGCGCCCTGTGCGGGGGCTCAACGCCCTCCTGAAGACGCAGCAACGCGCCCTGGAAAAGACCACCCAGAAGCAACGCTCCCCGTCGAAGCCAGCCATCTCGCAGGCCCAGTATTCCGGCATCAAGAGCTGCTGTTGGGAGGACAGATGGTCTGTCGTCAAGAAATGCCGCGGTCTTATCGCCATCAACAAGGACTTTCCGCGGAGCCCCCGGCTGCCTGTTGCTCCCGACGCCGGATGGTTGGCCTACAAGGACCAGCCTTTCCAGGAGAGACCCGTTACTGTGGATGCCGTGGTCGATAGCGGCGCCACATGGGTCAAGTTCGTGTCTATTTCATCCAAGACGCTCGAATACCAAGTGGTGGCCGAAGGGTGGGCGAGCGAGCCGGAGGACGAGGACGGCGATGGCGAAGGGGACGCAGATGAAGGACTCGGACACACCGAGTTTGCCGACACGGTCAAGAAGATCATCCGAGCAGCCCGGTGGAACCACTGCCACCATGTGCACTTGGTCTTACCGGGACTCCAAGAAGGAAAATCAGAATCGGTCGACAGGATGATCCGCTATGTCCGGGACAAGATCGGGGGAACAGACGTATCAGTGCGCGTCAGCTGTGCCGGCAGCGCATTCCTCACCGAAACCCCGCCTCCGGTCGACAGCGCTGTCAGCGCCCTCATCGAAGACCGGGACCCGCTCGTCAGCGACGACTGCGGCTGCCTAACGGAGACGGTCAACCTCGACCCGAGCGTGCTCGTAGCGCTCGTCACCGATCTGCACCACGGCCCCGTCCCGCTGCAGCCAGAGGCCCAGCAGCACATCATCGCCCGGTCCCTCCTCGACCACGAAACCGACAACAACGAGCTCGTCGCGCGGCAGGACATCCTCCCGGCCGTGCTGTACCCCGCCCTGCGCGGCCGCCGGCTCGTCTGCACCCGCTCCGCGGTCGCCTACTTCCGCAAGCTCATCGCCGCCATCGCCACCCACTCCGAAGAGACCCGCGCCTCCTTCATCCTCCCCCCAGACTCCGACCCCTCCAACCCAACCCCCTCCCCGTCCCCCTCTCCAGAAACCCACCCCCTCTACCCGCCTCACCAACCTTCCAAACCTGGTCCACCACCACCATGCCCCCCCCGACCTCCACCTCCCCATCACCATCGTCCCCGACATCACCCTCTCCGACATCCCCCCACTCATCGCCTCGGGCACGCTCCCCCCCATGGCCCTGCCCCTCGCGCGCGACCTCTCCCCGCTCAACCGCGCCGTCTACTGCTATGGCTGGGCGCACCGGTTGAGTACGGTGACGGGGCATCGGGGGATCGAGAGGCAGGTGCGGTTGGCGTTGGCGAGGCATTGGAATGGTAGGGAAGGGGGTGGGGATGAGGTGCCGCCGGATATTTGGCATCGGCATTTGGGCGGGTATTTGGTGCATCGCGATAAGCCGAAGGATTGGCGGGCGATGGTGCCGGCTGAGGATGGGGGGGAGGCGGTGGTGCCGTGGGAGGTGGCGCGGTGGACGAATCCGTGGACGACGTGGGGAAGGGGGATCAGTACGTATGGACTGCCGGATACGAGGACGTGGGAGGGGGTGGGGCATGGTGAGAAGACGGCTTATGGGAGGAAGGTTGCGAGGAGGGAGGCGAGGGAGGTGATGGTGGTGGGGGAAGGGGAGGAGGGGGAGGAGGAGCAGTCGTGATGGTTGGGTTGGTGTGGGACATTGTTCCAACAAATGGGTCTGGTCGGGGGCACTGGCCAAGATCAATGGAGGCTGCTATGCCACCTGGGTCATTGGTTGATAGAGTCGGGGAGGCTACTACCCTGGCATTGGTTGTGGTTGTTTGTCTTTCTTGGAGTAGAGAAAAGAAGCTGGCTTGGGTATATTGGAAGTATGTGACAGGAGAAAGTGGCAAAAAGAGAAGGAACGACATTAAAAAGCTGTAATCCACCCGGCCAACACAACCCTCTTCTCACCACATCCCGACCTCACTCCCCCGCACATCACACTCCTCCCTCCGCCTACGAATGCGGCGCCGTCCCCTCCTTGTTCGGCTCGCCCGACAATACCCCCTGCTCGATCACGGGCGGCGCCTGGGTGGCGTCCCCAGCCTTCTTCAGGGCGTCCTCCTCGTCGTCGTCACCACCGGCCGCCGCAGCAGCGTTCTTCTCGTCGGCCTCGGCAGCGATCTTCTCCTCGTCGCGCACGGCGGGCTTGCGCAGACAGGCAAAGACCGTCTTGAACACGGAGCCGAGCTTCTTGAGCGGGTTGGGCTTGGCGGCCTTCTCTTCGCCCGCGGCGGGGGTGGCCTCGTCGCCTTCTTGGTTGGGCTTGGAGGTGATGGAGGCTTGGTCGTCTTGCTCTTGGTGTTGTTGTTGCTGCTCTTGGACTTGCTCGGCTTGGGCCTCGATTTTGGGGGCTTCGGCAGACATTTTGGAGGTTGGTTTGTGGTTTTGGTTTGGGGTGTGGTTGTGGTTGATGAGCTGTGATGGGGTTTGTGCTCAGTGATGGAGTTGGGGTTTTGCTGGTAAGAGATGGGAGCAATTTGGAGTTTGGTATTGGGAGAAACAGACGGGTTCGCAGAAATAAAAGGCAAAGACAGGGAGGCTTCTTTTATGATGCCCCTTTCCGACCAAATCACCCAATTTCCAGAAAGTCAAGGGGGGTTTCAGCGCCATCACCCAGTCGGCAGTTCCCATCTCCCATCTCGGCCGATTCTGGCCCAAATAGGGTCTGAATCCCATCTCGTTTGCTCGCCAAGCCACGACTATCGCGATGTCAATATGCCAAGACAATGGTCGGCGGTCGGCCCGTCAAACTTGCGGGGCCGGGAGAGCCGGGGTGAGCCGGACCCGGTTGCCGTTCCGAGAATGAAGCAATCTTGGCGGAAAAGGGGCAGCAGATCTTCATGCAGGATCATCAGCGATCTCCCATTCCCTTGAGTGGATGTGTTGATTTTCACATTCTTGCATTGCGCTGGGTCCGTGTTTGATCGTGAGATGCATAGGGAAAGGAAAACATTACCCCTTGGGTTGCATGATCGAATACCATCAGCAGCGTCGGGGTGAACCTCACGATCCAATAGCCAGTGTAGGTAGGCTTATGAGTCGACAATTCCATGTCTGCAGCGCCCCTAATCCCATGGCGACTCTCGAGAATGTCCAGATCTGCCCCTTTTCGATCAAGTGGGATATTGGCTTGGCAATGAAACTCGAAGCTTGGACATTGCATTCTCAGCACGCACAGACTTCTCCTTTGGTCAAAGCCCCATCATCATCATCGTGAGATTGAAATGAACAAGTGCATTGTACGGATCCGTATCGAGTGTGGCGTTTCCTATGTGGCTGCTAAGGCTCGGTGTTTACATCTACCGTCTTCCGACTACCTCCATATCAACTATACAGCAAACTGCGCCATTTCACCATTAGTGACTTTTAAGTTTTTAACATTGATAATCAAGGCAGCGTGACCAAGTCTAAAGTGGGACTTTATGTGTGTTGGGTGCAACTGGCCCTGCTTGGTGACCCTCACCCCTTTCCATTCGTCACTCTAGAGCCAAACCGCCTGTAAATTGTGTGCCCACTAGGCGACTATCTGAGGCAGTTATGTAGGCGATACTGAGGTAAAGGATCAATCTATCTAGGGAGGTAGGTATTTAGTGAACATCCCGCGGCCATTCAGGCGAGCCGTCGATAACACAGAATGTGATTAATCCCTAGGTATCACCGTTTCGACGGGCCTAGAGCGATAGCACCGCCCTCGAGTAGTCCGTCTGCTCGGTTATATTCGCAGTATCGGATGATCGCGCAAGGATTGGTTTCGGCACAGACTTGCGGCTCAGACTATCGCAACAAGTTGCACAAAATTGCAGCACCCTCGGACAGGCTAGTCTTCAAGTCTGTGGACACGGCGATGCCTAGCAATGGTAGCAGAGAAGCTCAAAGACAGGTCAGGTTGAGAAAAGTGCGCGTCTCGGGCGTGCGTGGCCGGCTTGGCCTGCAGCACGGCCGGATCTTTCTCCGCGCGGGCATCCCGCCCGCAAACTCTCCGAGTCGGTATAATGTGAGCTGCATCGGAGATATATTCCCCTCACTACTTCATAATGTGTAGGTGTATAAATTCACACAATTCCGCATCTCTGTTGACTCGGTTCTCGTTGCCTAATCTTTCTTCACCTGAGATCCCTCAGTCAGTGCTCACTTTGATCAACATCTACTCAATTCATCATGGCCACTCACACAGTTTTCGTCTGCGGCGCTACCGGAGCCCAAGGCGGTGCTCTTGCCCGCCAGCTGCGGGCCCTCAACTGGGAGGTGCGCACCATCACCAGAAACACCAACTCCGCCGCCGCCCAGAGCCTGGCCTCCATCGGCGTCAAAGTCCACGAGGGGTCCTGGAGCGACCGCGTTGCTCTCGAGGCTGCCATTAGCGGCTGCGACCTGCTCTTCCTGAACCTCCTGCCGGACCTCACCAACTTCACCGCCGAGCTCGAGGACGGCACCACCGTCCTCGCCGTCGCCAAGGCCGCCGGCATCCAGCACGTCGTCTACAGCACCAGCATCCCGCTGCCCGAGGACAAGACCGACCCCAACAGCTTCGCCGCCCAGCTCTTCCAACCCAAAAAGCAACTCGAGCAGGCCATCCAAACCGCCGGGTTCCCGCGCTGGACCATTCTGCGCCCGGGCGCCTTCATGTCCAACTACCTGCCACCCATGGTCAACCTGCAGTACCCAGGCGCGACCGAGACGGGTGTTTTCACGATGGCGCTGCTCGCGACGACGATGCTGCCCATGATTGACACGGAGGACATTGGCAAGTTTGCGGTCGCGGCGTTCCAGCACCCGGACCGCTTCCACGCCCAGGTCGTCCTCGTCGTCAGCGAGTCCCTCTCCGTTGAGGAGGGCCTCGAGACCATGCGCCGCGTGCTCGGCCGCCCTAATATCCGTGGGAAGTACCTGGATGGGAAGGAGCTTCAGGCTGCCAAGGCGACGAACCCCATCCTGGGCATGCAGGAGTTGCTGCGGCATGTGGACGTGTTTGAGGGTGCGGATGCAAGGGAGGCTGCCAAGAAGTGGGGGGTTGAGACGGGCACGTTTGAGGAGTTTGTGAAGCGGGAGAAGAAGGTTTTTGATGAGGCGTATCGTAATGTTTAAGGGGCAGTGCAATTCTTAGCTCTACTTAGGTACCTAATACCATGTAAAGTGGCCGAAAGGATGAACCACGGTAATAGAATTGGTGATTCCCTTTGTATAGAGGTTTCCTTAGACATCAAGTCGAGAAAGTGCTGTTCTGGGCCGCCAAATTGGGCTGCCGCGTATCGCCGTTTTCGATGGTCTCAACAATATAAGGGGCGCCGGTAGAACCCCAATAAATACACTGTACTCGTATGGCACCAGACTATGCTTTTACCTGCGTGCTCAAAGGAGCTTGGAGTACCTCATGCAGCAATGTGATTTTCCATGACACCTTCGACGATACATAAATCTCAATTGACTTTGCAAAGACTCAAGTTTTTAGTTTCCGTAGTTATTGCCAACTCTGAAAGTGCTGCTCCCCGACATGTCCACCCCTTTGACGCGATGAGAGTGCGTGGTATTCAAGTTCCCGAACCTTGCCAAGGCTTGTACTGCTGATGTGCTGAAATCATCTCCAACCCGAAAGTTGGCTGACCCTCTCAGTTTGATGTCACTCACGTCATGTCTAGAGGGCTGCAGTTTGGCTTTCAAAATCGCCGCCAGATCATTGTCAACGCCAACAGCAGCCTGGGCCACCTCCCTTAGGCATCCCAGCTTATCCAGTTCCGTAGCATCCCCGGCTGTTAGCTCGGCCATCTTGGTTTCGAACTTGGGCGTCGCTGGAGCAAGCTCAACAAGAGCGGAGATATCGTCTTGGATACTAGTGACGAGGGTCTCGAGGCTTTTGCCGTCGTAGATGGCCCAGTACGCCCTTCGGGCAACTTCATGTCCCGTCTTGGCGATAGCATTTCCGCAGAGCTCCGAGAACTTCCTGTGCCCCTTCCGCGCAGGCTCGCTCAAGTCCCTTTCCGGCTCGAAAATGACCAGCGCCTTCTGCTCCTTGGGGCTGATGTTCTGCTTGTAGCGTGAAGACATGCCTTGTGCGCGCTGAAACTGGTCGATGATTGCTTGGATGGTCCCTCTGACGAATTTCTCATCTTCTTTGTTGAATCGAGGGTCCCCTTGGACATCGATGGCGATACCCCACTTGACAAGTCGCCGTCGCTCAACGTCAAGCCGCAGCTGGCATCGCTCGTAATCGATGGAGAAGTCCCGGGCCAGCTGAATGTAGCCAAAGGCATCGACGGCCTGAGCGAAGAGACAGCCTGTGTCAACGTCCCTCGAAGACGGCGAAAAGGATCTTTGCAGCATGGAAGCTGCGGGACTAGCTGTCGGCATCGCAGGTGACAGACTGACTTCACGTGTTGCTGACGTTGTAACAGTGGTGGACTGTGGCGGGCCCAGATGTCGATGTGCGGTTTGAAGATTGAAAGTAATAAGGGCAGCTACCTAGTTAGTGGATAATGTGGAACGAGTGAGAGGTAGAGAAGAACTATATAGGTAGTTTAACTGTCCGTTGTCTCAAGCTACAACTCAAGGCTGGGCGCTTACGGGAGAACATGGTGCGGAGTAGAGGGTTGCAGAGAGAGTTTCAGCCAACTCTGGTTGTTGTCTTTCCGTGATAGTTTAATTGGCAGAGACAAGCTCCGCATCCCTGTTCAGGCTCGCAACCGCCATCACCGCGGCCTGGGAGGCGGCTCGGTCCGCCAATGGGAAGCGGCATAACTGTTACAGTGGCGGGCTATCATCTTCCGTAATACTGATGCCTTTCTTTAGCGCCCAAGGTCCTGAAGGGCCAGCGGCAATGCCCCAGCGGCAATGCAACCCATGCAATGAAATCCCCCTTCTTCATCACCCCGCATGCCCTGTTTCCCACCTAGGTACGAAGTACCTAAAGATGGGCGTGGTGAACGAAATACCTGGTGCTACCATTCCGACATCTGATGTGCCCCTTAGCATTCACGAAGCGTACCACCACCCGGACCCCTGCCGTTTTCCCAACTGTGGTGTGAGCCAGCGCAAAGCAGTGTTGTATTGGACTACGGACCCCCTGGAATGCTCGGCAAATGGCCTGGCTCCAAGCGGGCACCATGTCTAAGTGTTGGAAGACCAACAGCCACGATTCCACGGTTATCTCACAGATGATGGAGCTTACAACAGTCTGGCTGTAATGCTCGGAGCAGCCCAGAAGTCATCGATTGAAGGTTGTTCTTGTTTTTCTCAGTGGCGGGCATCGTCCTGACCTCCCTTTTATAGCTTGTTGTTCAGCCCTTGGAACCCTCTAACACTAGCGCATCAGCAACCAAGATTCCGAGTTTCAAGTGCCACAACTTCTAACAGAACGACGGCTTCCTTCGGTCGAGCGGTCGGTAGCCTGACCGATTGAAGAGGCGGTTGCGATGGAGTCGTAGTGATTTGAGTCTATCCCACTCGAGAGACGTAGGGGAAATATCCGCCGCACTGGCGCCCGGTAATGGAAGCATTTTCTTTTTCTTTTTTTTGGACCACGTCTTCGGTCCAAGTGAGTACCGCGCGGTTCCTGGTTCCCATAACAGTCCCCTCGAAATTTGAGAGGGGTTGGTGCGGCTGATGCAGCTGATGCAGAGCGCTTAGGTATCAGAAATTGTTAGGTACCGTAGTGGGAAAATGTGCCAGGCAAGTATGATACTTGGCCTTCCAGGAATGCAATCTATTGTTGTCTTGTCAACTATCATTCCCAGAGCAACTAGCATACCTCGAGCAACTAGCATCCCCGGCGTTCCGCTCTCTGATTGGTGGTTATTTATGGGTTCTTGCCCCATCCGACAGATTGATCAGGGCTCGTGACAATGGGACTGCCACTGCAAACCACTGTAAGCCACTGTAAGCCACTGTCTGGTGTACGCCTCGCCCAATTTACAAAAGCACAACGCTGGACAAGATGAAATCAAGGACTGAATCAGGTTTTTTATTTTCTATTAACCACATAATCCATTCTTGAATACACACTATATACTACCACTAGCAACGATTGAATACGGCAGTACAGGGGTAAAACCGGTTGGAGGTCACAAGTTAGAGTATCCTTCTGACTCTTGGTCATCCACCCGGGTGTTACGTCCAAGCCTGGCTCTCTGCTGCTGCTTTCCAGGCCGAGACATGGGTTTGCCGGAATCCCCGCCACTCACCCGCACGTTTGCCCCGGGAGGCCAGAGTACCACTACGTCTAGCTGCGACTCCGCGAGTATTAATGTGAGCTTCCTACGTGTTGCTGTCAGCTTGCAGAGCATGCTGAGACTTCCTGCGGCTGCGGTTCGAAGCGCGGGTAACTGGAGTGGCTTGGGCGGTTGTGATAGAGTCGCCTGCGCTAAACCCCGGCGGAGATGTTTTCGCTGCCGGGGTGGCCTCTGTCGTCGGAGCGTTGACAGTTGCACCGGGTGTTGTGCACTGCCGAGTCTGTTGCTGCACCACCGACCGGCTGTGGACGCTGCCTGTATCGGATGTGGGGATGATGGGCACCTGGATCCTGGATTGCGGGAGATGAACTGATCCGGCAGTCAAGCCAGGCCGCGTAGGTGGTGATAACATCCTCTGCGATGTTGTTCTGGTGATGCTCTGGAAGTTCGATGGGGTTGTTCCGGTGGGTTGGCTGACACTAGGCCCGGCCAAAGCGCCGTGTGCCCGCTGGCCATCAACGGCGGCGACATTGTGCGGCTTCTCATAATCATGTGGTGGTGTTGGAAGTGGTGGCATTCGAAATACGGAAACTCGGTTGCCGGTGCTACTGTTTGAGGGTATCCAGGGGCTGGATAACGAGCTATTCAAAAGGGTTAGGGCGATGGCCACCACCGAAGAACAGAAAGAAACAACCTTCAATTGATGATTTCTGGGCTGCTCGAAGCATCTCCAACCCACTGTTGTAAGTTCCCATCATCCGTCTGATAACCGTGGAATTGTGGCTGTTAATAGTTTCCAACAGGAGCGAAGGAAGGAACGGCCTCCTCTGAGAGAATTTTTCTGGCAACAACTCCTCGCCCACTCACGAGTCCTTCGATTTCCTCCCTCTAAAACCCTCCCACATCAATTTTTTTTTTACAACACCATCAACACCATCGGGATCATTGACAGCGCAAATATGGCCGACCAACCGAAGGGTCTAAAGTCGCGCCGACTCCGCAGCACAGCACGTAAGCAGCATCTATCGGCGCAGAACCCGGGGCCTCAATTTAGAGACAACCACATGGGGATGAGCCAGTCATCGATTGAAACCTCTGCTTTTCCCGACGGGTTCGGCGACACAATTATGAACGACAACGACGGCGATGTCTATTCCGCGAATCCACGAATCCCGGAAATCCACCCCGACGTGCCGATCCATGGTATTGAAGGTGCCAATGATATTAGTGATACTGATTTTTGACGATGACGGTCTTCATTGCGAGTCTGACACCGACTCCGAGACTGAAGGTGAGTTATCCTGTAACCAGTCCTATGGGTAACAGCGCTGATCCTAGCTCTAGCCATTGTTGATATGGACGCACTCAAAGCTGGCGACACTGAAGATGCAGCGGCACATATTCTTCGGTCTGCACTCCATATGAGCGATGTTCTTGGAGCCGGCGAATACGAAGAGTGCATCTGGGTTGGAGGGGCTCAGCCAACTGAGAATCTTCCGTTCGACGATGAAGGAATACCACACGAGGAAGATGACCGAGAGTCTACCAGCCAACACGATTCACCGATGCTATATACCGACATCGAAGACACATCGGTTTTGGTTCCGATACGCCAGAATAAGTCAATCGAGACATCCAGCTTTGAGAAGGCTCTTGCGACCTTTGCCGATTTGACTGGTCTAAGCCGTCAAGATTGGGCATCCCTTCGGGAGGTGCTTTTCCTGATCCGCGGCAAAGACGGCAGTGTCCCTTCAATGATACAGAGCCTCCCGAAACAGCTCTCAACACTTCGAGACCGTATGCGCCGCCGGATGCCGATGATGAATATGCGCGAGGCAGACATCCCTCTGAATATCTTGAAGTTACCGACAATGCCAGCTAGTTTGAAGCCTGAGGAACGTCACAAGGTTGAGATAGCACGGGCTCAAGCAGAAAGCAGAAGTGCAGCACTCACCGCTACTAGAGCAGCGACCAGAATCTCTCGCGATAAAGGCAGGCACAGCACCGAGGCACGAGACGCGGCAGTAGCAGCAGAGAAGGCTAAGAGTCAGTTGGAGAGCCTCCGACAAGCACATGGTGATATCGGCCTCAAGGACCTTCCGAGGGCGACGATGCGGCTAACGTTTTTCGACCCTATCACCGTTTTCAAGAACATCATCGCATCTGATATCCTAGGCAGGATACATACGGGCCCAGGCTTGTTCGTCGACAAACCACGCGAGTTGTTTCATTCACACGCTTGGCTGTCCTCGGTTCGTAGCACATCAGGGTTTTACGCACATGTCATCATCGACGGCAAAGAAGGACCGGTCATCTTTCCCTCCGACTGGGTATACTTCCGATGTACGTCAGAAAACTGCGTCCGGAATTGCCGCGGCATTGAGGACGACTCTGACGACATTGTCAACCTACATATCGGCCGTGTCTATGGCGTTGGGCTCGATCACCGCGAAGATCCATGCACACAAAGTCGAAACCAAATGTGCCTACAGCTTCAGGAGGCATACCGGCTTGGCGATCACCGACTTGCAAACATCGAACTCACGCCGCCACAGACCGACTGTGAGTTGGTACTGTCTGCGAATTTGGTTTATATTCCGGAGACCAGTGTATTCGCACACCTCCATGTCTACCTTGACCACCACACTGGTGAGGAACATGACGACCCAGGCTGGAAGCCGCCCCGACGCACGGAACGGTCACCTCCGGAGCCTCTACCCAAATATGTCTGGCCAGTATTCAGGAGGGAACGTAGGGAGAATGAGTGGTACGAGTGTCGGCGCATCCTGGTTAAGAAGGAAGCTCTCCCGCTCTGTCGGACGCATCCAATCCGTGGAGAGCTCGAACTCCAGCATTTTGGTCGACATGTATTCGAGAATGAGTGGGATCAGGCTAAGAACGGCATGCCAGTGGTCTCCCTTCCCCACCTGGACTTCATTGACGGTTTTGGTGTATTCCAAAATTCGTACCGGACTTTGATGGGGTTCTACTTCACACCAGCAGGGCTTTGTGAAGAGGAGCGTTTTAGTCCGGGCAGCATTTTCCCAATCGTACTCGGGTAAGTCCAGCTTCTTGTCTAAGATCGCTTCCCTATTGCTTGACTGCCAACATTTTCCACCTTTCGGGGGTGTCAACCCGATACGGGCATAGCTTTTAGCCTGCCCTGTGGAATGTTGTTAATCTTGTATTTGAAACTAACACTGGCGTGGTAGGCCTCATGCATCGGACTTTGGCGAGGTTATTAAAGCGCTGAAGACGATGGCTCATCTCGACGCCGGTATCGTCATGACTATTCGCGACAAAATCGTCCGTGTTTGCGCATTTGCGATGTGTTACATTGGCGATATGCCTCAACAAGCCGAGAACTCCGGGTTCAAAGGCCCACGAGCACACAAGTTCTGCAGATGCTGTTTCGCGGCCTCCGGCCAGCGCGCTGTCAATCCCGATGTCATGCTCAAGTTCGATCATATCACTCACGGCCGGTTTCACACTCAGACCCTGGAGATGCAGCAGATGCTGCACCGCTCATTGCAAACTGCGTCGGAACGGAAACGATATTGTACGCAGTGGGGGATGGCTGAAGATCTGCCGGTACTTCCCCGCTTGTCACCGGCCCTTGATCTGGTCATGTCACGGCCCATCGACGCAGCACACTCTGAGTACAACGGTCTTGGCAACTTGATGCACTTTCTCCTTCGGGATGGCATTCTTACAAAGTCAGCGCGCTCGGAATATGCTATACAGCTCCGGACTTGGCCTTTCCCACCGGGTTGGCCACGTTTACAGTCACCAGTTCACCATTTATCAAGCTACAAGATGTCTCACCACGCGCGATGGATCGTCATTATCCCAGCCTTGCTCCTAAACTGGTTAAAGAGGGAGCACATTCGGCCAAGGTTCTGGGACCAAGCTAAGAACCACGAGAAAGATCCGATTGAGTTGGTCATCGAGACTACTGCTGCGATTGCAAAGAGCATTACCGTTCTGATGGGGACTCGTGTGTCGCGTCGGGACCGTTACCTCATGGGCAACATCATTTACCGGGCTCGCTACCTTTTCAACCAGCTCTGTTTACTTGCAGCTGTGACCTCAACCGGGTCGTCTGGTGCGTCACACGCAGGGACGCCGGGAGTCCAAGTTATCGATGAGTCAGTTCTCCAAGACGGTGTCGTTGATGATTCTGGCCGGGCATTACAGTACCAGAACGACACACTGCGCCCAAATATTCATGTCGCCGTTCATTTCCCAGACTTCGCGGAGGAGTACGCTTTACCTGTCAACTGTAACACACTCACAGGCGAAAACTTACACCGGTATGTCTAACTTCCGTCGGTGATTGTCCCTCACCTGTAGTTACCAGTACCCCGCTTGATAGACCTTCACCGGCAAACCCCAGACCCTTGGACTCAGCGACATTCGTGTGGATCTGTGTCTGGCTCTTGTCGCGAAGTGATCTGGGCATGGCTCTGGCACCATGCTTGGAGAAGGCCTGCCAGCAAACACAAGACCGTTGAATCCGCGTCGCCCATGTATCGCTCGCTTCACCTCGATCTCTTCGGCCGGGTTTCTTCGAACAGACCTACCCGTCTTACCGTCTGCTAATGTCTTCTAGATACGTCAAGACCCGTGTCTACGAAACAAATTACTCCAACGTGGAGAAGATCCTGCTGATGAAAGTCAATTTCCAAGAGACGATGCGCCTGCTCCTCCAGAACGCTTTTCAACATGACGACCCGGAACTCACCAGCGAGACGCTTGCACTTTACCAGCAGTGCCCGACCCTTTTCAATCAAGTACTATCCCGAACGGACCGAAATGAGATGGATGCCCTACTCGAAAACGAAGACCACGAGGTGGAAATCGACCAGTCCGCAGACAGCAATCATCTCAGACCGGCTGCGATCAATCGTATCCCAACAAAAAGTGTTGTCGCAACCCACCCAATTAATGATGGCAATAGAATCCCGACTCGCTCCGGGGACCTCAACACGACATCGACTTGGCGTGGTCATCTCCGACTGGCATACCAGTATGACTACGGCAAACCTGCACAATATCCATCTCTGTTCGAGAACCGGCCAATCCAGTGGTCACGGAAGTTCGGATTCACCGACAGGTGCGTACCAGACCACCAGGTCCATACCCCTGAGTCCCCACCCCTCCCCCTTTCCCACCACCGGGACACGTGAGCCTGGCTCGCCTCGTCAGATTCCCCCAGACGGCCGGCGTGCTTGTCAGCACAGGTTCCCGGAAGGGACATTGACTCCTGAGTGGCAAATAGAGGCTGGACGGCTTAGCGGTGTGCCCAGGCTAATGTTTCTTTCATACGGGCAGGAAGTCGAACGACCGCTTCACGTTCAGGACTGGCGACTTTGTACGATTCAAGGGCGACAACCAGACTCTTTTCGGGCGTGTGGACCATATCTTCGTCCTCGACAACGACAAGGACAGACACATCTTCACAGTACTAACACTGATCAAGCGTACAAAGACTCGACATAAGCTCCTGGACTTGGAGATAATGGAGGAGACGGAAGATGCTGTAGTGTTTGGGGTGCCTGTCATTCGCCCTGTGCGTCTCTACATGGTACCGGTCAGGGGCGTTGGCATCATCTGGGTGAACTGGGACATACATGCGTTGTGAGAGCGCGCGATGTAAGTTGCCCGTTTTTACCTCCCCTAATGACGCCTGTGTCAGGTAACGAACCGGTTGGGGTAGACGACAAAGATAACCTGGAAAGTGGTGTCGCGCTCCCTCTTCGGCTAACCAGCAGGCCGACAGCGCTTCTGTTCAACCAAACCAACCCGCGACCAGGCAGTTAGCAGCAGGGCCAAGAGGACTTACATGACGTGTGGACCCGCTGGGGATGGATGCACGCGAATCCCGTATTATTGAGGGGGTGTTTGGAATCTTTATGTAGGTAGGGAAACAGACGCTAAATACAGCAGTGGCTCAAAATACAATAACAGGGTGCAATGGGGGTGCACAGGAGGGTGCAGCGGAGGGTGTGGCAGGCTAGGCGCTGGAGCGGGGCTGCGAGCGGCGTGGGAATGCTAGTTGCATTGGGTATGCTAGTTGCATTGGGTATGCTAATTATGCGGGGTATGCTAGTTGTCAAAATTGTCAAATATTTTCAGGCTATCATAGCGCTGTCAACTAGCGTTCCCACGGAACCCCGCTGTGGTAGTGTTCTGTCGTCATGTTGCTCACCTTTTTGTTTTGTGTTTGTTGTTCGCAACGATGATCTCAGTCTGCAGTGATGTTAGTCGACTAACACGGGATACCAACGAATAAGCCCAACGTTGTTGAATTTCATGATACTTGCACAGTTGTGTGTTCGGCGGACTTCCACGGCGTCTACTTGTGATCAACCGTATCGAGACACATAATTACGCAATGCCCGATCAGGTGCAAATTCTGGGCTGACGCACAGCGACATCGGGGTGTACATACAGGTGGCGATGCATGCATGCAGGGTCATCTGCAGAGTGCTTATTACACCCCCTGTGGCCTTATTGCTGCAGCGTGCCGCTAACCACAACACTTTGGTAGGCGTTTACAACCGCCATTGGCATCGCCCTGCCCTTTCTCTGGCCATTCTGGCGTGCCGGTATCGCCGTCTCGTCCACGTCTCTCGGCGGCTTGCAGCCCTGCCTCTCATGCTGGCCCCTTCTGAGTTGGCCGTGAATGAGGCAGGTTGGCAGGCCAGCTCGGAGCAGCCTTGTCCCTTGTTGCGGCGGTGTCAAGGCAAAGTTATCGCTACGTGTCGACAAATGCAGAATTCAGGCAGCTTTCGGGCTTCCAGGCTCAGCTCTCCCACCGCAATTTCACAGCCCCTGCCTCGCGCCCAACACCGAACCTGGAGGGTTTGACCAGCAAGATGACACCAGCAACATGCCACTCTCAGTACCGGCCATCAGAACTTTCCGAGTCTTTTATACCTTGATTTCGCCATCATCAGGCGTGTTGACCCCCGAGATTCACGTTCAACATCCTGTTGGAGTATCGCCGAAACCATAATCTGGCCACCTAGTGTTGTCACTAACTCGGACTATATCGGTGTGATCCGATTATTACAATAAAACCCTCCCCCAAAAGGTCACACCCGATCGGCCAAGCGGACCCAACATGGCCCAGATTGAGGACAGGTACCTACTTTCTAGTTTCTTCCTATCACCCACGGCTGTTTATCCCCTAACCTTTCCCTAGAGACGTTCTGGAGCGTCGGAGTCGAGTTGTAGAATGGCTTGTATCTAAGGATTACGCCGACGAACAACAGCTATACTGCGACCAGAGAGAACCCATGACCTGTGCTTGGTTTCTCGAGTGCGCAGAGTACAATGAGTGGCTGGATACCAAGTCCAAAGTCCTCCTTTGTACTGGAGGGCCCGGTGCGGGCAAAACTCTCCTGACCTCAGCTGTCGTTAGCAATCTGCAAGAACTTAAACAACAACGCCTCCCTGTCGGCTCCGATCGACCCAGAGTGGGGATTGCATACGTATACTTCAGGGAGCAGACCGTCCAGTCTTCCTCAGAGGACGCCTTCATTCAGAGTCAAGAAGGCATCTTCAGAAACATTCTTGGTCAACTCCTCTCGGATCTGCCGGCTACGGAAGATGCTATGCTGTTCCTCGCGCCTTCTCGAAAGCTCTACGATACCTACCTTCTACACCAAGGCGCTCGACAGCCCGGTCTCAGCGACGTTGTGGATGCATTTCGTGAGACTGCAGCCTGGTACGACCATGTGTTCGTTGTACTCGATGCCCTGGACGAATGTCCTGTCGAGAGCAGGCACTTCCTATTGTCACTCGTCCACGCGCAAGCAAAGGTCGACGCGCGCATATTCGCTACCTGCAGAACAGACACAACTATTCCGCAGCTTGTTTTGGACACGTGCACCTCTCGTGGTGTGAGGGCCAGTGACGCAGATATCGAAAGATACCTGAAAGCCAGACTTCCGGAGCTGAGCCATGTGCTGTCCCGCAATCACCATCTGGAGCCGCAGGCTGTCCAAGAAATAACGGCCAAGTCAAACGGATCGTAAGTGACAATAAAATTATCCCAAAGGCGTCGCACTCCACCCAATTGCTAACCAGCCACAGGTTCCTGCTAGCTAGAGTCTACATGGACATACTGGCAACGGGAACAGAGACAGATAGTGTCCTCAAGGAAAAGGTTTTCCGCTTCAGATCAGGTGGTGAAGACCATTCAGCTCTTTTCGCCGCCTATGACGGAATCATCGACATGATCAACGGCCAGAATTCGAATCAAGACGGGCTAACTCACAGAGCCCTGGCTGCGGTGGCATTTTCTCCCTTGGCTCTTAGGGATCTCCAGCTCAGACACGCACTCGCACTCAGTGACGAGGCGGGAAGGTTAGAGGAAGAAAGTAAACTGGATAGTGTGGACCACATCATCAACGTTTGCTGCGGACTGTTACGCGCAACCAAAGGGGAGATGTCCACCTATCGCACCGTACAGTGAGCGAGTATCTGCGATCCAAGGACGAATTCCTGCGCAAGGCCAACGGACGGATGGCTGCGAGCTGCATTTCATACCTCCTCTTTCGGGACTTTTCCAGCGGGCCCGTCATGGACAACAGATGGAAAGAAAAGAAAGCACTGAACGAGCTCGTCCGCGACAACCAGCTCTTGAGATACGCGTCCTCTGCCTGTCCCAGCTACCTCTCACGAGCCAATCCGGAGGTCATTTTGCAACTTCTTCGCCGCCTTGCAGAGCATCCACAGAACCTCCGATTGTCCTTCCAAGTCCATATTATGGCGCGGGGTAGGCTTTTTCCCAAGGCTCTCACCATCACCCATATTGTCAGTCACATGGGTAGTCCTGATTTTATTCCCGTCCTCAAACGCGCGGGGTGTCTTGATTGCCGGACTAAGGACAGCAACGGACGGACGGCACTACACTGGGCCGTATGTCGCCAGGACGGTCTTGCCGAAGACATGGCCAAGACACTTCTAGATTTCGGATGCGAGGTCAATGCTGTCGATAAAGACGCGAGGTCCCCTCTCAGCTACGTAGCTGAATACGGTAACCACGAGCTCGCTAGGCTTCTCTTGAAGAGGAAAGCCAGGACAGAGACGAGTGGAAATTCCCTCTCTCCTCTGGCACAGGCTTGCGCCTGCGGCCACGCCAAGGTCGCTCAGGTGCTTCTGGAGCACGGCGCAAAAGTGAACGCCATAAGTGGACAGCGCAGACAAACTCCTCTCGGCGCGGCTATTTCAGGAGACTCTGAAGAGTGTGTCGCCGCCATCGTGAAACACCGAAAATTCAAGAAGAACCATGGGACATATGAGCACGGCACAGCGCTCCATCAAGCGGCATACTACAGCTCGGTAGGGGTCGTCGCAAAACTAGTCGATGCCGGTTTTGATGTCAACAGCCGCACAGCCAACAAAACCACGCCTCTGCAAGCCGCCGTCGCGGGCGCGCATCTATACACCAGGTTCAACGAAAGAATCGAAGTCGTCAAGTTTCTGTTGGAGCAACACGCCGAGGCAGACGCAGAAAGAGGCCCTGTTCGGAACCGCCCTCGACGCCGCTTTACGCAACCGAAACCGAGACGTTAAGTTGTTGTTGGAGGAATACGGTGCCACACAATACACAAAGGAGTTTGAGCCTCCACCCACGTCATTGCCGACATCAAAAGACCCGTTCATATGGGATGCGATCGGACGGTACGGCGGCCATTTCCTCGCGCAGGTCGCTGTTGGAAACGACAAAAAGATCCAACAACACATTGATATGAAGGTGGCCCTCTTCAAGACCGCGATTAAGAATAAGAACCTGACAAGCATCCGATTCCACACTGACTTTTCCGCGATGGCTTTCAAGGCTCTCGTGAAGCAAGCGAGAAAAGACATGGAGAGAGAGGAGGACATCCGAAACGGTAACGCACCTGCTGCTCGTTCTGAAAGTAGTAGGTTCAGGACAGCCCTTTTGGGGTCTTGCCTTGCTCCCATTCTGAACTTCTTCGTTTGGTCCCGAGTTCGTGAAACGGAACGACGGCAAGACAACGAAGCTCACGCCATCAGTTCTGCTACCGACAAGCTCGACTTGATCGTGTCGGCAGCTGTGCGAATTCTGAGCGATGCCATTGAGGATGGAGATGACGCCATAGTACAAATGCTCTCGCGAAGTTGGGTGGATGCTCTAAAGAGCATGTTTGCTGAGGACTTCAACGACAACATGGCACAGGACCTCGTCACAAATCGCGCCAGGGAATTTGAAGGCTTCTTTCGCGACGGGGATATGGACAAGGCGAACCTAATGGCTAAGCTTGCATTGGAGCTCATGTCGGCCGCCATTCAGGGGAGCAAGATGGATGACCGAGGTAAAGAACGAGAGAAACTGGCGATAGCACTATCCGATATCTGGTCCCTCACGTTGCGAAACGTGATCAAGAACAGTGGCGGCAGCCCCTTTGCCGAGGAGGCTGCCTACCAGCAGCTAGAGGACTTCCTTCAGAGGATCAAGAAAGAAATCACCCAAGAGATCAAAGAGGGGAACTGGGAGTACATTCGCAGAATAGGACCCTGCTGTGTCGAAGTTCTGGTTGGCCTCGTAGCTGACAATAATATTCGCGCTGCTGACATAGTAGCCCGGATCCTTGTCGAAGGATGGCAGTTTGCTATCGACGAGAAGATGGACGAGATCGACACCATCCTTATCAGGGAGCTCGAGCAAGAGTTTAAAGCAGCCGTCAGGGACCTCGCCGAAGACTCAAACGCGGGGCTCGAGATGACCAGGCCTTGGGTGATGGCCGGTGCGCTGGTCAAAGTCCTTCATGCCGCCGTGCGTTACAACAGTGCGCCTATCAAGCAGAAAATATCACAGTTGATTCTTTCCAACCTCTCGGCGTTGCAAAGCAGCACTTCTCCGGAGTTCATAGCCCGTGTCCGCACTTACCTGGTCGACATCATCCCCGTGTGGTGCGAGGTTGATGAGAACCCGATTTACCTCTTGGAGTCGGGCGTGGCCATGCTCTTGGCAATGCACGAGACGGGCTATTTTGCCACCTACTCGGAGGAGGGCGCCAGAAGAGTTCTCGCAAACGGCCTTTGTGAGCCCTCGGATGGGCTGACGAAGCTGGAGGAGCGGGTGAGACAGGTTTTGGGGGACCCGGCAAGTCGCGACGATGCCGCCCGGATTAAAGATACCATTAGACAACTGCAAAAGCATCTTGGGGCCCATGGCGACAAGATACTACCGGGGCTGAGAAGTGAGTTGGCCACCGGATGATCTGCTCAGTATCGATTTCCTGGCTACGGGAGGAAATAACTTTTGGAACCAGCTTTGGGTGAGACTCTTTTATTGTTACTCATCTTGTTAGATGCTGACAACGGTCTTGCTGACAGTAAACTCCTAGCTGTCTGCAGTGTTCCCGCGGTGGCATCCGTCATGCTCGAGGAGCATGCGTGGTTTCGAGAGCGTGCGTACGTGTAATGGGATTGGGATCGGAGCTGGCGCGAGGGAGGCCGCCAAGAAGAGGGGGTTGAGACGTTTAAGAAGTTTGTGATGGGGGAGAAGAGGGTCTTTGACGAGGTGCATTGTAATGTTTAATTAAGGGGTGGGCAATGATTTGTGTGTGATACCAAGTGGGGCAGTTGGATTGAAGCAAGGGGCAAATCGCGGCACAGGTTAACTAACGACAATGACATCTGAGGAACATGATCTAACTGAACCACCAATGTAGCACGTCCCTCCAGAGAGAAGGGATTTGCCCTGTGTTTCTAACGTTATCACGATACCTGGTATTCCCTACACAAGCTCTCAAAATAGACGTCCGCCAAACCCCCAACAACATTAATGTGCAACCGTCCCTCGTTCAAATCCTCCTCGCCACCTCGGCCTCATTATCACCGAATCCTCCACAGCAACAAAAAAAAAAGAGAAATGTCAGGAAAAAAACATACAACACCGAGGATTCGCTGGTCGTCACCGACCCAACTACTAGTTCAGCGGTCGCGAGGTTAACTAGGGGAGAGCGGACGGGATCCCGTGTTTTCTGGCGCCTATGGTCGTATGTATCAGTCAGGGTTTTAATCCGGAGTTATAAGGGGTTTGCTGTTACTATCCGGAAGCAACATCAATGATCTTCCATCACCCACCACACCCAAAGGAACTCTAACGGAAGGACGAAGTTTTATTTCTTTGCCTTCTTAGGTAAGGTACTTACTTGTACGGCCCCAAACATGTCGGGTAGGTCACGGTAATAAGGACGTGAGTTTCCAGTGCACTTGGCGGGGAAAGGAAAACACCACCGAGTTACTTTCGAATAATCAGCGCTGTCAGCAAGTCAACAAGTCAAGTCTTCAAGTCAAGTCAAGTCGATACGCCGACTTGACTTGACAGAACACTCAGTAGGGTTAGGGTTATGTGTCGTAGATTAGCCCAGGTTTTCGTTGTCCACGGAGCTTCTCGCCCGAGTTTGAAGTCTGAACATGCCCAAAAGAAAGTGTTTTACCCACCTTTTCAGCCCGAAACTCCTGCGAGCCTGTCTCTTGGCGAGGTTGATACACACGATCAACGGATGAACGGAGTTGCTCACTGGTATTCGAACAACGCTCGAAATCCACTCTTCCCGCCTGCAATCCTCCCGGAATGGCTCTCACCCTTACCGACAATACCGCCTCCGCAGTTCCCGATTCTGACGATATTTCCATTGCGCCGAAGATCAATTACGATATCTCCTCGCCCCCCAACGCGTCCAACGCGTTTAACGCGCTCGGCTGTGCCGGGCGCACCAAGAAGAGCCTCGAGGAGCAGATTCGCGATGCGAAAGCCATCACCGACCTCCCCCTCAATCCTAAGCTATACCCAAAGATTCAGGGTCCCGACAAACGGTTTTACCAACTCCGCGCGCACTTCAAGCTGAAGGACGGACCTTCCTGGGTCAACGCGCACGGCACACTGCTTCTACGGCTCACGGAAGGTGACTCGACCTCCACGGACGGCAAATTCTGGGCTTGCCACAAGTGCTACAACATCTTTGACGCGGCGGCAACAACTTCGCCAGCCAAACACCTCCGACAAAAGCACGGTATTACGAAAGACGGCGAGCTTCTACCTGCAAACACTGCGGGCAAGAGATCGTCGCTGGCGATTGATGAGCTCTTGCAAGCTCGAACCACCAAGAAGAGGAAGCTCCCCCCTCCCGCAAAGACCAGAGACCTCTTCCAAGAGCTCCTAATCAAGTGGGTTTCCGATTCGGATATCCCATTTTCCGTGGTTGAACACCAGCACTTCCGGAGCCTGCTTTCTATTCTCAATCCAATACAGGCCGACGACCTCCTTCCGAGAAGCCATGTCACCACGCGTAACTGGCTGAAAATCCAGTACAACCTGTATTTTGATGCCCTCAGAGCCGAAATCACATCCACACCCAATCCAATCCACATCTCCTTTGACGGATGGTCGTCCCCCGGAACTGCCGCGTTTTTCGCTGTCGTTGCACACTATTTCGATGCTGCAGGGAACTTTAACACCCGCTTACTGGCCCTCCCAAGGATTAAGGGCACTCACAATGGCGAAAACCTCGCCAAAGGAGTGGTTGAGGTGGTTGAGTGCTTTGGCTTCCAAGCTAAATTAGGGGTTTTCCAAGCCGACAACGCGAAAAACAACGATACGTGCGTCACCGAACTTCTCCGGCACTTCAACCCACATCTTTCCACGCAGCAACTTGATCTCATTCAGTCTCTCAAGCGAGTGCGCTGCGTGGGCCACATCTTGAACCTTGTTGCCAGAGCTTTCCTTGACGGCGAAAACAAGGAAGTAATCAGGAGATTGGCAGAGGGCTCAGATGAGCGACTTTCTGCGGAACAGGAGAGGGAGCTTCTCAACGCATGGCGAGAAACTGGGCCAGTGGGTAAGCTACACTACCTTGTACACTTCGCCCGCCGTACGCCCCAGCGCAGGGACGCTTTCGTCGACTTTACAGAAGGTAATAGCCCTCTCTCCCCCAATAAGACATTATATCAAGTGCTGATTTGATGTTCTCTCCATAGGCAAGCTCACCGAGGCAGAAGGAGAAGAAATTGGCGCTATTCTAGTTGACCCTGCAATTCGAAACCTTCGGCTGAAGGCTGACAACGATACCCGCTGGCACTCGGTATACCATATGATTGAGCGCGCCCTCATTCTTCGCGATCCGCTCACCAAGTTCAGCGCCCGGTATAATCGTTTAGGGGATCTCAGCGACGAAGCTGTACTGTCTTCCGAGGATTGGGCAGTTCTGACAGAGATCAAAGCTCTGTTGGCCCCGTTCAAGGTTATCACGAAAAAGTTCGAGGGAAGGAAGCCCAATCTTTGTGACGTTGTCACCCACATCTTCAGCCTTCACCGGGATCTCAAACATCTACACCGAGGATACAGCGCGGAGTTTGAGCGTTCGGGAGGCCTCGATAGCTCTGTATTTCCGCCCAACAACGAGCGGCCCGCGGGTCAGCTCCCGGCATTCTCGCCTCCTAGACCGGCTACGGCACAGCAACACCCGCGCCGGATTCGTCGCGTGCCTGCCCGGTTTGCTGATTACGAAGTCGACCTCCCCGGGGTCGGGCTCCGCAACCCAGTTGCCGCTCCTAGGCAGCAGGGCCTCTGTATCGAGCTTGGGAATCCTCTTCACGATGATCTCGAGGTGCCTTCCTTCTCGAGTCTTCAATCCAGCCTTCAATACGCCATTGACAAGCTTGAGAAGTATCTGAAGATGCTTGACGAGACCCCTGCTTATTGGGCAGCTCTTATTTTGCATCCGGGCCGCAGGATGAAGTGGGTGAGGCTATTCTATGAAGGCAACGACCAGAGGATATTAGACATCCAGCGGCGGTTTGTGGCTTACTTTGATACGTACTACCCAGCAGTCGAGCCCCTGGCACGCCCATGCACCCCAGAGCAAGTACCTGGCTTTGGAGATAGCTTCTACGATGCCCCAGTTGCCAGCGGTGTTGTGGATGAGGTTGGGGAGTACTTACGAGGATCTGTGCACCCCGTTGACGACCCAGTCCAATGGTGGCTGGCCCGGACAGACGAATACCCACGCCTCGCGAGAATGGCGCTCGAAATACTTTCAATACCTCCCTGTGCAACGAAATGTGAGCTGACCTTCAGCCTCGCAAAGCTCGCGATAGGGTCACAACGACACTCCCTTAGCGACAATACGTTATCAGAACTTCAATGTGTACGAAATTGGGCGCGTGGGGAACTATTTGGGAGCGTTGTGGCCTCATGACAATTTTGGAGGCCCCATCTTGTACTTATATTTATTTCGGGTTTGGAATAACCGTATCCGAGCTCTTTCTTGGCAAGTCTTCCAAGTCAAGTCAAGTCCGGCTCAAATTCGTCAAGTCAAGTCTGCCCTCAGACTTGACTTGACTTGACTTGACTTGTTGACAGCGCTGCTTTCGATAAGAGGGGATTAGTTTGTAATAGGGGGCAAAGCCTGATGAATGATGGGAAATCAGTACACCCGCAATTTGGATTCCAGTGTACTATCGGCTTATCCGATTCGCCTCCCCCTCAAGGCGTTGCCAATTATCCCGTGTCTATTCATTCTCAATGCCGTTCCCCTTTTGCCCAGGAGTTGTGTTGGAAGACCAACAGCCACGATTCCACGGTTATCTCATAGATGATGGAGCTTATAACAGTCCGGTTATAATGCTCGGAGCAGCCCAGAAGTCATCGATTGAAGGTTGTTCTTATTTTCCTCAGTGGCGGGCATCGTCCTGACCTCCCTTTTATAGCTTGTTGTTCAGCCCTTGGAACCCCTCTAACACTAGCACATCGGCAACCAAGATTCCGAGTTTCAAGTGCCACAACTTCTAACAAGTTGCTGCCTTTGCACAAGAACAGTCGCCTTGGATATCCCTCTCCGGGTTTGGTCTGCCCACCGATGGCGCAACAGGCTCTGGCACTCCATTCAGCACGGAATCTGCTATGAATGTAAGCTAGGTCCATTATGTTAGCAGAGCCTCGATTATCCAAAGACGAACCTGTTCGTTTATTGACCAGACCGTCTAAAATGGCTTTCAGCTCGAGCAAAACGACCCCAGGCTCCTGGTCCGAGTTGACGCTGCGCAGTTTGCCCCGGCCTTGGAAATCGTCAATCACCTCAGAGGTCGTCTTTTGAAACGTTTCAATGCGCTTTCTGATACTAGCCGTGTTGTCGTCAAAGCGATTGCGATCAGCCACCGCGAGACGCGCCATCATAGTGGATTCAGGGCACTCCAGAACGATCAGGAGGGCGATGGAGCCGATCAATTGTTCAAAGTAGTCGCACTGCACCTTACTGCGTGGGAAGCCTCAGGGAATGGTGAAGTTAGCTTTGAAACTCGAGCTGCTCTTGATCACGCGCAGAACAAACCTACCATCAAGTACGAAACAACGCGTCCCCTTTACTACGCATCGCAGCATCTCATCCCTTAAAATGGAAACAGTCATTTCCTTGGCGCCAATCCTTCCAGCAAGTATATTTTCCCGGAGGATGTCCGCGTACTGACTGCCTGGGCGGTTGATCTCCTGCCGCAACACATCTCCGATGCTGATGTGAGTGAAGTCGAATATCTGCGACAGCATCTGGCATTGCGTTCCTTTCCCCGATCCCGGCCCACCCAGCATGCTGATAATCACAGTGTTCATGAAGGCTGATTTGCCACGAGGCGAGTCGTCGGGCACGGGTAAAGCCGATGTTGTTGCCATAATGTGTGACTGAGTTGGTTGTTCGGTATGGGTGAATGAGTAGAAATCCAAAGGGGCTGGGGTCTTTTTCGGCGATATACTAATGTATGCTTGAGGTAGCGATCGTCAAGGTACCTAATTAGGTATGCAGTCGACAGAAAGAAGTGTCGGCACTCATGAAGAGAAAGTTCGAGAGGACAAGTGAACACTGGCATTGGGAGTGGAACAAATGCGTTGGTAGCAATCTTGTGGCCCTTACTTACCCGTACTTGCCTGTTGTTGATGACACAGCGCACGTAGGTAATTAGTCTTTCCATCTAAACAAACTCATGCGGATGATGCTATTTCCTTCCCCACCAGGTGCGTAGGAATGTATGTACGCCTATTACCACTGGGCCCTTGCTGTTCCGGCCGAGGAAAAACAAGAAGCCGACATCCTACGACTTGTCCCACACCCCCGCCCTCTTCTCGAAGTTGCCAGATGCCAAAGTCAAGAGTAACCAAGTTCCCCATAGCAGACAACGAAGCACGACACGTTCGACGCCCGGTCTCGGCCACCTTCGACACAATGAGTTATCATTCTTCCAAGTCGGCAGAGGATGATGATCCCATCTTTGCTTCCCTGGGTATGGTAATCCTAGACGAGATTCACTTTTCCAACAGAAAGGTCCTGTGCAACGTTGCTGGTGGCTCAGGATTGTATAGTGAGCCTTTTTCACTTTGGGACGGCAGTCAGCCTAGATACTTACACTCTTACACCGTCTAGGCACACTCGGCGCGCGCATGAGTGGTTTGGGAGCGGCCCGCCCGAAAACGGTCGGCTGCTATGTCTTAGAAGGCAGTGACTTTCCCGATTTCGTGGAACGAGATTTCATGAACTGGGGCATCACCGTGACAATCAAGAAGGATCCCTCAAAATTGTCCTCTCGAGGCCTCCTCAAATATTCTGGGGAAGGCTTTAAAGGTTGGTTAGAAAGACCCTTATTATATGTACTTGGGGCATACTGACATTCGTGGGGCCTAGAGAGAACGTTCGAGTACACCACGCCTCCGCTACAGCCCACACCGGCTGACCTCACAGGCTCACCGCTGCTCCGCTCAAAAGCCTTCCACTTTCTGGCTTCTCCAGAGCTTCTGACTACGTTTGTAACGGAACTTGACGAGATCCGTGTTTCTGCCGGGGTCACCTCACAGCCACTCGTTGTTTGGGAGCCAGCTCCTGTTTCCTGCATTTTAGAAAGACAGGAAGCCCATCTACGGACGGCCAAGTTGGTCGACGTGTATTCGCCCAACCACCTGGAATTCTTGGCTACTTTCGACACCGGCGCCGGAGATGGACCACCGGCCGAGTTTGACGGCAAACGTATCGAACAGCAGGCGTTACGAGTCTTGGAATTCGGCATTGGAGAGAATGGTGATGGTACCACAGTAATTCGCTGCGGCGAGCACGGCTGTATGGTTGCTGCTCGTTCATACCCCGTCCGATGGTTCCCAGCACTCCACGAATCATCTCGTGTTGTGGATGTCACTGGCGCAGGGAACGCGTTTCTGGGTGCCTTCGCAGTCACACTGAACAATACCTCCGACCTTACCGAAGCGGCCATTGCAGGCACCGTAGCGGCGAGTTTTGCCATAGAACAGGTTGGCTTGCCTCATAGGACAACCTCGCAACACGGCGAGGATCTGTGGAACGGCGAGTCATTCGCAGCCAGGATGGACCAGTATCGTACCGTAGTTGCGGTCCACTCTAACTCATGAGCCACAGCAGAGTAACTGTTGAGGTACCTACTTAGCTTAGCAAGCAAAGAAATTTAGCGCCCTTTCTCATACATCGCCAGGGCTAATTCATTCGGGACTTCATGCTTCCTTCTCTTTAGATATGCAACTGCTCCTTCAGTTGGGCATTACTTTACGGCCTTTACGGAGCATATGGAAGCGTACATGAGTAGCCCGAGAGAGATATATTTGTCGGCAATAATGTGAAAAGGGAAACTGGGTGCCGTCACAGTCTGGTGCAGCCTCTCCACAATCCCAGCTCACCCAAGAAAGCTGAAGTTCACAATGTCGGCCCGTTCCGAGAGGCGTATAACACCGTCATGGTACGGTATGGCATTAGAGAACAACTCTGAGCCTTGGCTACCTTGTTAGCAATGTTTACCTGGGCTTTTTGCTTCGTCTCTTGAAGGGCTTCAGTTTCCTCCAATTTTCTCCAGAGTAGTCCAACTTCATAACAAGGCGGTATACAGCATCGTGCCCGGGATATGCACCCCTTACTTAGCTCGGTTGGCGGCTTACCAACTCCTGTAAGCAAAGGCTTTTGCAGTCGGAAGCGGAACTGGTCCGAGTCGCCAACTCACCGTTCAGAGTCCCGGCAATAAGAGACTGCGTAGATCGCCCTTCGCATCTATCGCATCCCTCTTGGGGTAGTACGGATCGCTGATCATCGTTTCTAGACTCCGTAGGAAAGGCTGGAAAATGGGATATCATGTCAACCGGCGTCAACAAAAGACTTTGTCGCGGCGACCGGGCCTTGTTGATCTCCCAGCGCTACAGTAAATACGAGGTTCAGCAGGTCAACACCCTTCGCACATATCGCATCCCGTCTGTGGCAAGTAAGTATTGTAGATCCATTTGCAAGGCCGGCGAATTCCAGGAACATATCCGAAAGCTGGTTTTAACAACAGCGGTATTTCCCGTGTATTAGACACAAAAGTTTGCAAGTGCTTGGTCTATTGCCTTACAAGCTTAGAGATAAAGCTCACTTTTACTACGATTGGCAGGGAGATCGAGTCTGGATGTATAAAACCAAAGATGTGGGTGTAAATTGACATTCTAAAGGGTTATATAATTCCCAATCGGATCTAGGAACTTCATTCTGGACCTCTAGCATTACGTGGTCTCCCATTTGTGCGCCAGCATCCAAGCGACGAGAGGAACGTGCTCGTCCAACATCTCCGAGATCTCCTCCTCCCAGTCGTGTTTGTACAACCGTGTGCAGCAATACTCCCAATAGCTTGGATACCACCCAGCCCTGCCCCAACCAACAACTACAAAGACACCACGTTTCGGAGTACGACATGCCCCGGGCCTAAATCGGCATGGGTAAATACAGGCTTGTAGCCCTTGAAAACAAGGTGGTAATCCTTCCGAAGACGAGAGATGTTGGGCAACTTTGAATCGGTAGCCGATTTGACGCCCACGGCGCAGCGCCACATAGCGTCAATCCACTGCTCTTCCGTTTAATGAGGTCCCGAGATTGCTGTCTCTTCGTATGGTTTATGCGTGCCTTTATGCTCAAAGTGGATATCTCGGATTGGCTGCCTCCAGAGGCCGCCATAGTAACCTGGGGAAGGGATGCTACGCAACTCATCGAGCCCTCGGCGGAGCTGTGAAGTGATGTTGGTCTTTTGGGAAACGGTGAGAGTACACCAATCTATACGGTCTAACAATTTTCCAGGAATGTACTCCATCACAATGAAGTCCATGTTCGTTTTCTCATGACTGGATATTGCGTAATTCTTTGGAATGCGCAGCAAGGAAGCCGACTGCTCAACAAAAAGCATGTTCTGGCCCTCTTGAAGGAGAGCGCCGGTTGACTTTCCATGTTTGACCATAAAGTGGTGGCCAACGCGGCGAAAGACACCGTCAAATAGACAGGGCGAAGCCAGTATCTCCTCTACACTCGGTAGGGGTGATGGGAGGATTTCGTCGGGCGCAACGTAAGGTAAAGTCGGTCGTGTAGCCATGGCGTCTGGTGCTTCCGTTGCTGCTTGCCGATGTACTGGGCTGTAAAATGGTGACTTGGTTGATATGATTGTACCTAGGTAGTCAAGGCCGATGACTATTGGAAAAGGAAGTCCACAGAACTAGGAACGGGAACTAATGGGTTTTATAGCAGCGCCAGATTATTTGGGGTTCCACCATTATCTGGATTGTGATCAAAATATCCCCTATAGTCTCGTATAAGGCTATAATTAGCTCTAATAAACAAATAATGTCGTGAACCGGGAGTCTCAGAGTCAAAGTAAGGCATTGGTGAGCATCATCCAATATCCACGCCGCCCCGTGGAGTAAAAGTTCGTATTGCTAGCGTAGTGGCACAGAGTACCTACCTAGGCTCCTAGCGTGCACATGGCGGTTGTTCTACGACTATGCGAGCTGGGAGATGGGAGGGCACGGAACTGGAAGACATGTCTAGTAATGATTCGTCCCACATCCGCCTTGGGTTCGACCGATTGATTTGACCTTGGTTGGGATGAACATTGACATTTTTGGCCCCCAGCCCCCATGGTGTTGGTATTTACCGCTGTCGTCTCACAGACCCGGGGCCGAACGGGCTACTGAGCAGGACCCGAACAGTCGAGGGTCTTGACAAAGCTTTCGACAGCCTGGTTGGGTGGCTGGCCTGGGCCGCTGGGGAAAGCACTCCACGGAAGAAGGCGAGCTGCGGCTACAGCTCTCACTGGTGGACTGTGGAGGTGCAGCAGGCCGCCCGGGAGGCCAGGAGAGCCGAGAGGCTGGCGAAGGAGACCCGGGCAGAGTACTGCTGGGAGGAGCTCAGCGAAAGGCTCAGGGACCTTTCCAGAACAACGCGCGAAGCACGGACGAGGGCTTGGAGGAACAACCTGCAGGAAGCAAGCGAGGCAAACAAGCCCGATCAGATGTGGAGCTTGGAAAGATGGGCCAGGCTACGGAGCTTTTTGCCGCCGGAACCACCGAGACTACCGGCATTCAAGGACTCGTCCGGGCAGGTAACGGCCGAAACGCACGACCAGAAAGCCAGCGCACTGGCCGAGAGGTTCTTCCCGGACCCACCGGCCAACCTGACGGACGTGGAAGACCAAGCCCTTCTAGGCGACTGGAACCCGGGATTCGACGTCTCACAGGCAGTGACGCCGACCGAGATCGCGAAAGCAATAGGAGGAGCAAGCCCCTGGAAGGCGCCAGGAGAGGATCTGCTCCCGATGGGTCTTCTGAAGGCATGTGGAATGCCACTGGCTGAAGTGCTCGCCGTATTGGTGACGAGGTGCCTAAAACTAGGATGGTTTCCCGACCGGTTCAAAAAGGCAAAGACCATAACTAGTACTACCGAAGCCAGGGAAGGCACCGCCAGTGTATCAGACCCCGGGAGGGTACAGGCCCATTGCGCTACTGCCAATCCTAGGGAAGGTAATAGAGTCAGTGGTCGCCAGGAAGGTCACTCAAGCTGCTGAAGTCAATGGCCATCTACCAGACGAACAAATGGAGAACAGGGCACACCGCTCCACGGAGATGGCTGTTCGGCTAGTAGTAGCCCAGGTCCAGGAGGCATGGAGACAGAAGGCCGCGACATCCCTATTGCAACTGGACATTTCAGGAGCCTTCGACACGGTTAACCACACACGACTACTGGCAACACTGCGAGAAATGGGCTACCCGAAGTGGCTCGTTCTCTGGACAAAAGACTGGTTGACGGGCCGAGAGGCCACCCTCCTCTTTGACGGCAAGACGGCGGCACCGACGGCGATTCGGGCAGGGGTCCCCCAGGCTCACCGCTCTCCCCCGTTCTCTTCATCCTCTATATTTCCTCATTATACAAGCAGCTAAAAGACGAGCACCTCACTTGGCTGTATCGGGGTTTGCGGATGACACCAACCTCCTGGTATTTGGTCGAAACCCCGAAGCGAATGTCCGGCAACTAGAGGCGGCGTGGGGAACGTGTATACGATGGGCGGACAGTCGGGGGATGAAGTTCGCCCCGGAAAAGAGCGAACTGATCCATTTCAACAAGGGGCGACGGCAGTGGTCAAACCAGCTGGAACTCACCAGCCCAGGGAGAGGCACCAGCCCCGTCAGACCGAAGGAGTCTGCCAGGTTCCTGGGAGTCTGGCTGGACCGGAAGCTCAACTGGAAAGCCCACCTTGCAGCGGTGGAGAGGAAGCTGAGGACCCAGAGCTATGTCCTGTCGAGGCTAGCGGCGTCGACGTGGGGACTGGGGCTAGCCAAAGCGCGAGAAGTGTACACAAAGTGCATCCGGTCAACGCTGGCCTATGGCGCATCGTCGTTCCACATCCCCACGGATGTGGGAGGCGAGCCGGTAAAGAAAGGCATCACCAAGGCCCTCGGGAAGGCCCAGAACAAAAGCTTGCGGATTGTAGCGGGAGCCTTCAAGCACACTCCCATCCGCAACCTCGAGACGGAGACATGGGTGCCGCCGTTGGACCCATATCTCAACAAACGGCTTGCGGACTTTGAGACCAGACTCCAGCGAACCGACCTAGACGACGTCCAGGGCGGCAAGAAGACCGCAGGGAGCGTTATTCTTACCGCCTGTAGCAAGATACAGCAGAGACTACGCTCGAGGAGCGGCAACAGGGGCCGGCCGCGAACTGTGGGACTGCGGGAGCCCACGGCGGTGGAGAAAGCCGCGAGAACGATCGCGCGCTGGACGGGGGGAACTGTAGATACGAACAAGGTAGTAGAAGAGGCCTGGAGGGCTAGGTGGTTAAAGGAACGGGACGGCAGAGCGATCGCCAGACCGGCGGACGACTTTGACCATCAGCAGGAGACGCTATTCCGGAACGGAACCCTAAGGAGGCGCGACGGTCTCAGCAAGGCGAAGAGCTCACTGCTGATTCAAATCCGGACGGGAGCAATAGGCTTACGGGACTTCTTGTTTACACGGGGAGTCCCGGAGGTTCTGACTCCTGCCTGCGAGTGTGGCGAGGGACGAGAGACTGCCGAACACCTGGTAGTGTGGTGTTTGGCCCCACCGTTGACTCGAAGATGGGAGAGAACTGGAATTCGGACACGACGGGACTTTTACTCTGTTCTACACGGCATCAATCCCACGACTGCACGGCTCGCGAGGAGAGTTCTCGACTGGCTGATGGACTCGGGGAAGCTGCCGATGTACAGCTTAGCCAGGAGGCTCGAGCTGGAAGCGGCGGCCTGAAGTGCCCCCGTCCGGAGGCCAGGAGGCCTCCTCTCTTTGTATACGCAGACTCACCAGAACGCATCGTTCCTTGATTGTTGGTCTGAGTTTTTTACCCAACCCGGGAGGGCACGGTTTTCCTGTACACTAAATAGCTGAGGGTCCGGCACGCCCTAGGGCATAGCGGAGTATGAATAATAATAATAATAATATTTACCGCTGTCTTTAAGGAGCATATTTCTATCCGTTGAGATATGGATAGTATTCAGGAGAAATGAAACAATGGCTCTATCTTTATACTCCTATTAGTGCCCTCTCGAGGTCGCCATGATCGGGCATGTGCTGACTTTTATGGAATTCCAAGTTTGAGAAGGCCTTGGAAGGTGAGTTTGCATGGCAGATCAAACCGCGGCAGAAAGTGTGGTAACTGTTGGGACCGCAAGTATCGCTAGATTAGTTCAAAGGCCGTGAGAAACGCTGTCGCCGCAATTCTTACGGTGGTGGATGTGCCGCTGAAAGGGAGCGGGTGATACTTTGATGGAAATGTCAATATAGTGGATTCGACGGCCATACTTTGTGATCATACTTTATCATGCTCGTCTTTTGCTGGGATATGCACGGCTGGTCAACCCATTTCTCAGTTCCTGGGGGATTGAAGTCTTTCGACAGCCGGAGGTCCTTTACATATTCAACAACGCAGGCCCACAAAGAGTACGCGGAGCACAAGCAATCTTTACATGCAACTGCCAATGGCCTTTCATCTGGCGGCAGCAAAGCCCAAAATGATCAAAACCTCGATCCGCCGCCCCTGTCCCAACAGTGCCCCCTCAACCCATCCTGCACCCGCGCAGCCACAAGCCGTGGAGCACCTTCTATCTTGAAAATAATCAACCCAGCTCAACATCGCCAACATGATGTCCTTCCACTCCAACCAGCTACTCCTCATCCAACTGCACGCCACCATCCACTACCGACGTGGCAATGCTGCCACCACCACCGCCGCCGGCAACCCACCCAACCCCTTCCGCTCGCATAAACTCCCTCCCGTGACCTTTACCGCCAACACCGCCATCCCCTCCCCGTCCTACGACAGCGCCATCACCGACGACCCCCTCAACTCGTTCGACTCCTTCAACCCCCGGAACGACACCCACAACCCCGGCCCGTACAACCGGCCCAGCCCGTACAACCCATCCAAGCCCTACGACCCATACACCAACCCCCATGACTCATACACCCACCCCCTCAACCCCAACATCCACAACCCGCCCTACCCCCCCCAACCCCTACCCCCCCCAACCCCTACCCCCTCAACAACCCCCACAACCCCCCCAACCCGAACTCCCCCACCAGACGTGCACCAATCGACACCAGCACACCCCCCGACCTCTTCCTCCGCTCCATCGACACGGCCTGCCTGACCCGCGTGCGCGCCATGACACAGCACACGGCCTATCGCTTTGACAGGCCGGTCAACTACGAGGTGGAGCGGGCGTTTGTGTGGGCTGGTGTGGCGGGTGGTGATGAGTGGATGGGGATGGGGGCGGCGGGGTTGGGTGGTTTTGGGTTGGGGGAAGGGTCTGTCTCCGGGGGTGGGGCTGGGCATGAGGCTGGTGGTGGTGGTGATGGTGGTGATGGTGCTGGCGCTGGTGGTGTTGGTGCTGGTGGTGTTGGTGCCGGGACGGCGAGCTTGTCGATGAGGGGCTTGAGCAGCGCCGAGATCACGCAGCAGGTGGATATGATGCGACTGCGGGGGTATCGCGACTGGGTGAGGGTGAAGATGGAAGTGGAGATTGAGCCGGGCAGGGAGCTGAGGAAGCGGGAGGCTGCCTGGCTTACCGGCGGGCGGGGGCAGATGGGGACGTCCAGCCTTAGTGAGAGTGAAGAAGACCAGGTGTGAGAGGGGAGAGCTGGGCAGGGGTCGACGCATGTCTAAGGGGGGATCATAGTTTGTGGTATCAGGTCTCATGCAGTTGTTGTTGGCACGTGGAAACGGGAAAAAGGGGTGTTGACAGTTGCTAGCATCGGAAACCGAACCTCGGTCCGATGTGTTACGATACACTTCCGGGAATACACAGTCTTCACTCCTTGGTTTGACTTGGTCTTCCGTGGCTCAAACGACATCAAGGAGAAGGAAACGCGGAGAAGACGACGCGGCCGCGGGAAGAATGCTATCTTTAGGCCGGAAGCCATGTTGCCGCTGTGTTCTGCGCGGCCCGCGCACACTGCCGTGTCATAGCACTGATACCGACAAAACTTGAAGCAACCCAGGTGCAGACCCAAACATTTGCCAGCAGGTTCGATGGAACCTCGTGAAACCCTGTAGGTGCAGGTCTGCGGTTCGCTTTGTAATGTCCCGAACAGATACTACTGGTTGAATGGCTCACTTGGCATGCAGCCAGAGACGACCTGCAGGAGTATGAGCAGGCTAGCCAGCGACGTGGGCGAGGGGCCTTCTGGAATGGCCACTCTGATGCACCTGACCAGGGAAAAAGTAAGAGTGAGGGTTGCCCCTTTAGGGGCTGTCTGGAAGTATCTTGCTCAGTTCCTTCGTCAACCTGGCGATGGATTTCGCAGGCCCTTTCACTTGTGTCATGTTAGCGTCATAAAATGTGGCCATTGGAACAGCCGGGCGTGGAACGAGTCTCGTGTCTTCATCTAGGGCCCCACGAAACAATATATGTGCCCTGCTCAAACCGAGCCGGGGGGCAGACGGCAATTCTCCGCTGAGGAGTTGGTGAGAGGAGAAGCGGTGGGTGAAGACGTGCCCGGAGGCTGAGGGAGGACCAGGCCGCTTCTCCTGCGGCCGCCCTCTAGACCCACGCCCTCTGCATCGGCATCTCTGCAGTGACCTCCGGGCCGCTCTGATTCGCAGTAAGAGGTTCCACAGCGATCTGTTCTTCCGGAGGGACGGCTGCCTGCCCCAGGCGGCCGATCTCCGGGAAGAATTACCTCATCGCCCCGATCCAGTCGACAGCCCCTGGCGGCCAAGCGCACGAGAACTCCAAGATTGTGTTCCTCCGAATTGAAACGTAGAACGAGTTGAAATTTCCCATCGCCGTGCAGAGCCTTTGCTGAGACGCTGGCCTGGCGCGTGAGGACGACATCCGAACAGACAACCGAAAAGGCCGGCCGTGACCGAAACGATGACGAGGACACGGCGTCCGCCCCGGCGGTCGAACCGGGACATGCGGTTCGCCCAAGGACCGGAAGGAACCTCAAGGGTCTCCGATCCGCCGAGCTCTGAGCCGCAAGGGGGCGGATACCGTCTGATTGCGGCCCAGCAACCGAGCACAACCCTAGGCCCCGGCCCGATTCGATACCCCCCGCTGCCCGCCGCACCACCTCCCCCCAGTGCCCATACCGTGCCCCCGGCACCCGTCCAGACACATTTCGAAACGTCGACAGTCGATGAGGGGGATGGGACTGCCGAAGTTGCAGGGCAAGAGTTGATTGGCGACGAAACCGCTACGTTAGCCGAATACCCCTATTCGATATACAATCACGGCACATGGACGGCCGACGATGATAAGACGTTGATCCAAGCGCGCTCGCGCGGGCAGAACTGGGCCGACCTCCAACGAACGCATTTCCCGACGAAGACGGCGAACGCGTGCCGAAAGCGGTACGAACGGCTGGTCGAGCGGCGAGGAATACATGACTATAGCGGGCGGAGGTTGGAGATGGTGGCCAGCGAGTACATGACGATGCGGAAAGATGTCTGGTCTGGGTTGGCAGATCGTGTAGGGATGAAGTGGGAGGTAGTCGAAGCTCTGGTGGGTTGCCGATCCTTTGGTTGCCCTTTTGTGTGGTCTGCTGACCTGGCGATAGTGCATGGGGACGGGGTTACGGACAATCCAGTCCAACGCTCGATCATACACCAACCGAGCCAGACGAGATAACAGGATCTCGCAAAAGACGCGGGAGGCGCAGGCGGAAGTTGTGACCAGCACAGGATCTGTGGGACTTCCGCTTCCGTTACTGCCGGTGGGTAGCGAGTTCGGGACCGCCTTTACCAACCACGCCGTTGAGCCGGATAGAAGTTCAGCGGTAGCAGACCGGAGCATGCCGCCGCCCCCATTCTTTCCGACGAGCGGACCGCCTCCCAGCACGCGTTTACCCCCGATGGTACTGGCGCCACAAGTGCCTTTTCGGGGATATCCTGATGGGAACGCAAGGTTGATGTCCGGCCCGGCCAACACGGGCGCCCCAGCCCCTGAGCCTCCGCCGGGCACTGGGCCTCCGATCTGGTAGGGTATCGGCGCTGGGCCCGTGCAGGCTTTGGTCATGTTTTCCACCCATCACCATGTCCGGGTGGCCGAATACCGCCTGTTTCCGCTTCTCGGAAAGTCGCGCATCCATCATCGTCCGAAAGATCACCATCGATGTCGCCCTCAACCAGGACCTATCGCATAACCGTCACCCGAATCCAACCTACCGACTGAGCAACTTCGCATGAATCGGGTGGGAAACTGAAAGAAGAAGGTGCAATCTCGGGTTTGTCATCATTCGAACTATGCTGTCAGGGCGGATGCATTGGTGACGTTTCCGTACGGTGGCTGAGCCCTGGTAATTCCTGGGCATTTTCCTGGAACTTGCTGCTTGCAGTTGAGATTGCAAACTCGTTGCATCGAGGTGTGCAGACAAAAATAGACTGCGCGAATTGCTCATGTGCTCATCCCATCGTGCTTGCCTCGCCGAACATACATGATCAATGTCCATTAGTTAAGCGTTTGTGGTTTGGGATTTTCCCTGTGTAGGTCTGTTGCAAAATTGGAAAAGAACGAGCATCCAGCAGGAGGCAACTTTAAAAAGTTTCATGTTTGTGGTTGGGACCTTCCATGGGGCCGACCTGAATATAGCGCGTTTGGCCTGAGGCCTGGGGCCGTGTTGGCGGGTCATCACATGGCCCCCGGATCCGATGAAACCCGCCAAAGGCACATGGTAATTTTAAGCGTGATCTCTCAACAATGACCCCCAAAAGAAGAATTACCAAAATAACGAAAATGTAACCATCGAACTCGGAAAATTCGAAACAGGTTCTCAATCAAGACCAAGAAGAACAACAACACCGCGAAATACGAACGAGCTGAAACGGTTGGCTGAACTGCCCCATCATCACCCCTTATCTATCAATCACACACAGTTTCCTAGTCGGGGAAATGAAAGCTGAAAATGTTAGTTGTAATAAAGACCAATGAAGCGCAGCAATATGTAAGGTTTCTAGGCTGCCATCAGTGGCCACCCTTGATCGGTCGGGCGGAACTCTCCAAGGCGACTTGAATGGGAGACCGCAAACCCAGTGGAGCAGGGGAGCAGGGGAGCAAGGCCGCCGCCGTGTTGTGGTCTCACAGGATCCAACGTCAGACACCTTAATAATCGCCATTGGCCCCCGGTAGTTATAAGAACAGAAGGGCGTCCGTCAGCCTGATGCGCGACGGCTCACCTAACCGGCCTGAACGCAAGGCTTTACATCTCGCTCCATGCTATACATCCTCAATACTTTAGACTTCTAGAACACAATGGAATTCAATGTAAACGAGGATCGGCTCGTCGCCCAGTTCGATCGCCTTATCGAGCAGGGAATGGTGTTTTACAACCCAAATCACCGCACCGTGGTTCGCTCAGACAAGGACATCTCGGTAAGGTCCACACGTGCGGAAGAGTACCTACTATCTATCACTCCACTAACACCTCCATAAGTTCGAGTTTCGTATACTTGATAGTCACGCTGCTAAACCCCAAGCACCGAGCGACCCGCAAAAGCACTCATCCTCACAACAACCAGGGTGCCGGCCAGGGAGCGACATCAACGTTTCCGGGTACGAAGTCGCGACGATTGGGTCGACCCACCTCCTGACTGTGAACAAATTCCCGTCAGCACGGCCGCATTTTCTCATTCTTACCCAAGACGGCTTTCGTAGACAGCACGAAGCCCTGAACATTGACGACTTCACGGCGGCCCGGCAGGCCATCTCCTCCCTGCACAGCCGTCACCTGATGCTCTTCAACTGCGGTATCAACGGTGGGTGTAGCCGGATGCACAAACACATGCAACTGATTCCCGCGCCCAACGGGTTCCCGCTGTGGCCCGACTCCGAACAGTCCCAGCCGCCATTCAAGTACTCCATACATCGCTTCCGGGGCGGTTTGCCCCCCGCGGATGAGCTACTGAGCATCTACCGCGCGCTTCTCCGCCGGGCAGAGCGAGCCCTCGGCCACGCGGCGCTGGAGGGAGAGGCGGCCGTGCCTCATAACGTGATTATGGACCGGAACTGGCTGGTGGTCGTACCGCGGCGCTCGGCCGGTTGGGACGGGATAGACACCAACGCCGCCGGCATGCTGGGCATGGTGTGGGTAAAAAGCGAGGAAAAGATGAATATCTGGTTGGCACGGGGCCCTGCCAATGTGCTTGCGCAGCTTGGCGTCCCTGCGGATGCCCTCTGATGGTAATGGAATGATAGCCTGGGAACCACAATACCACTTACCGCGCGAGACCTGTGAAACCATCCCGTCCCACCCATCCTTACCGTGTGCATCGCTCCACAAACGCGAGCACCTCCCGATTAAACCGCTCCGGCTCCTCCCAAAACAACCAATGTCCCGATTCAAACACCACCATCTCCGCATCACCATTGCCCCCTTTCCTCGCCCTCCTCACCGTCTCCTCCATCCCCTCTAACGTAAAACACCCGCTCCTCCTTCCCGCCATCACCAACACCGGCCTCCCCAACCCCTCACACGCCTCGCGATGATCATACCTCGTATGATCTGCCAACAGCCTCACCAACCACACCCGATCCCCCACCTGCGCACTCACCCCCACAAAAAACGCCTCATCCCTCTCCGCCCGCCCCCCCGCCACCACCACGTCCCCCTCCCCATCGCCCGGCCTAAACCGATACCCCAAACACTCCCTCACCAGCCCCGCATACGCCCGCGCCGGCTCCTCCACCCACACCCTCTGCGCCGCCAGCATCGTCGCCTCATCATAGCACCCGGCATGCGCCAGCCCGGCACCCCACTCCCCGCCCAGTCCCAGCGCCGCGCGGTCCTGCAGCGGCGCCTGGTCCACAAAGATGTAGCCCGCGAAGGCGTCGCTGCCACCAAACAGCTCGAGGTGGGTCCAGAGGATGGCGGCGCCGATGGAGCAGCCGATGGGAACTACCTTGAGGTGGGTGGTGGCGGGGAGGAGGGTGCGCAGGTGGGTGAGCAGCTCGTGCAGGTCGGCTGCGAGTCGTGCGACGTGGTAGCCGCCGTGGGCGGGGTTGTGGCCGGAGCGGCCGTGGCCGCGCAGGTCCGGGGCGATGACCCAGTGGCCGGGGGCAGAGAGGGCGGCGATGTTGTGGGTGAAGTAGACGGAGGAACCGGAGAAGCCGTGGAGGAGGAGGATGCAGGTGGTGGGGGTGGTGGGGGTGGTGGTTGTTGTTAGGGTTGGGTTACTTGGGTCTGAGGGCGGGGGGAGGGGGATGGAGGATTGAAAGGCCAGGAGGCAGTTGTCGGATGTGGTGAATGTTGAGTAATGCATGGTGATTGTCTTGCGGCTCTGGCCGGTGGCGTCTCCGAGATTACGGGTGGATTTGTTGGTGATGACTTTAAACCCAGAGACGATTCCAAGACGTCAGAGTGATCGTCGTCAGAGTAAGGTACGACCGAAACTGGAGATGCAGACGTCCGACGGGATAACTCGAGGTTTCATAGCCGGGAATAGTTTTCAGGTACATTCAAAAACCCTGGTAGTGCAATTGACTCGGTGCACTCGGATTATTCATGGCTTCCGCAACTTGGCGGCGGAATCACCTCAGTCTTGGCAGAGACCATCGTCAACCAGCCCTAACCCTTATCAGATCAAACTCCAGCCGAGTGGCTGAGCCGCCGACAAGCCACACCAGCTCGCTTGGCAGAGGCTTGCACGTGGCTTTTCGTCCAACCAAGGCCCTAGATTTCTCGAATCTTCCTGCAACTTCCAGCCGCTGACAGAAGCTCGTCGCACATTCAGGAGCAGGCAAGAGACGCGCAAGCAACATCGACAACATTCTCGCGGTTTCGCGCAGCCATCTCATTGTTCGTAATCATGGATTTCACATCAACCATAGTGTTGCCTAGCTGCTTGATCCAAAATGCAAAATGCGTATTTAAGACTTGTCAATTCCCAGTTCCATGAATCTTGTCTCCTCCAGATTCGCATCACTCTTCAGACTTCAGACTTCAAACATCAAAGACATTCCATCAAACCAAGCTTCACACATCACTAACACCAACCAACTCAACCCCTCACTTCACACAACGTCTACCACAACAATCAACACATCCAGGCCATCAATCAAAATGATGCACACTTTCCCCGCCTCGTTCTGCGCCCCTCAGGCTGCTGAGCCCAGATTCTTTCCCCTTTTCCGCCTTCTGAGCGACTTTGACAACTACTCGCAAGAGGGCCGCGGTGTTTCGATTTCACCTGCTCCTGCATCTCGCCAACAGCGCGTCAAGCAGGCCCGCCCGCAACCCATCACCGTCCACCCCAGGTTCGACGTCCGGGAGACAGAAGAAGCCTACGAACTCCACGGCGAGCTTCCCGGTCTGGAGCGCGAGAACATCAGCATCGAGTTCCCTGAGCACCAAACCATCGTCATTAGTGGCAGCGTCGAGCGCAACTACGCCTCGGACGCAACCAAAGACAATGCCACGCACGAGGAGCCAACGCCCTCTGAGGCAGAGACCGAGACCGAGAAGCCGCGTCGCAACTCCCACCAGGCGACGGTAGAGGACGACCCGGAGGACGAGAACACCCCCGCATCCAGCCGGGACTCGTCTCCTTGGATGGACGTCGCCAAGCCCGTCGCTCGCGCCGCTGCCGAGGAGACCACCCAGACACCGGCGCAGACTCCCAAGGACCAGTCCAAGTATTGGCTCCGGGAGCGCTCCGTCGGACGCTTCTCGCGCACCATCACTTTCCCCGCCCGCATCGACGAGGATAACGCCACGGCCACCCTGAAGAACGGCATCTTGAGCATAACTGTGCCGAAGGCGAAAGTCTCTACGCCGACAAGGATTCAGATCACCGCTTGAGTGGAGGGGGACTAGGGATGTTTGACGGTGGAAGGGTCATGGTTTTCTTATCTGCATAGAAACACGCGGGCTTAAGGGTTCTCGACTTTGGAGTTGGGCGTTGGACTTTCCCTAGCGACAGATTAATGGTACACTCAATGGCATCATAAACTTTACACATGTTCCTCAACTTAACGTGACTGATATTAGCAAGGTCTTGAGTCATTCAAAACCACCTTCCTCATTCTAAGTTCTAATCTTTGAAACAAGTTCCAGGTCCAAGTTGTGAAATCGACTCCAATTCGATATCAAATCGAATTCCAATCGTCGAGTCCTGCCTATTGGGAAGTAAACACCTTGGACCAGGGATTGGAACGTAATTCGGGGACGTGGACAACTCGTCTTGGCTAAGCTCACGCAATCATCCAGCGTCCCCCTTCCTACCCACCCAGAATGTTCTCCCATTTCTTTACACCAAATGCCCTCCGCGATCACTGCCGAGAGTAAGCCATCGCTCGCTAAGTTTTCTGATTAAGCCGAAACCAAGTAATCCATTCGGCCAAATGGTGGGCGAATCTGCATCCTTCAGAAAGCTCTAAAGACTCTTGGCAATGGAAACCTGCCAAGTCACCGCCAAGGCATCCGCAACTCTTGCCGCTTGCGGTATGACACGTATAATAAGGACGCATTCCAGAGCCGGAGGCTGCAGGTTGGTGTGCATATGGCAGTGGGGGATGACTTAAAGAAAGCCCCTTCACACGCGAGGGAAGAGGTTACTCGCTGGTGAGGGTTGGCCCGGTTGAGCATCACAACTTTGTACATTTTTAGAAACCAAGGGACGTGTCTTGAAATAGAAGCTTGATGCCCAATCCGGCAGCGTGGCCCGGCAAGCAAGCACTGACCGCAACTTGAACGCTTGCTCCTTCGGTTCCATATCCCGCGCCGAGCCCAGGAAGAAAACAAGGAGGACAAGGATCCCATGTCAACAGCTCGGACTTGACAGCAAAACAAAAGCATTTATTATTGCAACAAAAGACCTTGAGGAAGCACAATCGACGAAGCACGAAGCCAGGATGAATTTACGTGTGGAAAGGAACTTTACTCCCGCCCTCGCTTCTGTTCACACCAACTGAATTAAGCGCCCTGCAGCGCCCCGAATTTCGCGCCAACGACCACGCTATGTAACGAATAACATGAGGAGGATTGGCTGAGAAAACTTTATTTATTCATGATCATTTCGTCCGGGGGGTAAGCGGATCGTTATTTGCCCCGCTGGAGACAAGATGGGCTTTTAGTAATTTATTTATGGGCGACCCCCCTGAAATCCATGTTGTTGTTGTGACCTCCTGCCTTCCAGGTTCCCTATCAGCCCGCACGCGCAACCGGACATCCAGCTCTCGATCCTCAACGTGCCCAAAACCAAACACGATGCAGCTCAAATTTTCTCCTCGCCGGGGCTCTGCTCCCCCTCGGCCTCATGGCCAACCCCCACCCCAGAGGCCGACGACACCAGCCCTCTGGAGGCCCGGGGTATTTCCCGCCCCCAACACTGCAAGATCATCGGCGGTGCGACGAAAGTGAACTGCCGCTCCAAGGCTACCACAAACTCCGGGGTCAGGACGACGCTGCGGAAGGGGACCACGTACGACTTTTGGTGTGTTCGGTCCGGACAGTGCGTGACCATCAACGGATTCCGGAACTGGTATGTCTCCACGCCACGTTAATTACCCTTGATGCGGGCTCGCTAACTCTTGCGCAAGTGGCTGGCACTACCATCGGGGGTTGAAGTGCTACGTCAACGGGCACTACACCGATAATTCCTGCACACTTGGTAAGTACCCGCAACAATGGCGCCTTATTTCTATAGGTCGCAGTGCTGTAGTGCTAACTAACCCTCCCAGCTCGGATGGGCTCATGCAAAGGCGACGACGATAATGAAGCCGCGAATCCGTTTTGATGCGGCGAGCAAGATGAATGGTATGCGCATGTCATTAGGGAGCCTGCAGGAGCTACCTTGCAGTGTAAATAGCATTGCATTAGCCAAAGGACAGCATGCGAAATTCAGCGAATTGTATGAGCTCCTAACGGTTCTCAACCTTCCAACCCCCGTGGCCATTCCAACTCATTTTGCGACTCGCAGACGGCCCCAATATATTGTGCGGCACACCTCAGTAATGCCCGGAGGTTGGGATGCACATCACTTCCGGCTATACTTGTACGGGTTGAGATTCTTTTGAAGTCGTCCTCCGCTGTGATAAAGAGCCAGATGTTCAGGAGATACAAAACCGAGACCATGACAGCAGTGCGTTTTTATATCATGCTACGCCCCCGTGGCCTTTGCTCTGTCAAATGTCGTGGCTGTCCATACAACGGCCGCACCACCCACAATCCTTGTCACAGAGCCCCCAGTTCAGATCCTCGTCAAGCGGATAGCCATAACCATATGAAACGGTTGACTTTTTGTGCCCGTGATCTGTCCGTGGCGGGTTTGGTTCAGCTTTGTCGGCTGATTTCTTCTTTTTCTTCTTCGCCTTGGGACGGGGGACCGACTCGCCATCCTTCACAACCTGAATAAAGCCATGGCGAGCAGAGTACCACGCAGTGCTGGAGGTGAGTGGGGGATTTCTAGGTGCCTGGCAACGGTAAGCAAGCATAATTGGTTCCCGTGGTGAGATGGTTAGATTGGTTACCTCAGGTGCCTGACTAGTCGAACCTGCGTTTTTGGCTTCGCGTGAAGTGTCCAGCTTGGGGTCGACTGCGGCATCTTTGGAATCCTGCTGATGTTTTGGCGCGTCGCGCTTGTGCTGATTCATGGCATTGTTGTCCTTGAAGCGTTTCCCACATTCACAGGATACACTTTACATGGCGAAGTGAAGGTGGCAAAACCGGGGTGGTCAAAGGCAAAGTGAAGTCAAATGTTGTACTAGATACCGAGGTAAGAGAGGGCGGGGAACGCCCCATTACCTACCAGGTAGGTACCTAGTCAACCGCTGTGGCCCATGTCACACAGGATGGTAGGCCTCAAATTGTGGCGACTCAACATTCTTGGCCGGAGTTTGTTGTATAATTGGTGGATGCGTATGTCTGTCTTTGGTCCAGTTGCTTGAGACCCATGAATTCTCCCTTGAAATATCAAGAGCAAATACGAAGAATGATCGACTTGGACAAGGCAAAGCTCGCTCAGTAATTAGTACTAGAAGTAACTATGTAAAAGTCATTAACGCATTTAATCCATGGGTATATAGTGGTGTCTTGCACCCCGTCCGTAATCCGTAGAGCTGTATCTCTCCCCCGACAGCTCACCGCCGCGGCTGTGCCTTGTCCTGTCCCCGCCGCTACTTTGTGTCGTGTCCTGCTTGGATAACCTTGACTCCTGTACAACCTCAATCTCCCCACCCAGGTTTCGCCCCAACCTTGTCGACATAAAAGACATGAGAACTGTGAAAGCGCGATGGATCTCCCGCCCGAGAACTGACGATTGCTTACATCTCGTAGCAGAATCTCAGGGCTGGAATACAAGCGGCCATCATGGTAACCGGTGGACTCGCGACGTCCCAGGCGAACAGATCAACCTCGTAAACTAGATCTTGTCAGGTATCCAATCATTTTGGTCTTGAGCGTGGGATGGACATACATGAATCCCCTTGGCCGAGCCGTGGTAGCTGGATGCACTTGACGATTGCGACGGCGCCCGCGCTGAGAAGGATTGTTAGAACGTGCCGTAGTTTCGTGGACTGTGTGCTACTCTACTCACACGACACCCATGCTCATGGCAACTAGGATACCGAGTTTCTCCTTCTTCTTCAACATAAGGCGGTACAAGAAAAGTCCAGGGGAGGGCGGCAAGAACAAAATCCACCAAACCCGAATACGCTGGAGAGGGGCGTTAGAAGTTGCACGCTTCGCAAAATGGCTGGTGTCTCAATGGCTGGTGTCTCGACCTACCGCCGGTTCCGATCCAGATCTTAGTTCCGACCCCAGGGGGCCAACAGTTTCCTGGCAGCTGGTCTCCAATCCATGCCTTTTCCAACGGCTGGCATTGGATAAACGGAACGGCCGCGCTGAACCCTAGCGTGATGTTGATGGAGATGATGATAAACCAGACGAACGCTTTTGTTCGCCCGGTGGTCAGTCTCAGGAGGGCGACGGCAAACCCCGTCTTGGTCCACGCAAGTGAGGTCAGGGTGGTTGTCGCGCGACTGTTGATGATGAGGATAAATAATGGTGGGTCGTAGATGTTGAGGTCATAGCTGTGTTTTCCCAGCCCGAACCAGCGAACCAGAATGGTGGTTAGGATATCTGTCGCCAGTATCGTGAACTTCCTCTCGGGTTAGAACAACGGCATTGGTATTCGGAACTACCTCTAGCGAAGCCGGGATAGAGGTATGTACCCACCCAAGATGCAATCAATATCCAGTCGTCCCACCACAGGTTCCTCTTGATAAAGAACTTGCAATACAAGCGGAGGAGCAGAAACACTGTCGCGGCGGCTGTCATGCCCCAATGCACGCCTAGGAGGACATGGCCTCTGTCTTCGTGGGGGAGTAGGGCCAGTTCCTCCTCGGTCAACCTTGGCACGATAGGCATCGAGGAGTACAGGCGGACCCGGGCGTGGTGTTGAGCGTTGCCCGGCCGCGAGCAATGTGGAACCGTTGGACCTGATAACGGCGACGCACCGCGGACAAGGTTTCCGGGAAAAGCACCACTCTCCCACAAAGTTTGAGGTAAACCCAAAGTCACAATCACGTGAAATCAAGGGGTGGTTACCTTGGCATCTACGGTGCCATTCGTAATTGGGAACGTGGCGTTGCAACGGGTCCCTTGGGCTGGTGCTCGGACCTGCTCTGGCAGTCTGGTTCGGCATTCCCCAGGCTCGAATTCTGCATGGAACAGAGCTTGGAGGTCTCGGACTTGGCTGAGAGAGGTTGATTCCAACGCACATCTTCCCCGAAACGCGCACCTCTGTTGATCCTCCTCCTCAAACCACCCAACTCGCGTTGATCGGAGCCGGGTGTGCCGGGTTCCCCGCGAATCCAATGCCACCTGTGACTTCAGGGGAGAGTTTGGCAACACTGGGCATCTGACAGAACCGTGGTTCGTCCTGTCGATCCTTGCCACCTCAGTAGCATTGTCAGCATGACCCCGGATGCGTTGATTGGAGCGGGAGTTTCTCAAAATTCCCAGATCCTGCGAAAGTGCCGGAGCGAACTTGGCGAATGAGCGAGGCCAGAGAAGCCGGGTGGCCCGCCCATTTTTGACCACATCCCGACGGACTAAGATCCATCAAGAAGAGCACGCCCGACACACCCGTGGATTGGAAAAGCGGTGTCTTCTGGGGCTCACCCAACTTCTCGAACACGGCCTCGCAACTTTTAGCTGCGTTGAACAACAGCAGCAAACGAATTTCAGTTGCACACCGCTGTTCAGGCAAATAACGAAGTTTGGAAAGCATCCGGGCAGTCATGCGACGAGGGGTTGGGAAGAGACACTTCTCGCAGCAGGGTATATAAACGGCCCGTTTCCACCTAAATGCTTGATTCGTAGGGACATGCTTTGCAAGGGGGTACCGCGTCGGCGGCTGCTTTCTTTTTGGTCTTCCCGTCGACTGTGAGCAAACTGAATGTACAACCTATCGTAACCGCCTCTCGATCAGGTCAAATCGAGCGCTGCCTCAGAGTTTGCTCGGACATAGCTACGAAGTGAAACCTTTGAGAGTACGGCATGCTAGGAGGCAAGATCTAGCAAGCAGAATGAATGCCGGTTCGTGAGTACAGGTCAGTAGTACTGTCAAGTACATATTATCTCGAGAGGGGATTTACGAATAAATATCCCCTGTGCCCAAGTACGTCCCATTCACTGTTACCCTCGCGAGCTTGTCTATCCCATCGAGACAGCGCGATGCAATGCCTGGCGTGGACACGTAAAGACAAATCTACCTATGTCACGCCTGCTGTCAAATATAGTACGAGTAGCTTTTGGGTGTCGTGGTACGGCCCGAAGTGTGAGAGCAGATAACCGAGATATTAAATTAATCCTGGGTAGTTACATGGAGGGTGGCCTTGAACTCATCGTAGGTACCTAATAATGCCCACTTTGCTAATAGCCACGTTGTTTGTGCGACCAACAACCTAAGCACCCACTCTTCAGCCCTCTTAACTATTATGGATAAACCCCTGTAGTCTCTAAAACTTTCTACTCTAATGAAACAACAACCTCGCCGGTGGGATTGAATCATTGCCTCGCCCCCGAACCTAGTCTACAACAAAACACGTCCCCCAACTCAATTGTACCGGCTTAAGAGCCTTTCACGACCTAAACTTGCGCTTGCATTTGCTAGGTTCGGTGTTCACTGCAACCACTCTGGCAAACATGGCGGTAACGTCATCAAATGTCTTTTCCCGGCGAGTTGCGGGATCATAGCCCTCGAGGTACGGGAGGCGCTCCTCCTCTGTTCAGGTCCCATCATCAGCATTGTCCTGATTCAAGCAGAGACCACCGTCCACGCAATATCAAACGCTGAAAAACTTACCGAAAAAGGCCCTGATCCATGCCTTGGGCGCAGCATCAGCCTCGTCATCCCACAGCGTCGTCAAATACAGCGCCGTGGTCCCCGGACTGCCCATCATCTGAGCCTCGGAGGCATTGAAGTTCGGGTTGGCGGCCATGGCGTCCTTCACGCGTGCGGCGCGGGCCTTGGCCGCCGTCTCGACGGTGACGTACTTGTCGGCCTCGGACGGCCCCGTGTTGTAGAGGTCGAGGTTCAGGGCGACGGTGTGCCAAATGGCCGGGTCGAAGGTCAGGTCGTCGCCCAGGAGGAAGTCGTTGCGCGACAGCGAGCCGTCCATCTCGATGGTGTCGTGCTTGGCCAGGTCGGAGAGGTGGATGGTGGAGCTGTTGCCGGTGGTGGACAGCTTGAAGTCGATGGCTGCTTGGAAGAGCTGGTCGACGGAGCCGAGCTTGTAATTGAAGCCTGCGTGGGCGGCGTACCGGAACGTCTCCAGGTCGATGTTCAAGCCCGAGCGAGGTAGGAAACCATGGTTTGCTAGGACGTTGAGGCCGGGACAGGGGGATCGGTCTGTGATTTTTGGTAAGTTATTGTACAAATATGGGGGTGAGGATGGCTGGTGAAACTGACCATCAGCCGGGTTCCGATGATACTCATGGCCCTCAGGTTCTTCCACCGCAGCAGCAAGGCTAAATAAAGCCACACTCGCAAAGCTACCGAGCTTCATAATGACGGAACCGGATGGTAGGTATTTGAGGGTTCAATTAGCGTAAGGAGGCGGGGAGGATTGAGGAAGTGTAGGTTGCTTGAGTCTTGACACAAATCTACAGAGCCTGCAGGTCCTATGTATTTATATGGCGTTCACCATAGTCAACAGTATCCAGCTCGAGCGTATCTAGATACACAAAACTCAGCCACACCGCGTATACAAGTTCGCGAAGAAAACATGGGTACTGCGTGGCTGCATAGTTGCGTGGGGCGCTCCAGGGGCTGTCAGTAGTTCGACGGTCTTTCAATGTGTTGTCAGAATCAGTGCTAGGGAGAGTCTTGGACCTTCCGCAAGCGATTCGCAGTGTGGAGGCTCATGGGTGTAAGATGGCATCGTGGACGAGAAATAGTGGGAATCTACTGGGATTTGAGTATTTGGAATTCGAATTGTTGGAAGACAGGGGAGCTCGGCCGACTGGGGAAGCGTATTCGCTAACGCGGCTATCTTGGCGAATACGCACTTGCATATTCCCCGTTAACGCCGGAGTGAACACCAAGCTTCCGTACCTTAAATCCATGACCTAATCAGCTTACCGTAGTACTGGGCCGTCTCCGGGAGCAGTTTGTGCACTTTCACCTCCGTTTACACAGTAAACTTGTTCAAAATTTGTCATTATCTCTCTTGGCGTTGGCTGAGCAACAAGGGCATCCACGCTCTCGGGTACGGCGGGTTGTGACCTAATGTGACGGTCACACAAACACTACTACGTGGTGAAGGGGCGGTCTACCTAACAAAGTTATGGCGTGAGGAGCTCAACGCCAAGCGTTGGGCACAGCCAACATTAGTCAAGGGCGCGTCTGGGCTGTGCTGAAAGCCCCGTTTTGCCGCGGTGTGGAGCTGACTAACTGGCAATCTCCTCATGCCGATTGGTGATGATTTCAAGATGCAAAAAGAACAGCCAGAGACTCAAAAACCCCCTGCATCCCAGTCCAACCACCACCCAACTATCACGGTGGCACCAGTGACTACCTGGGTACCAAATCAACGCGTATGTTTGCGAGCATCTACCAATATGTCACGCTCGCTTCAAAGTTATCTTAGTCAAATGGACCGTGACGAGGCCGACGAGGGTTACGAGGTTGCGGGCTCTGGAAGGAGTGAGAGTGAGCCAGTTCATCAACACAAGACGCGCAGACCACACAGGAAGTCGAGATACGGCTGTACTAAATGCAAAGTGCGCAGAATCAAGGTACACACATATGCCTGTCACGCAAGCGGACACGAGTGGGAGTGTGGGACCAGTCGCTGACTTGCGGTTATGCAGTGCGACGAAGGCACGCCGAGATGCTCAAGGTGCGAAAAGATGAATCTGAGCTGCCAGTACCGCAAGAAAAAGGACACCGACTATTGGACAGAGCCGCCCGACTTCTCCTGGTTGGAACAGACGCTGCCGCCGGCAGAGTTTGAGCTTCTCAAGCACTACCTCGAGCACACCAGCAAGCATCCGACTGTTGGGGAGCACGACAAGTACACCCTACAGATCGGCATCCCGAATCTAGCCTGCCAATGCAAGCCCCTCATGAGATCTGTGCTCGCGCTTGCGGCAACCTGCAAGTGCTGTGACATCATCAGTCAAACATCGACACCCCCTGAAGCCTCAGATCGCAGCCAAGTGATCGAGCTCCTGTCACTAGCACAGCGCTACCACTCAGAATCCCTGCACGAGATTCAGGCAACGCTCCAAGAGGCTAAGAACTACGACCACGTCTTTGCCAACGCAGCCATGATGGGCATGTACGGGTCGGCCAGCCACGCCGCCCGCATCTGGCTAGCGAAAACGGCCCCCTTCGGCGAAGACCCACAGCTGTTCGATCTGACCATGCCCGGGAACCCGCAGTGGATGAGCCTTTTCCGTGCCGTCCGCGTGGCATATGCAGGCCTGCTGAGAAACTCGCCCGAGCCCAGCCCAGCCAGCACCCCCCCTGCCCTTACCATACAGTACGAATACAAAGCACCCGTCCCGAGCCCCGCCAGATCTGGAACCCAGGACCTTCACAATCACCAGCCACCCCCCTCGGCCCCATCTTAGCCGCCACAGTTGGTTCCGCCCTGGGCCGGCTCGACGAAAAAGCAGCCGAGATTTACGCTCTCACCCAACCCACCACCACCACCACCGCCCTCCAAGCCTGCTTCAGCGCCCTCAACATCCTCAGCACCATCATCACGACCTCCCTACTCCCAGCACCCCCCTCTTCCCCCGCCACCCCCAACACCCCCTCCCCCACGCCAGGCCACCACCACCCCCACCAATACCCCCCACCACTACCACTACCAGCACGCCTTCCCCCTCGACCTCCAGCACGTTGACGACGCCGCCGCCGAACGGCTCGCCGAGATCTCGCCCTGGCTGCGCAAGTACACGGCCAGCATCACGTCAACGATCCCGTCGCACCTGCCGCGGCGCACCATCATGTCCCTTGTGCACAAGGTGCCGACGGCGTATCTGGGGTTGATTGAGGAGGTGATTGGGTTGATGCAGATGCGGGGGGTGGGGATGGGGAAGGGGGTTGGGATGGGGGTGGGGGAGGTTGCGGTGCCGAGCGTGGCGCACCAGTTGGCGGTGGAGATCTTTGCGCATTGGTTGGTGTTGGTGATGTTGTTGGATAATGTGTGGTGGATTGGGGGAATTGGGGCGTGGGAGTTGGAGAGGTTTGTGGGGGTGAGGAGGCGTGAAGGGTGGGAGGGGTGTTTGTGGAATAGGGATCGCGATTGGTGGCCGGAGAGTATGTTGGAGATTGGGCGGCAGTTTGATAAATATAGGTAGAAGGGGTGTAGGGTAGAGGAGATTGCATGTAGACTACTTCGTTACTTGGTCACGATGCCGACCTTTGAAGGTCATGAGACAATGTCTTGATCCCTTGCAATACTTGTGAAGTTTGTTTCTCTGCGACAGCTGGGTGAACCGCAATACGCGTTGATTCACCCCACTAACCAAACACACCCAGCCCTATCCGTACTTTTCAACTCGTCGACGCCTCGCTAGCCGTTGATCGATGCATGGGAGGGCGGGTGTTGTTGTGTTGTAGGGACTAGCCGGCGACGTTGTTCTGGTTGAGGAGTGGAGGAGGACCACATAAACTTAAGGGATGGCCAAGAGTGATCTTGGGGTTATCAAGTCGGCCCTTGGAATAAGTGGTATCAAAGTAACTTCTGGGTCGGGTTGTGCTGGGTAGACTGACGGGGGCAAAAGTGAGGTTCCCAAGTTCGATGGTAACGTAACTGTACCGAGAAAAAGGCGGCGTTGTAAGTAGAAGGGGGGATAAGTTGTATGAGATGGATAGCGGCGTGCAGTGAACAGAATTCTTCAGGTATACAGTCGTCGACGCCCCCGAAGTTCTTCTCGGCTCGCCCTTAACAAGTCCCATTGGCGCAGCAATCGGGCCCTTTGCAGTCAATCTCGGAACAAATCTGAATTGAAATAGTTAGTAACGACTCTAACCATATCAAAGATAAATTGGTTCCATATTGATTAAAATAATGCAAAGCAGGTTGGTTACCGGGGGAGACTTACACAGAGCTCACGCTCCCGTATCTTTTCGGTGACCATCTCCGGAGCGGCAGAGGCTAAGGCTACCAGGAATGCCGCAATAAATGTCGTGGCCCGCATGGTGCTAGAGGACCGAGAGAATGAAAGTGGGGTAGGTTGTTTAAAGAAGGTAGATATTGCTAAGTTAAGGTAGTGTGGGTGAGAGCTTGAACGTGGACTCAACGATGTGACTTTGGGAGTGTCGCGTGAAAGCATTTGACGGTTTCCAGTGTGCATGTCCTAAAAGGAACGAAGGATAGGTGTTGCTACGAAGACCCAAAAGGAAGTTATCGACTCCCCGATTACCTGGTAGGGTTCTTATTGGCTCAACAACCACGCGGCGGCGCCTGCCGTTGTAAGTTCTGAAGCAGGCCAGCGACCCTGAGGCCAGGGTTGACCGCGCAACCGACCACTGAGAGTTTTGCAGTTGTTTATTTTTGCTTGGGCTCAAACCATGTCGTTCATGCTACGACGTGCCAACCTGAAAATATGAATAGGCTCCCAATTAAACCAGCTGCGGTTATAGGTCACGAGTTGTACAACGGGGAAGTTGGGGGTAGCAAGTGTATTTAGTCCCCAAACTCGCAATGGGAACTGAAGGGAGGCTGACCACACAGCAGCACGCCAAGCCCATTTTCGCTTGCAACATCTCGGATCCCATCACGGATGCACCGGATGGAAGTAATGGAATCACGCAGTGGTTTGTTTGTGTGCTCGAAATGGTGGGCGATAGTAAACCTCGATTTGATGCACGTAGGCGACTCGAAATCTTGGTAGGTATACTAACTCAACTGTTGTGAAATGGCCACTGATGGTTTCTGGGCTCGAAGTTCAGGTGCGATTAGGTAATGGGCTTGGGGGCCGAGATCGGGGAGTTGAGGAGAAGGCGAAGAGGAAGGGAAAGGGCCTCACTCTTCATGTCTCTTATCTGGATAAGAGGCCCCGGGGAAAGTCGACTGATTCGTTCCATATCCGCGCAGTAAGGCAATAAATACCTAATGGAGCTGGATCTGGATTACGCTTTCAGCTTCCTGCAACCAAAAGCTGCAACGAACGGCCGATTGGGTGTTTGCCCACGTGCTTGCCATGGCAGGACCAGGAATTTTGATCGAGTCTAGAACCTGACAGGGGGGTGGTGGCACCAGATCTCGCGCTGGAAAACTTCGAAGGTTCGATGCGAACACCGACGTGCTCCGATACTTTGCCTTAGAGACGAGACGGGTGTGGGTTGGGTTGGCCTCGGCGCGGGATTCTCCAGCGATGTTGTCTTGTTAGGTGGGAAGCAGACGAGGTTGATCTGCTGTTGATCTCGGCGCAACCGTGCATGTTGACGCTAAAACGTAAAAATCCGGGGGGGCCGAGAGGGTCGATTCGACGCCACAGCGCTGCAACCTGAAGTTCGCCAACCTCACCGAGCAAAGACGCAGAGATGCCCCCAAAGTTGTCAGCCGCTGTTGCCCAGCCGAGCGGCCAAGGCCGATCCGAGGAACAAGCAATTCCAAGAAATTCCAAGCAATTACAAGCAATCCACCACGCCGGTACTTTACCGAACTCCAGGGTCTGCCTCGCAAACAATTGATGCCGTGCCGCCACGCCAAGAGAGAGCAAGCCCGAACAGTCCTTCTCCGTGGGCAGACGATGAGTTGATTGGGTGCATCTGGGCTTGGCAGGAGGCGGGCCGGTGGGCAACGAGGGTTACTTTCGAGGCTTGTGAAAGCCACCTGAAAGCTTCGAAAGCTTAGACCAGGCGCCAAGTAACAAATCACAGGCCGCGCTGAAAGCACGTTTCACCTTTCGATTGATATCTTTGGATACTGCGAGCTTGAATCGGCTGCATCCAATTCGAACAAGCCTTTGGCATTCCATGGCGAATATTGCATGGCGCACCCCACCTTCCCCTTGCTACCTCGGTGATGCTATCGGGCCATCAGGGCTGAGACAGCCAAAAAAAATGGAGGATTCGACTCAATTCGAGACCGACAATGACCATCTTTGGTGCATGATCCGAGCACCACCACGTGGGTTGCAACAGGTTGCAATGGGGCCTAGCAGGCAGAGTGTGCCTAGTTCGAAAGTATGCTTTGTTATATCTTTTCCAGCACTTCCCATCTTCGTCTGACCACCGGATACTCTCTCCTTCAACCCACTCCCATCTCCAGCGCCGTTACAGCGACTCGCCGACTCCTGCTCAAGCAAGCTTTGGTGTCGACAGCCGCCAACATGCTCGACGCTTACACTTACTAAAGGTGCCATCGGCACCATCTTTGCCCTCCTTGAGGCCCTTCAACGTGTGCCAGTACGTGACGCCCGACG
>NT_165977.1:4542559-4547919 GCF_000143365.1 Chaetomium globosum CBS 148.51
CCATCTACTCTAGACGATGTTGCCAACGCGTGGGCCACTAGTGTCTCGTCACGGTCCGTGACTTACAGACAGGCCATGATCCTCTGTGTTATTTTCGAGTTGACCGGCGCTCTGGCCGTCGGCGCAAGAACCGCCTCAACCATCAAGAACGGCATCATTCCCAGCGAGGCCTTTGGCGATAACGCTGGCGTTCAGCTGCTCGCCTTTGCCTGCTCCTCTGCCGGTGCCGCCACCTGGGTCATGTGGTGCACGCGTAACTCGGCCCACGTTTCCTCGACCTACTCGCTCGTTTCTTCCATCGCCGGTGTTGGCGTCGCTGCCGTTGGCGCCAGCAACGTACAATGGGGTTGGGCTAAGGGCACCGGCCTCGGTGCCATTTTTGCCGGCCTCTGCATGGCTCCCTTCATTTCCGCTTGCTTCGGTGGTATCATCTTCATGCTCATCAAGCTCCTGGTCCACATGCGCCGGAACCCTGTGCCGTGGGCCGTCTACAGCTCGCCCCTCTTTTTCCTCATCGCCGGCACCGTCTGCACACTCTCCATCGTCTACAAGGGCTCGCCCAACCTGGGTCTTGACAAGAAGCCCGCGTGGTACATTGCCTCGGTTTCGCTTGGCGTCGGCTTCGGCCTCTTCTTCCTGGCTGCCCTGTTCTTCGTACCCTTCGTCCACGCCAAGGTCGTCAAGAAGGACTACACCCTGAAGCTGTGGATGATCGTCCAGGGTCCTCTTCTCTTCAAGCGTCCCCCCCCGGCCGACGCCGATATGGTCGAGGCCAAGGTTCCCAATTACGCCGTCATTCAGGAGTCCAACGATTCCGACTCGGACCGCGCCGAGAAGAAGGGCCATGCCGACGACATCAAGGCCGTCCCCGCCGTCTCTTCGGCCGGCTCGGATAGCGAGAAGGCCGCCGCTCCCTCCATCGAATACACCTACGAGCAATACCAGCAGCTGCTCAAGGATGCCGAAGAGCGCCACAACGCCAACCTGCGCAAGAGCCGCGGCCCCCTCGGCTGGGCCATGCGCACGCTCCACAAGAATCAGCTCGGTGCCGGCTCCATCCACGAGACCCACAACCTGATCGCCCTCGTCAAGCGCGTCCCGGCCCAGATCGTCGTCGCCCTGTTCTACGGCATGCACTACGACATCCACACCGCCCAGGTCGGCATCCACAACTCGCCCGAGGGCCGCCGCATGGAGCGCGTCTACAGCCACGCACCTAAGTACCCCAACGAGGTCGAGCATCTCTACTCGTACGTCCAGGTCATCACCGCCTGTTTCCTGCTTTCTTCGAAAGTATTGATTTGGGAGACCGAAGTCGGGAACGCAATTGGTGTCTGGGCCGGTATGTACGCCGCTTGGTCCACGGGTAAGCCTAGCGCCTCCAAGGCGGACGTCCCCATGTGGCAGCTGGGTATCACCGCCGCGATGATCTGCATTGGTTTTATTACGTATGGTTACAACATTTTGAGGGGTAAGTCCACCAGTTCCTGCTCTTAGTAGCCTAGACACAGACAACGGTTACTAACATGGCCTGAACACAGTCATGGGCAACAAGCTCACCTACCACTCGCCAAGCCGTGGCTCGTCCATGGAGCTGGGCGCCGCCATCACCATCCTCATCTTCTCGCAGTACGCGCTCCCCGTGTCGACCTCCATGTGCATCACGGGCGCCACCGTCGGCGTCGGCCTCTGCAACGGCACCTTCAAGGCCGTCAACTGGAAACGTGTCGGCCTCCTCTTCTTCTCCTGGGTCATGACCATCCCCATTGCCGGTCTCATTGGCGGCTGCCTCATGGCCCTGGCTGTTAACACTCCTCACTGGTAAACACCGCACCCATGCATGTTTAAGGCGTTTGGGGATATGGTGGCTCATAAATAGATTTGTGGGTGGATCATGTGGGTGACGGGCTGGATTTTTGGTATCCAATGCATTTTGTAGCACTTATACATTATAATCAAGTCATTTTGACATTCTTTTCGCAGGACACGGCGTGTTAGATACCGTACACAAGTACTTGCATGTATGCATTGAAATATGACGATTAGTAGTTCCTGATGTTTCTTGCTTTCAACGAAAGTATTGATTTGGGAGACCAAGATGATATGTATTTGGTCACCTTACAGATAACACAGCTCGAGTAAGTATCTACCAAGATAGGTAGTTACCAGGTTTGTGATATACACACATACTGGGATAGAACACTGTCGGTCTTGGTGCAGAGCTTCACTCTGAGGAACGGGACTTCGTAAAGCTCGAGAAGATGGGATTTATGCCAATAACCAGGGCAATCTTAATAACTAGTGACTATTCCCTAAGAGAGACTGACCCAGGGAAAGTTTCCGAACGCTATGGTTGTCTCACCCGGAGAAAAAGGCTGGGTGAAAAAATGCTCAGGCGTGACGAAAACGTGTTAGTCCGCCATGTCCCCACCCCCGTCTTAAACGCGCTTGTCGGCGCCGTCTCCACCGCTGTCTTCTACGGACGTTCGTCTTGCCGCAAATGAACAGAAAGTATGGAGGGTTTCCAACAGACAAACGTAAGAATTGCCACAAAAGAGCAGAAGTAAGGAAGAGATAAAAAAGATTTTGGATAAAAGTTTGCCAGAACATATTAGCGTTGGGAGCGGGTGCGGGCGGTATCAGGATACAAAGAGATTGTGGAGAAATAGTTTGGACAGAAAGGAAACTTAAAACCTGGGCGTTGGGAGGTAATAGCGGGCGGTATTTATAGTAATGGTGGGGATGGTGGTCATGTTTCAAGAAAGAGGTATATTAACTATTAATACCTGTTCTATGGAGGCTATGGTTCAGCCGCCATACGCCCTTGCGGCTGGTGGTCGGCTTTCCGTGTGGGGCATCATGAACAACTTTTACTATTCCTACAAAGACCGACAAGAAGCCTTCCGCCCTGGGCTGGAGGGTGGAAATACATGAAGGCATTCCGAAGATACCCGTTTAAAGATACCAACAACACCGACAAGAAGCTCTGGTGGAGATTCAAAATACAAGCTACCATTAACGAAAGGATACCCGTTGAAAGATACTACTCCTGCGGTTTCATGGTCAAGCCGAGCATGAATACAACCTCGGAAGTCACAGCAAAACGGCGCTCTAATCCTTGATTTCCCCTTGCAAACCAAGGACGAATTCCACGCGACTGGTCCAAAACGCGCTCCATCTATTCAACCTTGCAGCGTAGGAGTATTCCAGGACACTGGAAAAAGAAGCCGTGCATCTAACTTAACCTCCCCGTAGGTGTACCAGCCGTGAAACGTCCCCGCTTCTCATTTACCATCCTGTTGCCCTCACCGGTTAGCCTTGATGCGCTCCACGTCGGTTTCCATAATAGGAATTGTCTCGGTGGGCTCCACATATTAGCCATATACCAATTGCCTCGTTGGGCACATTTGACCCATGCTGCCTTTTGGCTATTTCCTTTGCCGGCTTTTCCAACCCTTTACTGGGGCTTTCATGGCCGCCAATCCCCTAGCATTGATGCGTTCCGATCCGTCACAAGTTGGCGATCGAGCCACGCCACGGCGAGTGAGCCACGCCACGTCGACCCTTTCCTCCAGTAGTAACCCCGACAACGAGTGCTGCCACACTCCCACCCATGCCATGGGATACCTTAATCAATGAATATAAAGTTCTGCCATTGTCTTGGGGGATACATATCCTGGAATGCGGAACGGTGTCGCGCTTAGGATTGGTAGTACACCAATGGTGCCTGGAGGAACTCCAGGTTCCTTAGGTCAGAAATGCCATGGCCTGCTATAAGCACGGACCAGTTTTTACTCCATAAAAAACTCAAAAAACGGTGTCATTCTAACCTGTACTGTCGACTTCTCACTTCTCACTGTAGAATTTTGGCTTTTTTCTCCTTTCGACTTCTCTCCATAGCATCTCGAAGTCTGGCGTCATCTGCATTTTGCTTCCTCGAATTGGCATCTCGCAGTTGGTCTTGGCGGTGGAGGTGCACGGACCGTTGTTGCTTTGTTCTGGCCAATCAAATCGCAAGAAGAAAGCCGCTTACGGCATCAGGGCCCCTGTGACTCGCTGCTTCGCTCCTGCTTTTGCATGCCTCTGTCGCGCATTCCTTGACAATCACGAACACGAACCAAGAAGAACATACAAAGCGATAAGTCGGATTTCTGTCAAAAAGTGTCGAAAGATGAGATTTTTTACTACTACTAGAGCGACGCACCCGCTTCTTCGTCAGCAGCTTCAGTCTGCGCTGATTCGGCCATGACGTCCCATTCCTGGAACCACGACTACAGAGAACAACGTCAACATTGCCAAGATTGCCTGGCTCAGCAGGAAGGATACAAGCAAGGCCGACGGCTCGATGGTCGTCTACGTGACGAAGGGTAGCGAAGCAAATTGCTTCTTTGACGCACAAAATACACGGAACCTATCAGCTCTGTGAGATTACGCCACAGAGGTTAATCTTTACGGGATCTGATTACTGAAGCCCCTCGATGACGATATAGCTTACTGGAGACTCAAGAACCCGGCGTCATACATCGGCGATGAGGTCAAGCCGCCACCTTTTTTACACCGCGGTGCTCCATTTTCCCAATCCAAGGAACTCAATACGTTCTTTCCATCCCGATTTTCTGACCTAAACTACAATTATCTCCTGATACTGTTTATAATTCCATTGCAGTCAAGGTGGCTTCTTCTTCCGCCTTTAACAATTACATCGTTCCCTCCGCTATGGGGCCTACCTGCAGCCGGCAAGTTCCTCCAGGCTCCGTTGGTGTGCCCGCGCGCAGCGGGCACGGTCACTCCTGTGCTTCGTAACTGTGATAGGGACCTCTTCATAAACCCCAGATAGAACTGTAGCTGTCACATACGACCATAGGCGCCAGAAAACACGGGATCCCGTCCGCTCTCCCCTAGTTAACCTGGCGACCGCTGAACTAGTACTCAGGTCGGTGACGACTGGGGAATCCTCGGTGTTGTATGTATGCATTTTTGTCGTTGTATTTTTGAGTGGGGCACCAAATCTCCCTTTCATGTGCGCCATTTGTGTGAACCTCACCTCACATACGACCATATCCACAAGAGAACTCGGGATCCCGTCCGCTCTCCCCTCAATAAACTTGTGAGAGCCGAACTAGTAGTTGGGTCGGTGACGACCAGCGAATCCTCGGTGTTGTATGTTCTTTTGCTCAAGTCTCCTTTTTTGATTCACCAGGGGTTTGAAGTCGGGGATGATGAGACCGGATGGCGCGGTGGATTGGGGTAAAGGAGGACGGCAGCCGATATGCATTTCCGCGTGTGGAATCTGGGCCGTGAAGATGGGTTAACCCCCGACAACGAGTGCTGCCACACTCCCACCCATGCCATGGGATACC
>NT_165977.1:4548019-4586802 GCF_000143365.1 Chaetomium globosum CBS 148.51
GCGCGATATCCACCACCCATGGCGGCTTAACCGGCTGCCCAGCCACAGCCGCATTCACGAACAATGTACTCACACTCTTAACCACAGGCAGCGAATCCCCCGCACAATGACTCGTCTTGACGCACTTCCCCCACGCATACTCGCCCAACCTCCGCTCCTTCGCTCTCACCACCTCCGCCCCATCCCCCTTCAACGGCAACACCGACCCCAAATCCGCCAGCACCGCCGACCCATGCTGCCTGCCGGGGGACCCCCCACCCCCTTCACGGGCGGCACCAGCCGTCCCCGCCCACCGCACCACCTCCGCCCCCCACCCCTCATGAATATGCCCAAAACAATGCAGCCTCGGCCGCGCCCGCGCAACCGCCGCAAACAGCTCCGCCGACCCAACATGCCGCCCGCCAGAAGCCCAGCTGCGGTCGCGCACCCCGCGCGGCGGGCCATGCGTGATCACCACATCCACACCCCCACCCCCGTCTGCTCCCCCGCAGGGGATATCAAAGTCATGCCCTTCCTCCCGGGGGAAAAATCTGGAACCCCGGCGCGCCGCCAAACGCGGGCGTATAGGGCGACGCGTACAGCGAGAGGTGCGCGCCGTTGGCGAGCGGGAAGTGGTGGGTGCCTTGGGAGAGGCAGTGGATGTTGTGGGTGTGCTGGGCGGTGGTGAAGAGGCGGTGGGTGGCGCCGGGGCGGCCGTGGAGTGATTGTTCTTGTTGGTGTTGGTGTTGGTGGTGGTCGAGAAGGTGCTGGTAGGTTGGGGGGTGTCGAGGGTGTAGTCGTGGTTGCCGGGGATGAGGAGCTTGAGGGGGGGCGTCGATGCGGCTGAGCAGGTGGAGGGCCGTTTTGTATTCTGAGAGTTGGGAGTCGTTGGTGAGATCGCCGCAGTGGATGACTACGTCGATGGGTTGCAGGGGCTTGGTGTCTGGGAGGTAGTGCATGCCATGGGTGTCTGCGATGATGAGTAACCGGGTGCGGATGCCTGGGTTGCTTGGGGAGGCCATGGCGTTGTGATGATGGTATTTTAGGACGGCGAGGCCTGAGATGGTAATATCCATGGTCATCAACATCATGGCGCCCGGTGAGAAATTGATACCACTTATACAAGGCAGAGCCGCACAGCTATGATGTACATAGTCCTGGAAGGTGGATCTGATGATGAAATATTATGGGTCCTTTGCCCCCCTGGATCGTCAAGATCGTCGGTCGTCCTCGGGGGAACACAGCTCCTAACCCTGGGCTTTGCACATCCCGAGGGTCTCTTTGGACCGAGAACGGACTGTTGCCAGGGCAACTAAACCTCGAGCTGGGAGTCGGATGAAGTCATTTTAGAGTTTATGCACCTATCCGACTACCCCTTGCCCCCCTACCCTCGGCTACCTGCACCCTGCCTCGGTATCTGCCAACAACCCCCTGTGTGACTTGACTCTGCCATGCAGGGGTTCTTTGTATTTCGTCACATCCAGATCTGTGATAGCTTGAACTAGGATACAGCCTCTGAAATACTTGGTACTTGCGCCGCATAATACTTTGGGGTCACCTTCCAATTATCAACCTGATATTGGGTTCGAGGTCGGGGTGATGGCCGGGCGATTCTTGACGTTGGGGGTTAACTACGCGATGCTACGGGGAAAGCTGGCCGCGAAGGCTCGTTTATTTTGCACTCACAGTGATAACAGAAATGGGGAGGCAAGTAGAATGTAGGTACTCTATGTTGGCGTACATGTAATGTTGGGTTCTGACGCCATCTTGATGTTGCAAGGAACGGAGGTTCAGTGTAGACTTGATGTGTGAGCGATCCCCGATCTACCGGGGAAGCCTCATCCCCGGCGCTTCTCAGTTGCGTATTTAGATACCTATGTTAAAGCCTTACGAACTCTGAGGTTCTTTCTGTGAAGGTTGTTCTTATTTGTTGACTTAATTATTCCGGTCACCTTTCCACGTTCCCTGCCACCTAGCCCAAGAGAGCATTGACGGCGGGAAACAGCTCCGCCATCCACAGCTGATAGCCCTCCAAGTTCAAGTGCACATGATCCACCAGATGCTCCTCCGTCTTAACCCCCGCAGCAGGTGCAAGGCACACCACCCTGTCCGCGCCGTACTTCTCCTGCAACCGCTTCACCACCGCCCTAATCTTCCCATTCGCCTGATCCACCAACTCCCCCGAAACATCCTTCCGATAAAACAACCCCGTCACCAACACCTTACACTCCCCGCCCGTCGGATTCACCCCCAACAACGTCTCCACCAACACCTCCCACGCATCAACATCCCTCTCCCCCAACCCCGTCTTCACCGTCAAATTATTCGTCCCCACCTGCACCACCCACACCCTCACCGGCAACCGCGACGTCTATATCCCGTGAAATACGCGTTTTAGGTTATTTTACGATGATGGTTTCTATCTTGGAGCCAGAAAAAAAAAACGTCGGGGCAAGACACCGATCTCCGTTCCTGTGTCCCATATAGACCCGGCGCGTGGCATACGCCGGGATTCCGGTTTGGTAGTCACCGAGGGACGTCGGTGGGGCTTTTTTTTGGTGTGGGCGTGGGGGAGGGGTAGGGGTTGTTGTTGTCATTGGCGGGGGGTTGGGATTGGATTTGGTGGAGGAGGGGGATGTGTATGTCTTTGGAGGTGGCGTGGGAGCGGGCTTTGAACTTGGCGATGGAGCGGAGGGCGGGGAATGGGGGGTGGGGGCTGGGTGGTGGTGGTGAGGTGGATGGTGCGGATTGGGAATTGGTTTGCGGTGTGTCGGCCATGGTGGAGGTTGTTGTTTTTGCTGTTGTGTTTCTTGGTAATGTGGAACTAGAGAAGGAAGCAATGTTGAGAGAAAAGTGGCTTTGGGTCCGGGGTATTTGAAAGGTTTCAGACAGAGTTGGTGGTTGCCAGTTGCGGCGCAGTGCGGCATCCTGTGTTGGCCATTTTTGATGTCGCGCGGCCCGGGCTGAGTCACGCGGCCGATGATGACTTGAAATGTAAGTTTTGACGACAGAAATTGGCTCGATTTTATTCCGGTATCGGGCGAGAAAAGAAGTCATCTTTCCATGGTCGGTATGTGTGATCACGCCCGTTAACGACCTAACGTTACCTAAACGGTAATGTGCCAGGTATTTGTACGAACGACTAACTACCAGGCACGCTTGCAAATCGGCCGCTGGGCTTTCGATGTTCAATCTCGGGAGTCGGTTCCCCACGTGGGGGACAGGAGTTAAGAAATTGGTGTGGGCAAGACCCTGAAAGCGAAGGCCAATCACAGTAGCAGAGTTTGGACCTCGTTTCCCGTTCGAGCGTGCCAAAACTGGGTGAAAGGTTTCGGTCTCAAATTTCTTCCAAACAAACGAAGCAAAGCTGCCTGGCACCTGATAACTCGCCTTGGTTGACAGCATGCCTCAACGACACTACCGATGGCAGTATGCCGACGAGGAGGTGATAACTCCTTCTCCGGTCAACTGCCCTCCTTTCAGTTACGGCCATAATTCAGACTTCAATTACCACACCCCACACCCGTTTCGACGATGATTCGGAAGAAGGTTTCGAGGATGAGGACACGGACATTTTCAGTATGGACGGCATCCCCCAGGCCCAGCCACACGAGTTGCGGCGGCTTCTCCTCGGCCGGTCCTAGCTAAAGGAGCCTAGCAACAAGTGGTTCGCCACGCAGTCGCATCTTTACGGCGTGTCATTCAAAAGGTCCTCCACGAAATCGGATCTGAAGGCGGCTTTAACGATAGCCGTTCTTGCTGGGAAGGTGCGCTGAATTGCAATCTTACCGGAAACATTTTTGGGACCCTGGTGGTTGACGAGAGATAGTGTGAAGAACTAGCACCCGCGGTTGCTGCTGTGCGTGATCGTCTTCGTACAGAATATGACGCTGCCTGCAAACGCCTTGACGACAAGATATTCGCTGAGATCGAAGGGGGGAATGGAGAGGAGGCGAACGCTGATCCGCCACGTTTCGTCGCAACATACTTTCTTGATGCTCACGGTCGGCCGGACAGAAAGAAAACCAAAATTCCGCTTTCCTTCAAATCCTCCACCAACAAAATGGAGCTCGACAGAGTGGTTGCTTCTGTCCCCGGACTTGCAATTCGCAAGACTTGGAGCACTGTGCTTGTTGGCTGGGCTTTGGCCATGAAGCAGGACATTGAGGCTGAGTTCTCGAGGCTCGAAACATTCTTCAGCAGAAAGTTCGACATCCACAGCGCCCAGGCCAATGTAGACTTGCAGCTATTCTTGCGCAAGCACCTTGCTCTCAACCTCGATGTCAGTATTATTACAACAGTCACTAAGTCGTCCGATCCCGTGGTATTTGACGAATTTGGCCTTCAAAAGTCAGAATCTCGCCCAAGAAATCATTGCCAAAGCCCCTGGCCTGCACATGAAGCGGCACCACAAAACTGCCGTCATCGGGCGGGATGAAGATAAAGTGGATGCCGAGATAGCCTCCATGGAAGAAACCGTAAGGCAAGAAAAAGAACAAGAGGAAGCCGAAGAAAGGGCGAGACTGGAGAAGAAGGAGGCCGAGAAAAAAGCGAGATGGGAACGCCGGTGTAAGGGGTATTATGACCTCTTAGCCAAACAACAAGGAAGCACCGACCCTATCGACCTCCAGCACCTGCCTGGGTCTTACCGTATGCGGTGGCATTGAAAAATCAGAGGAGAAAGAAGATTACAGCGACCCATACAGCGACAGTGAGGTCATGAGAATCGATGTCTCTCATCCTGACAGTCCCCATGGTATTAAGGCTTCGTACTTTCTCGGCCGGCTTGAAGGGGTCATGCTTCTCGGTATGTCAAAGAGTGCTGTCGCGCGTCTTAGGGATGCACAGCCCAAAAATGAGCACGATGATGACTTGGACGAGAATGACTTGGACGACGAAGCTGGATTCTCTCGCCCACCTATTCTTGCCGGCTTTAGCAGCTTCTCTTTTTCCGAGGATAGTTCGAGAGGAACTAAGCGCACACGGGGGGAAATCCCCGAGCCATACGGGTTTCAGGCCGCTAGAGCCTTGAAGCGACAGAGGGCGGATGCTCCGAACCAGCCTGAGGAGTAACTACGCCCCAATCGCGTGTATTTACAGTTTGCCTGCTGTGAGGTTGACGAATACCCCGCAACGAGCATGTTGGCTATCTCGATTTTGATCCCACTGGGTTGGCGGCAAAGGGCGTCTTTTATCTGCCAAATTATTTGGTTCCCGAGCTCATCCTATTGAGATTTTCAAGGTTGCCGAGCAGCCAGACCGCAGTAGGCCACCGCTACCATGGTGCAAATTTGATGAAAGGACGTGGGGTAGGCGGTGGTAATTTCAAAACCCTGCCGGAGTTCGTCGTCAGACCACCAGCAGGTTTACTTGATACCTATTCTGCAAGTTGGGTTTCAAGTTTTCTGTTTTTACCGAGGTACGTTTGTGTAGTACGATATAATAATAATGTATTGCTATGGAGGGGGGCTTTATGCTAGCGGGCGTAATATTGCTGTCAGATAAACCCAGACTTCTTCACGGTCTCAAGTCGTAATTGTACTACCTCTTTGTCGTAAAAGCCTCATCTCCTAGCGCCAGGGATTTGAATGGAAACACTCACCATAGGGCTGTATCCCGCCTTGGTTTCTTGTGGTTGCCAATATCGTGCAATTTACCTTCATTACCTCCACATTTCTCAACCTGGTTCTCGGGTCCAAGTGATATTTACGGATACATGCCCTCGATTCGACGCCAAAAAAACCACTTTCCCACGCTGCTCTCCCTCGCCGGGCAATGGTGGATGCAATGGTTTGAGGGCCGCCACTGGGTAAGCACGGTGTTTCCTTGCCCGACGGATCAGCAGACAACCCCGATTTCTCACAGTCAACAGACGAGGCGCGTCACATCTGGCTTCCGAGGCTTTTCCTGACAGCCGTTCGTCGCAACTCCTTCACGTCCCGGTTAAATCGTGCCGTTCGTGGCTGCAGACGGGTAAATCCCCAACCCCCTATCACAAGCCTTCGTTGCACTTTCGCCCCCATCCGTGCATTGTTCGCGCCTTCACTAGTTAACAATAGATCATGATGAAGCAAGTGCGAGACCCGGTGTCTCGGTGCCGAGTCTTTGGGAAACCTGCTAGCTTCGGCAATTCAGGAGGTAGACTCGGGGCGAGTTACGCAAGCGAGGGGCCTTGACACGACGCACGGTATTTGCAGGGCTCACACCTTCCCAATACCGGACCTAGGGCTGCTACTGGGTTGCAGTAGGCGTGTCGATTAATATCCTCCCGTGTCTGCCCGCGTTGCACAGTCGTAAGCGACTCAGCTTGAAACATGACTTGTCCGCCGTGACACCCGCCCGGGAGTGCGAGGCCCTCTCGGGTTTTGCTATGGAGTGGGAATGCAGAACGAATACGGATGGCTGTGGAGGCCATTCACAATTGAACGTCAGTCGGAGCCCGGGACTGGACCCGGTGGGTGTGACGTACTAAAAATAGGGAGGTACACCGTACCTACAGGTAGGCTTTGCGAACATGATCCATCCCCTCAGCTCGGTACATCATCACCGGCACTTGTTTTACGACAACTTCAACGTACTAACAAAGTGGGGAATTATGTTGCCTTGCCTTAATAACTTCCTAGTATGCAAGGGCATCGATAGTATGTTTCAGATTGTGGACGGGCTTGGGTTTCCGTAGTGCATCAAGATGAATCCTCGGTGTTATGTCCACCTCGTACTTGGAATGCTGTTCGAAGCCCGACAGCTCAAAGCCTCGTGTAGATCGACGAGGGTACGATCATGCTGCCGCAAGAACCATACAAGCACATCACGGTCCCGAGATGCGGGTCGGCGATGTCGGCCATTCTTCGCCCCTCCCCAAGCCGTCCTGCACGCAAGCTCGTGGGATCTTCGTGCAGTGGACAATCCATGGTACCAAATTTGACACCTCCTTTTACCTGGTTCAGCTTGCATGGTGGCTTGGAACGCCTCGCCCGCCTTTGTCAACCACGGTTATAGGTCGATCAGTGCATAGAACTTTCGAGACCAGGGGGTTGAAGCGGCCCAGTGTGTGCCACCTGGCCCACCTCGGCCCGGACATCCACTATCTATCGCGAACTGCGGCCTCGATTTGGCAAGCTATCATCACGTAAAAGCCTGACTCGCACTGAGAGAGTCCGAGAGGACTCAAGACGGGGGAGTCAGGGGAGACGGAGAGCCACCCCTGGCTTTCATCCCGCCCTGCGGCGGCAGGCTGAATCCCTCTTCGTGGGGGAATTGAGGGAGGGCAACCGCCCAAAACAGACCGAACACTGCATCATGCCGTGTTAGTAACGTGAACGTGGAAAGATGCAGACTATCGATAGTTCGAAGTTGAGGAGGGGATGAATGGTTCGGCTGGTAGAGTCGGTAGGCACAATGGCGTTGATATAAACTGCAATAATCACCCGCGTAGCCTTGAAATATTCTCTCCAGTTCATACCTCGTTCCATCCGCGCTGCCTATTTTGAAGCTTCAGCCCCCAATTTCTCACCATGCGCGGGCTTGTGCCAAACCCTGTCGCGGCCTGCTGCGCTGTGTTGTTTTTTGTCCAGGCCATCTTGTGCTCTCCTATCCAGCCGAACCCGGCCATTGACCTCCAACCAAGGCAAACCATCATACCTGGCGGCCAGCCGTGCGGGCAGAACAACGCCACGAACCGCCGGTGTTGGAAAAACAACTGGAACATCAACACCGATTATGAGACAACTACTCCTCCGGCATTCAACACTCGGGTGGTATGTCTCTGTATACCCCTCTGTCACAGCAATAAGTGCATCTAACGCATACTCTGCTTAGGTTGACCTTCACATAAAAAATGTGACAAACTGGCTAGGGCCGGACGGGGTACGGAAACCGGCCCTGCTGATCAATGGTCAGTCATTTCGCCCGCACTAAGAGTATTACTGACATTGTCCAGATCAGTTTCCTGGTCCCACCATTGAGGCTGACTGGGGTGACTACATTGTTGTCAATGTCTACAATGACATGCAGGACAATGGGTACGTCAGAAACCGCTCCATCCCCCCGATATCCCAGTACTAACACATCCAGCACCTCAATTCATTGGCACGGCATCCGTCAGTTTGGCGAAAGCAACCAAGACGGAGCCAACGGAGTCACAGAATGCCCCATCCCGCCCGGACACATGAAAACGTACGACTTCCACGTCACCCAGTACGGGACGTCGTGGTACCACAGCCACTACTCCAACCAGTATGGCAACGGTGTCGTCGGCTCACTCGTCGTACGGGGGCCGGCGTCCGCAGATTACGACATCGACCTCGGTCCTTACACTATCAGCGACTACTACCACGAGACAGCTGACCGCCTCCACCTCAAAGCCGAGCTGGTCAGCAATGGCCCACCCCCTGACAGTGACAACGTACTCTTCCGCGGCAAGAACATCAACCCCAACGGTGCCGGCGGAGCCTACGACCGCATCACCCTCACCCCCGGCAAAAAGCACCTCCTCCGCCTCACCAACCCCAGCGTCGACAACTCCTTCACCGTCTCTCTCGTCGGACACACCTTCAAAGTCATCACCACCGACCTCGTCCCCATCACCCCGGTCACCCGCAGCACGCTCTTCCTCGGCGTCGGCCAGCGCTACGACGTCATCATCGAAGCCAACCAACCCGTCGGCAACTACTGGTTCAACGCGACGCTCGAGAGCAACAACAACTGCGGGCACTCGCGCAACCCCTTCCCGGCCGCCATCTTCCACTACGCCGGCGCCAGCACCACCGCCCTGCCCACCAACCGCGGCACGCCCATCACCGCCACCTGCAACGGCGAAAAGGGCTTCTCCCCGATCGTCACGCGCAGCATCCCCGCCTCCCAGTTCCAACCCTCCACCCTTCCCGTCTCCCTGCAGTTCCCGACCAACGAGCGCGGGCAGGTGTTTGAGTGGCGGGTGCGCAACACCCCCATCAGCGTCGAGTGGGACCACCCGACGCTGGAGTACGTGCTGGAAAACAATTCCAGCTACCCCGGCGCGTCGAACCTGGTGGAGGTGGCGGCGGCGGATGTGTGGACGTTTTGGGTCGTGCAGAATACGTTCGCGCTGCCCCATCCGATTCACCTGCATGGGCATGACTTTTTGGTGTTGGGGACGGGCGCGGGGACGTTCGATGCGGCGACGATGGTGGGGCAGCTGAATTTTAATAATCCCATTCGGAGGGATGTTGAGCAGATGCCCGGTGGGGGGTGGTTGGTGATGGCGTTTCGCACGGATAATCCGGGTTGTTGGTTGATGCATTGCCATATTGGTTGGCATGTGGCTATGGGGTTGGGAGTGCAGTTCCTGGAGAGGAAGGCTGATATCATGAGTCTGATGCATCTGGATCAGATGCAACCGAATTGTAATGCGTGGCGGGCGTATGCGGCTACCAGTCCGTATCTGCCCAAGGTTGACTCGGGGTTGAGGAAGAGGATGGAGATGGGAGGCATGGAATGGGACGGGGAGCCGGCTGTGAGGAGGATTGGTTGAGTGGGTGTTGGGACTGTTGATAGTGGTGTGGGTGTCAGGGGCGCCTGAAGAGGTTCAAAGAGGGGGGTTTTACGGGTGATCCTTTGATACCGGCGCGTAATCCTTAGGGTGATGGATTTCTTAGGAGGCTGGAGTGTGCAATATGATTACGGCTACTGTCCTCTGAGAATATGACATCGAGGTTTGCACGAGTGTGGTTTGGAATGCGGGTACCTATGCTCTTCACATTTGATTCCACTAACTCCAGTTAGAACTATGGAGAGGGAGGCGGGCTGCGCCACAACAACTGTTGCCTCCCATCTCAATCCTCAAGGTAGTCATTAGTGATGCTGTCAAAGATGCTATCTTCCAAAGACGTCCATCCCTCTTTGTCGGGGTTGTCGGACCACTTCTTTAGGAGCTCTACAGCTTCTGATTGATCGACTGATACCTTCAAATGATGCGGATCAGGGTAGTCATCGACGAATGTCTTTACCGGGCGAAGTTTGCGCAGTACAGAAAGTACCTCGTTCCAATGAACACTGTGACCCCAGGATTGGATTCGCGCACCCTTGACGTCGGGGTCCAGGACGGCGGCGACATGGACCAACGCCACATCTTTCACATTTGCGTAGAATGCTATTGTGTCAAGAGTCAGATCATAGCTCGGCCGCGGTTCAGTCATTGCGAGGTGGAATAATTCTTACAGGCTTGGAAAAGGTCCATTACCGGCTTGTTACCCTTGTAAGCGTGGGTCACCCAACTCGCCTGCCCTTCAATGTGTTTCTTGTTCAGAGGCTCTCCGATCAGACCCGCAGGAGCGACAACATTGACGATGAAGTGGAGGTCATTGCTTTCGGCAAACTTCCAGACCTCCTTCTCGGCGGCCAGTTTACTGGCCGGGTAGTTGGCCACGGCATGGGACAGGCCATACGGAGGTGGCGCCCATGCAGCTTCGAGAACGGCATTATTCCAGGAATCTCGCCCGACGATGCCGTTGTCGACACCGTCTGTAAGTGGAGAGGCAGAAACGGCACTGCTGGTAAACACGGCCACCTTGACCGAAGGTTCTCGGATGGCGGCATTCATGATAGACCGGATTCCGGTTATCATGGGGGTGATGACGGCGTTTGGGTCCGGGACAATGTTGGTGACGTACGCCGTGTGAATGATAGCCGAGACCCCTTTGATGGCTTTGTCGTAGGCGCCGTCGACGCCCATATCAGGGACAGAGACAAGTTCGATGGCATCGGTGTCGGCATACGGCTTGAAGCACCCTTCCAAAAGCCACGTAGATTGAGCCGGATCCCGAACTGTGCCTCGAACTTTGAAACCCCTCTTCAAAAGCTGAAGAGAAATGTGCGATGCGAGGAAGCCGCTGGCACCGGTCACCAAGACCCACGAGCCAGGAGGAATGGAGGTCGTTAGCGAGGACATGGCGGTCTGAACGATGGGAAGAGTGACGCTTGGTGGACTTGATGGATGAAGGGGGATGGTAAGAAGGGGAGATTTGACTTTGATCAGAGACTTGAGACCTTATATAGGTACTTTACAGTCTGCCCAACCCCTTGACCAGGAACTTACCAGTTCCGTTATCACCTTGTTGTCAATAATATTCGCACTTCATCAGATTGTGACATTTGACATCACTGAAATTCACAAGGCAATATCCCAATCTGGTAATCCTTAGTCTTGGCGCGGTTGGGCGTCTGACAAACTGTGGCTGCTCTTCAATCTCTCATCTTGTGCCTTGTGAGCGGACTGGGGCAGCTGGCATTTGATTTCAACTTCTTGTGGGTAAAATGTATGGGTTGAGGTCGCTGAGATCCTCTTCGTATCAAGCTAGATCCCAATCCGGCAATCCTTAATCTTGGCTAGCCAGGGACCCAGGGACCGCGTCTGACAAATGCGAGGCGCTTCGGCTTGGCCCAAAACTCATGTTGGGGCGATTAATTAATTCTTGAACTTTCAACTTCGCAATAACAGCAGGACAGCCAAATCAATACCGCCTCATCAACGCCAAGAACCATCTCGACTCTCCCCGTCAGGATTCAAGCATGACCAGCCAGTTCCGATTCGTTGTCTCGCATCCAACGGAAGCCCCTTCATCCGAATCCAAGAGGTTGGCTTACTCGCACGCTTTTCGCCAGGCACACGCCCAGAGACGACGCAAGCAAATAGAAAGCCATAGGAAGGCTACAGCCACTTCCCCTTCCTTTACAGTGGGCGAGGCTTTTACGGCACCCGGGGAGGCCGTTTCGGCCTCTTGGCCCCGTTTAAGCCATATGCTCAACGGTAACCGAGACCCGTTCTCATCCTTGGCAAGACCACTGTCTTCGACGGAATATTTCCTACTCAATCATTGTATGTACAGCACCATCATCATCTTCTTCATAACAATGACCCTTCCGAGGCACAGGAAGAAGATCCACGTCGAGGTCAACCGTCAACGCCCCTCATCATTCAACCACCTTTGCTGATAACACTCGGCCATAGACGTCCACGTAATCGTACCATTCACTGTTGGCCACTGCGGATTATTCAACCGTCCAGGAGACCAAAGGGCTCAGCTGCTCCGGGACTGGGTTGGCCTCGCCGTCGCCGATGACACGCTCATGGTCGCCGCTGTTCTCCTGAGTACATGCCGCCATATTTTGCAGGCCCAGCCCGATAACCTCGTTATTGCACAACTGGCGCTGCAGTATAAACACATATGCCTTCGGACACTGCGACAAGAAATGAGCAACCCCTCCGCTCCCGTCAACGTCACGACTGTTGCTAAATCTCTTGCCCTCGTGCTGGACGAGGTAATGCGTTTCTGAAGCTCACAGCTCGACGAGCTGGCTGCCCTTTAAGAATTATGGCTGATAGTTGATCATTTAGGTAACGGCGGGTGAGTACAATACTGCTCGGAAGCATCTTAACGGTGTATTCGCCATGGTAAATTCCGGTAGTGGTGTGGGGGAGCTCAGCTTGACCGGTCTCGTGGAACGAATGTACCAAAGATTTGTTGAAGTATTGGGACTCAAGGACCCAGGGACATTGAGCTCATGTAGCGAGACAGTAACAAAAGGCTGAGATAACATAGAAAGGAACTCTCAATCCTGGACCGGAATTTTATCGCCTATAGATTGGCGATATCGCTGGCGACATCTGAAAAGTCCATGTTGTCAGAGAGCCGTTGCCACACGTCAACTGGACGACTATGCATCTTGTATCCAAGAAGCTATCTATGTCCTATGAACCTAGCGGCCTCTCAGATGTGACCGCGACCTTGCTAGGCGTCCAAAAGAAAGAAGAACCCAATACCAGATTCGAAACGACAGTCCACAACGTCGAGAAAAGCTGCCATAATCTCCCTGTCCCGCTTATTCACACCCGTTCTTGGTTTCTCTCAGGATGCCTCCAAGCAGTGCCTCATTTTTGGCTTGGAACACCTGGATTTCGTTCTTTCCATCGTCTGGCCTCCCTAAGTACCTAGGTGGGCTATGCAGAAGCCGTTCCAGCGGTAGCAGGTCGGTCGCCAAACCGCCTCGACCTCTGCACAATCTTCATGTCAACCCCTATTTTGTGATTCTGGAAATGCACGGCTAGAACTCGCACAGTGTCGATGTCCCATTCGCATGCTGTTGCTAAACGAGTCCAAAGTCCGCTTCCATCCATAACGCGCATGTTCTCGACGACGACATCGCCAGTCTCATTCATGCATGTGAGGCTGTTCTGGGTTATAACTACCGCGTGGTACTGGAACAAACGCGGGCGCAACATGGTTTGAACGGCCACATTCGGTGATGGGTTGGACACAAATGACGTCGCCTCATGTATGTACTCGGTGAGTATATCGACGCCACGATATGTGTACCGACCTGTTGCGGCGCTTGTCAAGATTTGAATGACCCGGCAGGGGCTGTCCTTAAGCATCAGGATGTCTCCGAGTCTAATGTCATGGCAGGGGATCGGAATTGTGTTTGGCGTAGCCGGTGAAGTTAACGGCGTCTTCTCGTCGGACTGAGGGTTTCGAAGGGATTGAGAACGGCCAAAGAACCAACTAGGGTAACGTGAGCCCCCTACTCGAGGTCTGGGATCGATCCAGAGAGCCTTACTATCTTTTTCGAAAAGATTCTTGTCATTGAAAGCATCATCTTGTTTGAAGAAGCTCACGATTGAGCTTTGGTGGTGTGTTTTGAGATCACTGTTGCTCGATTTGAAGCCTGACCAGGTTCAGGATATTGTATACACTGAAAAAATATGGTAGAATTTCAAGTATTGTCTGGTGTTGAAGATGGAGAAAGAGACGTTGGGTTGCTAAGATGGAGCCCGCAAGCAACATTCGGACCCAACGGGCAGACCGAGACATGGCGTCCGATTGGCGAGTGCGCGCGATGAGCGATCACAGATTCCCGGAAGAAACTACCTATTGTACCTGCCTCAAGCTGGTTTCCAGTACCTAAGTAGATTCTACTTTCTTGGAGGGTTGATTCCCAATCGGATGTGGTGAATGACTTATGCCGGCGGCAATGCAAGGTATAACTTGGCCCAAGAGAACATTTGAATCCCACATGTATGTACATGTACCTTAATGTATGCGTGGGCTTTTTACTCCCTAATACCTCTTACTCTAGCTTCGGCCAACTGAGACCTATCATGGACAAGCATCTCGATACCTTTGGGCAACAGCCTTTTTTCACCATGAATACGCAGATCTACTTTGCGTTCCCGTTAACCGAGGCGTCGTCTGACACAGAAATTATCGGAACACCGACAGAAGGACTGGAACGACTTTACGACGGCTTCCCATGGCTCGCATGCGAGGTCATCAACGAAGGGTCGTGCGAAGGCTGCAGCGGGATCTACAAATTCAAAGCAGTGGGCACGGCGCCTCGTATCATCGTTAGGGATCACAGGAAAGATGCATCCAGCGCTGCTCAAAAATCAGATTGTGTTGCACAAAACGGGTGGCTGAAGATACGGTACGGCGGGTCAACGACAGGGGCTTATTGGGCCCACCAGACTGGGCCCAATGCAGCGTTTTCTAAGGGCACGGAGGCTCTCCTTTTCTTCCAGTTACATCAATCAGACTGTCAGACAATTGCATCACGAATTGAAGCCTCGGATCAGTGACCTTGCTTGCACTACGTTGCGCGCCCTGTTCAGAAGTATTGCTACTCTGGCTGTTGGATTTCCAACAGATAGTTACTATTTGATATAACTAACTAATCATAGTTAGTTAGTTATATTAAGCAACCATGGTTAGTACGTCCCCCTAGCCCTTCTCCCAAGCAATGAATGATCGATATCTGTCGTTTTCCTGCTCATCACATGTTCGTGTTGTAATAATCTGAGACTCCTTTTTTGACCCCCGATATCCCCCATATATTGCTTGTATCGACCAAACGACATAGACTCAGAATATCAATTGGTTATAGGACTCTACATTCTCCAGGGCTGCATTTTGCAGAGCACCTTGATGCCAGTAATAACTACGGCATCAACGGGAGGTACGACGATTTACTATTCAACGGCTCACTATAGAAAAGCAGACCGCTATCAACACCCCTCAGACGTCACATCCCACCAACCCAGCGGCTTTCCCTCACGCTGTAGCAGCAGGCGGCTTTGGCGTCCCACTCGAAATGGTAGTATGCGACCCCGAGATCCCAATGCAATACCATGTATCAGCCCACAGACCCGCGCAGTCCGTCCCCACGCCCGCATTCCACGCGTAAAAGTCCCTGGTAACAACAGTCAGCCACGATCCAACCCATCATTTGACTGACGCATCATCACCAAACCAGAAAGCTACAAAAAGAAAAGGGGAGGAACACAAAATCGGATGACTCACTCAAGCGAAATACCCGCCGCCGCCGCCAAATCATAGCAATACAGATCCGCAGCCTCCGGCCCTCTGAAATAAAACCTCACACACCCGTCCACCATCCCCGGAATAGCCGGCGACGGCGTGGTAACCGGCTCGCCCGGCCCCGCCGTCGCGGACGCGGAGCTGACCGGCGGCTTGCTCGTCATCGTCGTCGTCCTCGTCGGGCCGCTCCCATCCCCCGGCAGGGTAACGGTCGACCCGGGGGCGTTGGTCACCGGGTCGGTCGACACACAGACATAGTAATCGGGTTTGAGCCCTGCACAATCGTCGCCGCCGTTGCCCAGCGCCGGGTTCCACGCGTGCAGGGCCGAGGAGGAGATGCGCGCTGCGGAGGCGATGGACGCGCAGGTGTCGTCGCGCGAGACCAGCCAGAAGCGGGTGCAGTCGGCGGTGAGGCCGCTTTGGGTGGGCCGGGACCCGCTGGGCGTGGTGGGGGCGGGCTCGGTGCGCGTGGTGGGCGTGCTGGGGGTGGCGACGCAGTAGTAGGTGTCGAGGCGGAGGTTGCTGCAGTCGCTGCGCACGCTAGGGTTCCAGGAGATGAAGTCTGGGGGAGAGGGGTTGTTTTGTTAGTTTCCTAGTTCCTCCTGTGGTGGGTGGGGGGGTGTTGGTGCTTGGGGGCATACCTGACTCGGAGAAGGTTCCGAATGAGAGGGCGATGGACGCGCGAATCGTCGTTGCCAACGGCGAGGTACCACGCTTTGCAGTCTTGTGTTGTGCCGGTGGCTGTGGGCGACGCGCTGGCCGTCAAAGTGGGCGGCAAAGGCAGGTCAGAGGACGCAAAGTTGGCGACGCAGTAGTAGACGCCAGAGAGAAGACCATTGCAGTTTTTAGACAGCGCGGGATTCCACGCGAAGAATTGATCCTTGGTGATGTAGTTGTAAATCCCGAGGATGGTGTTGCAGGTGTCTCCCTATCGCCCGTGTTAACAATCTTCCAGTCGTGGGAGCTACGGGTTATTTAGGGGGACTAACACTTTCAGCTTGGTAAAAGTTCTGGCAGCTCGCTGGGATACCCGACTGCTGAGGCTGGGCAGTAAAGTTCTGAACGTAGGTCGCAGGGGGGCGGACAAACTCGGTTGGCTCCGGAATCGACGCATTGCCATCCTGGCTCGTATACCAGCCGATGCTGGAAGAGCCCTTGGCTTGTACGCCGATGCAGATATACCACCCAAAGTACAGCCCGCTGCAATCCTCACCGAGAGTAGGGTTGTACTCATGCCTGCGAATCGGGTGGTCTCGTATTAGCCTGGTGGAGACGGCGCCAGGGACGGGTCAGTCACTCACAGCTGTTTCTCCGTGAGCCTAGCTCCATAGAGATTTACAATTCCTTCACAGCTTTCTCCAGGAGCCGCCCAGTGCCACCTGTTACAGTTCGCAGGTTGCCCAGGCTGGGTGTGCTGAGGGGGAAACGCAGTTGCTGTGTAGGGGGCACTTTCGCTGTATGAGGTGACCGGGACACGTGTCGAATAGGGGCTTGAAGTTCTTATCACGCTCCTAGTGCTGCTGCTGGCACTGCTCGTTGTGGTTTTTGTCGACCCTTGGGTGCTAGAACTGCTGGGCTTGATATCCTTGTTGATCCCGACCTGCTTGTAGTCAGTAAAACAAGAGGTTGTGGAAATACCCCATCCCCAATAAAAATCGGTTAACTCACACAGTAAGAGCTTTCCAACCAAAAGTTGGTGATGCAATCCTTTGACACCGCCGGGTTCCATGTGAAGAACTGATCTGCGGTAATGTTGTACTGCTTTTGGATGGTCGAACAATCATCGCCCTCCACAACCGTGTGCCACTTGTTACAGTTGGGTGCGATGCCATCCATGGTTGGCCCTGGCGCGCCAACCCTCACGCAATAAGCGTTCTTGAGCCAGAAGTTGGTGAGGCAGTCCTTCGACACGGAAGGATTCCATTTGAAAAACTGGTCCGCTGTGATGTTGTATTGCTTCTGGATGGTTGAGCAATCATCCCCTGTTACAACAGTATGCCATCCACTGCAATCCCATGCGGTGTCCGGAAAGGTGTCCCCTCCTGGTGAAGTGTCTTGGGCGGCGACATGCCCGGGTAGCACGAGGAGTGATCCCAGAGCCGCCCAGAGCATCACCACGCTGGATTTTGAGCCGAACGCCATCTTCAAGGCTGCATTCGAGTTTCTGGGTTGAGTGAGCAATAGTTCACCCTCAGTTGTCAACATGTGTACTTACCGCAGTTCTCAAAGGAAACGCTGTTGCCCCTGAAGATGTTACTCACGGAGACTAGGACTGCTGGTTCCGCACCGATGACAGTTAGAAAAGCCGGCCTAAGCACCTTTACTGTGAAGGTGGAAGGAGGAGACAACATACAAGGAACAAGGTATTGGGCGATTGAGAATCGCGCAGTTCGAGCGGGACCGGATGCCGTTGACCGAACAAACTATCGAAAGGGGCTCCCGCGACTGCCGATGACCGTCGACAGCCGAGTTCCCGGTTTTCCGGTAGGATTCATTTTAATCTCCCGCGATGTGGTAGTAAAAGTCGAGACAATGGACTAGTAGAACCGACGCCAAAATGCAGCAGGTGATATTACCGTCTATGGTCAGCTTTCTGATGACCGACAGCCGATATTCGCGCGTGGTGGGCAGGGGGGCCCGACCGGTTCTATATGCCTTAATGCAATTAGACCCAAGGCAGATCGGCCCAGGGACCGGGGTGACATCCTGATAGGGCCAACCTGTCGGGAGCCCCCGGTTCCCTCCCGTTGTGTGACCTCCAATAACAAGTTCAGACGACCCGAAGCCGGTAACGGTACATGGGATCAATCAATAAGTGCTTCTTCTCCACAAGCATCAAGCCAAGGATGACAGGATTTATTAGCGTCCCCATTGTAAAAGAACCTCACCGCAGACGCCCGTTCTATGCAAGGGCAAGCAGGTCAGCGACGATCATTCCCCTAATCGGGTAACTTCAAGTCTATTGACGAATCCATGTAACCCCAACCCACCAGATGAAGCCTTTTCATGCGCTAGAAAGGTTGCATAAGCAGAGACAGTGGAAATGTGACCCATTGAAGCAGTGTATTCCGTCCCTACTCGGCCCACGAGGATTGCGGCGCGGACGGATATCGCGTGCCCCTTTTCCGCATATCCGTCCCCAGGCTCTTTTACCGTCTCATCAGACTGATCAGAGTGGGATCGGATGAGGTGAGACGAATCATACGTCCGACTCGTCCCGGGAATTATGTCCGCTCGGTAAGTCACGTTCCATCAGCCGGCCATCCCGTCTATGAACATAGAGCCACTATAGCGGGGTTCATGGTATCTGGCACCCTGTGTCAGTCACCAAGAGGGAATCTCTGAGGGAGAAACCTAAACTTTCCCAGACCCGGCGATGCAGCTTCGCCATCTCCTCACCTTTTCTTGTGTACCATCAACTTTCTTGCCCAGCACCAAAGTTGTGCGCCATGAAGGGCCTTCTCGTTCTAGGATGGCTTCATGCCCTTTGGCCTGCCACTGAAGCTGCCGTCTTCCGCGTCGCCAATACCAGCGCCTCGCGTACGTTGCAACCGAAGATCCGTCCACGCGATGACGACCCTAGCGACTTTGGCTGGGTTAAACGATGGGCTGCTGTTGGCGATAGCTTCACGGCGGGAATCGGATCAGGGTCACCCCTGGGTAACTTCCTAACCGAGTCGCCCGATGACAACACATGGTACTGCGCCCGATATGACACGTCCTATCCCATGATCATCAACGATGCTCTCGGGGAATCCGTAGAGGACTTCCAGTTCGTCGCTTGCAGTGGCGACAGAACCGGAGGTATCTACAAGCAGATTCAGGAGCTGGAGGGAGACCTGGATCTCGTGGTGATGACCGCGGGAGGAAACGATCTTTGCCTGGTAAGACGCTAATCAACCCGGAAGCAAAGCAACGAGATTCTGACTGGGGCAGGCATCAATGATTGAAAAGTGCGTTTTCAGGCCGTTTGACGGTGAAGAGGCCTGCACGGATGTCATTTCCATCGCCGAAAACAACTTGGAAAACATCCTGAAGCCAAATTTGGAGCAACTGCTCGAGGCCCTAGAAGACAAGATGAACGATGATAGCATCGTTGTTTTCAACGGCTATGCTCAATTCGTAAGCTCTGATCTGGCGTTGTATCTGCTTGACTCTTTTACTGACATGAACGAAGTTTAACACGGAGACTGATGACTGTGAAAAAAACCAAGACTGGACCCTGTTCAACCTCCTCGGCAGCGATGGCCTGAAGCTCACTATTGACCGCCGCAAGACGTTCAACAGTCTTGTGGTTAAGATCAACGACTTGATCAAGGGTGTGGTCGACGACGCCAAGGACAAGTACAAGTACAAGATCGGCTTTTCCAACTGGGATGTTTGGCCGAGAAAGGGCGTCGCGGGCCAGTTCTGCGATCCATCCTCGTCGGGTGCGTATCCGGATCCGAAGCAGCCAGATCTGCAGTTCTTCAAGCCGGATACGAGGACAGGTGGAAGCGAGTTGAAGCGGAGAGATGCTCTGTACGAGATCCACAGCAACGAAACCCTCTGGACAGCCGAAGTCGTTGAGCGAGAGCGCCATCGCCGTGCGCTAGAGGACATCTACAACTCTCTTCTCTACCACTCGGCCAACCCCCAAGCCGAGGCAAGGCACCTCCTAGACCGTAGAAACCCCAGCCCACCCAAGTGCCCTGGCGACAAGGACGTTGAGATCCAGCCGCCCAGCATCGGGTTGCCCAACTCCATCGCCAAGAACTTCCACCCCAACGAACTAGGCCACTACACAATCGCCTCCTGGGCGCTGCAGACGTTGATCGACCTCCGCGCCGAGGTCCTGGACGTTACGGCACCGTCATGCGAGCCAGTCGACAAGTTCACGTGCTGGCAAAAAGAGGGGTGGAAGGCATACGCCAACGAGCCCTTCCTCAACGACCAGAAGGACGACTTCTGCGACGGCGTGGACGAAGGGGACGAGGTCAACGGGTGGTCGCACTCGGAGACGTACGGCAAGGACACGCCCGACGAGACCGAGTTCAAGGTGACGCTCAACAAGGGCGGCATCGGCAGCGGCGACTTCAGCAAGGCCGAGTGCAAGGAGAGCATCGGCGGCATCATCAACAACTGCGACGGCAACGACTCGGACAACCCGATGGACTGGAAGTTTGGCGGCGAGTGGCAGCGCGGCCGTTTTACATACCAGGTCAACCCCAAGCGTGACAACCGGCCGTTCCCGCCGCCTAAGGAGGCCTGGGGTAGCTGTAAGGGCTGGTACCACGGCTTCTGGAGTAGCTATGTCATCAAAGGCAAGGGCTGGGCTTCCAATGACTGGGGCCAGGACACGCTGGAGCCCAAAGCCCGAAGCTGTATCGGCGGCGGTCTGACCATGTGGAGATTCAAGTACTTTGATGAGCCAGATGAGGATGGCAACGAGTGGCAGGCTGACTTCAACACACCCATCTGGGTGCGTTCGCGGTGCTTCAAGAATAACAAGGCGGTGCGAGAGGCTGGCGGATACACCGACGGCTGTGGCGGCAATGATTAACAAATGGATAGGTGATAGCTGTTTGGTAGATACCTTTGCCAGTAATGCAGGGAGATAGGAGTATCACTTGTGAGGAATGTCGTACATGGATGTTCAGCACCCATTATGACAAGAAGCGTCATTTTTGTGAAGCACTCAGACTGAACAATCGAATACCTACCTACCTGTATGTGACAGAGACATTCTTCTTGTAAATGGCGAAGATTCTGTCCAAGAACTAAGTGCCTAGGTAAGGTGGGTACCGTAGTGGGAAAATCAACTTGGTGGCATGCCTTACCGGGGTCAACATGCCTTGCCACAACAACATGCCATGCCATAGCAACATGCTATGCCACCCTCCCCACCAAATGGAACATCGTAGCTTCCAACTCGAGATAACTATATATCCTCGCAGAAAGAAGGAGCACCGTGTCATTTAAACGTACCTAGTTTGGTCAAGTAGTTCAATAAATCACTTTTTCCCTGTTCGCGCGTGCCTCTGTTCGATTCCGTGATTGCACTCATTCCTCTTCGTTCCGTAATTTGATATTCAAGTTGAGGTTGATACCTGTAACTAATTGATCGAGGGCTTCAGAAACGCTATAGGGTAGGGGGTTTGCCAATTCTTTTGGAAAATGTGGGCGGGTCTGGCAAAGCATGTTGATATGGCACGGCATGTTGCTGTGGCAAGGCATGTTGCAAAAATATGCAAATCAATTGGGGCAAACATTTCCAGGCCCAACAAGGCATGCTACCCCCTATAGAACCCCGCTGCGGTAGATATGTAGGTAGGTAGATATTCTCTCACTTCATGTCTAGAGCCCTTGTGCCCTTCGCGGCCAAAACTCGAGAAACGATATTTCATTCTCAATCTTCACGCCCAAGTCCCACATCTACCACCTTGATATCTTGCTAACTGAGCTACACGAACGATGGACTACAGACAACCAGAACCATCCGCATTGCCCGCGCTCTCAGGGAACAGTTTCTTGAAAGTGGAGGTAACCGTGCCGCCAGTCTTTTGCAGCAAATCCTTGGCCCTAGCAGACTTGCTCCTCCCATAGAGCTTGTGCATGGCCGCGATATCACGCTGACTAGGCGAATCATTGATGGGGATCGGGTCGCCGTTGGGCTTTGTCAGGATATACGAACGCTGGTCGTTGCCCGGGCTAGCCTCGCCCACGGCACCGGCGCCCGAGGGATCTAGCAAGGGTTAGTAAGTACCGTAGCAATGACTGATGATGGGCTTCGGATGTAAAACGTACAGATCATGATAGACGACCAGTCGACGTCATCTTCGCCCATGCCGGACGACGTGGCGATACCCATGGCCTTCGGCATGGGGAGGTAGTCTCTCGCGCTGAACTGACCCTTGCGCGCAAAGTCATAGTCCCTGCACAGTTCCTCAACGCCGATCCGGGGCCCGAAGCCGCCGTTGTTGTAATTGTTCGGATTCTGCACCACCAGACCACCGCCGCCCAAACGGTCCTGGTAATCCTTCAGATTTTCGCAGCGCCAGTTGCCGCCGTTTTCGGGACCGAATACAGTGCCACCGAGAGCATTCTTGATGGTCCCCTTGCTCCAGAAGGCCGGATTCTGGTGCTCGTGGTACAGACCCCAGGCGTGGCCGAGCTCGTGGGCAAAGTTCTGCTCCTGGTTGAGCATGCCCATGCGCACGCTCGTCGTCAAGATCATCTTGGGTCTGACCTCGGGATTTTCCGAGTTGCGAATGATGGAATCGGCGTTCGGCAGACCCTCAAAGGTCGCCATCATGCCGTTGTCGCCGCTCCAATAGACCATGAGGGTGTCGAACCTGTGGTCGCCGGTACACTCAGCTCTGCCAACCTTGGAGATGGTGAATTCGCTTCCCAAGCCCTTGCGCAGCCAGATGTCGTGCGCCGCTACGATCAAGTCGTCGAGCGCTCGTTCTGCCTCGTCGTCGACAAAGCAGTAGCGGATCTGGCGGTTTGGCCACGGCATCCGGTCACCTTCGGAACGGTCTGTGTTGATGACATAGTAGCGGCGATCAAGACTGGATTTTGAGACCTCGGGCTGCCATCCGCGGCTTCCAGCTAGGACATGGCCCGTCTGGGCCACAAGGCCGACAAGAACAGGGACCAACAGCCGCATAGTATGAACAGGATTAACAAATGGTGAGGACAAGTGATGGCGAGGCTCACAGGACCTGTGGTCTGTAGCCCACGAGAGAACGGGGAAGTGGTGGTGAACTGGGTAAGTCCCATGCTGCCATACTGCCGGGCCAGGAAACACTACAATATGCCTATGTCCGAATATGAATCCATCGTGGTGATCAGCTCCCTGGATCTACTCGCTTAGATGCATTTACCATCCGGCGTACTCGGCTAAGCAAGGGCTGGGTCCGCGTGTGGAGCTGACATGCAGGGAGGATCAAGAAGGATGTGCGACGTTACAATGTCTGCGCCGCAACGAGTGGGCCGGCGGTTCCGTACCGATACTTCCTCTATGGATCGTGAACCCACTACGGATGACCGGCAGCAATGTGCCCAGTTAGCGTGCGATGATGGGAAATATCTTTCAATATCACATGAGTCGTGTAAGATCCTAACGCAACCTCCGAGATGACACGGTCGGTGAGCTGACCACCGGCAAAGTCCTGCCGATTGCGGAAATAAGGGGAGGCGTATAGGAGGGATTTGCAAGCAATGCCTAGCCTGCCATCGGAAGGAGGCGGGTTCCTAGCGCCCTAAACCGGTCAGGGCATCAAGAAACTCCACGAGCTTTTGCCCCGTCAAGGCATGCTTTTGCATCTCATGCTGGGCCCATAGCACATCGCCGCTCTCTCCCCATCTTCGTCCCCGTCTTCCTAAACACATCCAACTTGTTGCCTGTGGTTCATCATGAAGGTCGCCGTGTGGTGCATCCTGCTCTGGGCGGGCTCAACTCTCGCGGCGAAGAGCCATAGGGAGGAATTCAAGGCCCAGGCTGATGCCAGCAGGCCCAGGCCATCATCATCGACGTTTCGAATTCTGGCGGATACCGAACCAGATTACACATGCACCAAAGACAAGAAGTGTGAATTGGGATGCTGTGGTCCCTTGTGAGCTATCCGTCAAACCTAGCATTTGTGCCTTGGCTGACAAGACTTTGCAGAGACGACGAAGGCAACGGAGTGTGTGGCCTAGGCCCCAAGTTCTGTGGTGATGGATGCACATCAACTTGCCACTACAAGAGCGAGTGCGATCCCGGCTGGGGAATGCAGTGGTCTAACTCCTCAACATGCCCTCTCAATGTCTGCTGCAGCGAGTATGGGTTCTGCGGCACTGCCCCTTCTTTCTGCAATGGCGAAGTCGTGTCGGCTCCTCAGTGTGATCCCGGCCGGAACAGCTCCAACGGGCGAACCATTGGCTACTACGAGGGCTGGAACTGGCAGCGGCCTTGCGGCACCATGACACCAAGCAAAATTCCGCTGGGGTACTACAGCCATATCTTCTTTTCGTTCTCGCTGATCAACCCCACCACCTTCCGGTTGGAACCTATGGACCAAAAGACGGGCACTCTGTACCCTGACGTCTCTGACCTGAAGGCCCGCCAGCCGGGGCTGGAGGTATGGATCGCTGTCGGTGGTTGGGCAATGAACGATCCGGGCCCGTACAGGACGACCTTTTCGGATCTGGCAAAATCCGAATCGGCTCAGGACGAGTTCTTTGAGTCTTTGGTGACGTTCATGATGAAGTACAACTACGACGGTGTCGATATCGACTGGGAGTATCCGGTAGCTGACGACCGCGGCGGCATTGAGGAAGACTTTGAGAACTTTGTCACATTCCTCAAACGGCTGCGCCAGCGCCTTGCTCAAATCGGTACACCCAAGGGTGTTTCGATTACTCTCCCAGCGTCCTATTGGTATTTGCGCGGGTTCGACATTGTCGGTCTGGAGCCGTACGTCGACTTTTACAACGTGATGACATATGACATCCGTAAGTACCCATCCAATCGGTTAGTAAAGGTAACCTTTGACTAACCGCTCCGAAGATGGTGTCTGGGACTCGTCCGTGCAGTCACTGGGCCCTTATGCCCGTGCACACACCAACCTCACGGAGATCGAGGAGGCGTTGAAGCTGCTATGGCGCAACAACATCAACCCAGAGCGCGTCAACCTGGGTTTAGGGTTCTACGGGCGCAGTTTTACCATGAAAGATCCGGGGTGCATGGACGCCGGGTGCGAGTTCAGCGAGGGCGGCAGCGGCGGAGAGTGCACCGGCACGCCGGGGGTGCTGTCGGCGCACGAGATCACCGAGATCATCAAGAATGGCGCCACGGTCAAGCTGGACAGTGCCGCGGCAGCCGAGATTGTTACTTGGGATAATGATCAATGGGTATCCTGGGATAGCACTGAGACGTTGGCCATGAAGGTCAAGTATGCCAATGAGCGGTGTCTAGGGGGAGTTATGGCGTGGGCGATTGATTTGGATGATGGCACGTTGATCAAGTCGTTGGCGGACACGGGGCGCCAGACGTTCAATTATGTGTCGAACTTGCCTTGGATGACGGGCTGCTTTGGATCGGAGCTGCCAGAGTGGTCGTTCTTGAACGATACCGAGACGGATTCCTAGGTGCCTGTCTAGCAGGCGTAAATGATCGGGATTAAATCGTCTGCGTTGAATTGAACTGGTGTAGCCATGAATTGACGGCGCAAATACTACTACAGGTATCGAGCGGTGTCATCTGATAGGGGGGTAAATGCCGCCTGTCCACTACAGCACATAGACATCAACCGACAGAAGTACCATGCCCCCTCCCATCCCCAACTGCCCACTTCCACCCTCAACAGCCCCCCTCACACCTCACCTCGACCCAACTTGGTCCCCCACAAATCAAACTCCCAATACCACTGCCCCAAACTCTCAAAATCATCCCACCCCTGCACACAACCAATACCCTACCACCCCCCTCCTCCCCCTCCACCCCCACCCCCACCCCACCAGGAAGCGGCTTCCACACCCTCTCCCGATACGAAACCACCTGCTCCCCCCCCTCGCCGCGCTCATTAAAAACCTCAAAGATCCGCCGCGTCCCGTCTCCGCCGGGCGCGCGCCCCTCCAGCCACCGCGCGAACACCTCCCACCCGCCGCGCTGCACGGCCAGGCTGAATTCTTTCCCAGGCGCTGGGCCCAGGCGGCGGAAGGCGGTTTCGATGGGGCCGAGGATGACGTGTTCGATGGCGGTGAGGGCGCGCGTGTTTCGGATGGGTGGGGGGTTGGTGTCTGTTTCTGTGGTGGTGGTGGTGGCGGTGGCGGGGGTGGTGATCAGGGGGAGGGTGCTGGTCTCCGTTGGGGGTATGTGTGTTTGTAATGCAATGTAGAGACGCCGTACGCTTGGGAGAGTTGTTGGGAGTTGGGCGGCGAGGCGGTGGAGGTCGTTGGTGGGAGAGGAGAGGTCTGGAAAGGAGCTGGGGTTCGGGGAATGGATGTAACTCTGCCAGAGTCGCTTCATAGTTTTATCCCTGAAGACGTGGGGGTTGGTGAAGGTCCAGAGCAGCTCGGCGGAAGTGATGGCGGCGAGGTGGGTTGGTGGCATAAGACGGGGGAGGTCGAGAAGCAGAGGGAGGCTGGAGAAGTGGAATGTGTTGGTGCGATACAGGATATCGGTTCCTTCGCGGTACCTTCGGGAACGTGTCAGCGAAGTAGGGAGTCATTAAGGAGGTAAGAGGCCGTAACACACGCTTGTCGACACGCCAACAACCATCCCATGGCACCGACAAAACACGAATCGACCGGTGGCGGATTGGGGTCGGTGGATTCACACCAACAAAAGGTTGGGGGCTTGGGCAAAGGGATCCTCTTATCAACGGGCTCGTGGGGAATGCAGCCATCCTCGTGGGGTTCGATTCTAGGCTGCCGTGTCGGCGGTCCATCATCTTCTTTCACGCGGACTGCGCGGCGATGGCACACGCAACTGAACCACTGCCATTGTTTTGGCTGCCAGGTATCGTGGATGAGATCTGTCCCAAATCCGCAATGAGTGAGCCCGACTGCCGCGTTTGAGGGCGCTCGATGGGAAAGTAAAGCAGACCTAATGGTCTTTTTGTATTGCGAGGGGTCCCAGAATCTGCTACCTTTGCGAATGAGGGGATGGTCAAAAGTCAAGTCAACATGCAAAGTTCTGTTTCCGAATGCGTGGCTTAGGATCTGCTGTCGGATCTCCAATGGTAAGGTCTGAAAAAGGCCGTAATTTGAGGGTATAGAATTCACCGGGGCTGATGATGGCATGATGAACCATTCGTCGCGGTAGGGCGGTGGTGGAATCTCGTCTTTGCTCGATTGAAGCTTGCGTTTGAGCCATTGATAATTAGGGGCCATACTGGAGAGTGATGAAAGATATCCCAACTGAAGCGAATAGACCGCGCCGCTGGTGTGATTTACTAAGATAATGTAGGGAATACCAGGTATCGCGATAGCGTTAGAAGCACAGGGCAAATCCCTTCTCTCTGGAGGACGTGCTACATTCGTGGTTCAGTTGGATCATGTTCTTCTATCTGGAAATGAGGGGGGGGGGGATTTTGCAGCCGGGGTTGTCGTCCCCGAGGTCCAGGACCACGTGACGACTGCCCCAGTGGTGGATCCCTACAGGAGTGCGGCCCCTGAAGGCAACGGGGTAGTCTAACAGAAGCCTGGCTCCGGGCCATATACCCGGATCCCGTGCCACACCCAGAGTCCCAGGCCACACCCGGATCCCAGGCCACACCCAGATCCCAGAAAAACAGTCCACTCTTGCGCGGTTGGTTCCGCCCAGGCTCCGGCCGCTTTAAATGGGCCGGGTAAGCAAATGTAGCTCACCCTCAAATCTACTTCTCCCAAAAAATGGCGGCTCCAGCCTTTCCCCCGGTTCCCAGGTCGCTCTTCTATCCGCGCCGGCCCAAAACGCGCGACAACGAAACCGCCCGCCGCCTCGAGGCCCTTGGAGCTAGCCGCCACACGACCTACGCCCAGCACCTGTGGGGATTCACCATCCTGCGGGCAGTCTACACGCCCGAATCGGACCCTCTATTCCCCATCGCCATGCGACGGCTGGACGCGTGGGCATGCTATAGCCCCCGCCAGGGCAGGTTTCCGAAATACGGACAGGCGTATGAAAGCAAGGCCGTGACCGACGGGGAGCCCAACGAGGAATTGGCAAAGAGGTTATATTGCGACGTGATAGAGGACAAGGACAGGCTTGCGGGGATTCAGTCGGACGCCGAGGGTTTCGCCAAGCTCAGGGACTACTTCCGGGAGTGGTTGGTTAGCGTGGGCGTGCAGCCAGACCTTCCGTCGAATCATGACGAGGACGACAACGACGGCGATCCAGATCTTGATCCCGCCCTTGAGCCCAACGAGAGCCATGACGACCCGAGATTTCGCAATGTCCTTGTGGTTGACGAGGAGTGCTTGCGTTCGCTGATCGAGGAACTACCCGATGAGACGCCCCCGCTGAGGACGGCAGTGGATAGGGAAGAATGGCTCAAATACCTGCGCATGGGTAAGAAAGCGTGGCTTTGGATGCTGGATACGGGGTATATGACCCGAGACGAGAGTCAATTTTCTCCTCCTGGATTTCGAGGCTGGTTCAGGCTCGGTCCCACGGAGCTTCTCTGGGCTTGGTACGAATGGAAGAGTTGCCTGCATCGCCAATCCGATCCTTCCTGGAAGGTTCGAGAAAGAGATGGGGTTCCGGGCGTCTGGTGGTATTATTACTAAGACGAACGTTGGCAGCAGCAGCAGCATGGTGGATGAAAAATCAACATGTTATGCACCGACCAATCTTGGAAGTTTTATGCGGAGTTCTTGGCCTCAGCTAGGCACCCAAAGTGTGTGTGTGTGTGTGTGTGTGTGTGAGATCCGACCCACACGCCCAATCACAGTTCTGCTGCAAGGCCTGATTCGCTCGGTTGGCCGGGGTCGCCTGTGAGGCAGCCGATAATATTCTAAACAAAAACAACATTGCTTAAACAACATTGCTTCGTAGAACCTCCAAGTCCATAAAGCCCACAAAACGCCTCTCTCCTCGGTCGTACCTGTGCACCCCTTTTTCGTTCCCGGTCCCCACACATACCTACCTATACACCACACTTTTAGGCGCCACACATCAACTTCTGTGATGCCGGCCACGTTATCGCCGGCAACCGCGGAGGATCTCCGTCGGGTTGCGATGGAACAAGAGCAGCTGCACAAGCTTTCGCGCATGAAAGAGGAGCTCGAGTCGATGGATACGCGTGTCGTTAACCAGGCGAATCTGGATTCTCTGGGTATCGTTCTCGGCCCTTCGCTCGATGTTGACGACAACGGTAACGTCTGGGATTCTGCTACGTGCTTCTTTGAGCCATGGGTGCCGGATGAAGCCCTCCACGAAGTTGCTTCGAACCGATCGCCGCGGACATGGATGGACAAGCTCAAAGAATCGCGGTATGGGCAGCCGGAAGCGAAGTATGGAGAGCTCAAGGCCAAGTGGTTCAGATACTGCCTCGAGGAACTTTACGAGATGGATACAGAGTTGTGGGAACCCTGGGTGTAAGCTGTCCCGTGTTGTTATGTGCATGTGTATGCATGTGTACCCCATCGCATGCTGACATGATCAGGGTCGACTCCTTCACTATTAGACGCGGGACCGGGCTCAATCTGGGGTTCAACGAAATTCAGATCCTTGATCCGTCGACCAAAGAGCCTATAAACCGCCAATACTTCCCGGGAGCGGCCTACTTCCCCGTCGACAAGACCAAACCCCACGTCGCTTGCCTGACTATCGATTCCAATCCTTCACCAGGCGACAAGGTCCTCCACAGCGAGGTTGACTATGCCATCTCGCTCGTCCACTTCCGGCTCGAGCAGAGCCAACACACCGGACACCACACCAAACCGGTAATTCCCACCAACCCCCGTCACCCCTCCGAAACAAAACCCACCACAAAAACCACCAAACAACTAACCACCCCCCTTTCCCCCATCCCGCAGGGCCTCATCTACACCCTAGAGCGCGACCAATGGGCACGCATTACCCAGGTACACCTCGACAGCAAGACCCACAAGCTAGTGCTACGGCAATCACGCCAGCTAGACCTGCGCGGGCCGACCCCGCCGCCCGACGCCTTTCTGCTGCTGCGCTGGATGGCCAGCCGGCCCGCCGGTGACACCGAGTATGTCGACGAGGAGGAGCCGCCCAAGGAGGAGGTTGCGCGGGATGAGCCGTCGAGCGCGGCGCCAAAGTTGTTGTTGGGTTGTGCGTGATGGGGCGGTGGCGGGGGGGCGAGGCGAAGGGGGCTGAGTGTTGTTCTGCTGGTAGGGTACCTATGGTTTTATGCCTCCTTGTTGGCTGGTTGTTGGGATTTCATTTTTCTTTGAAGATTTGTGGTTACGGCTGGGGGTGCAGAAAACAGAAAGCAAGTCCGCGCTGTAGCGGCGATGTCGTTATGTTGGAGTTCGGGTAGTACTATTCGCAAATTTTATGCTAGTCATTCACTCCGTCTCTCTGGAGAGCGAATACGGCCCCGTGATTGCGCGTGTGGGGAACTGGCGCCTCTCAGCGGCCAGAATTGGTGATTCAATGGTTCAGCCAGTTTTTGACCAGCCCTTCACCAGCCAAGACTCACGGTGCTTTGCTCTCCTGCGTTTCGATATAATATTCACGTTCCTAGGTACCGAGGAACCCAAGAGGTGGGTAAACCGTGCAGTTAAACCCAGCGGTCCATTTGCCGTGGTTCGTTGGAGAAGCTCTATATCTAGGAGGAGATGGCGCCTAAGTACAAGGCGCCATGCTATGGCAATTTAGAAACCCGTGAGCTTATTATTTTCTCCGCGAAGCCACCAAAATGCAACCACTATGCGGCCGCGGTTAGAGACTTAGGTACGGTATATGGTACAGGCCATATTGAGAGACAGGTGGGTAATACTACCCATTCAATCCCAGGGACCCCAATGGTGTGATGATGAGAACAAGTGATGATACTCTCTCCTTTGGGCATCGGAACTGGCAGGGAGAGTTAAAATAGAAACATTGCTAATCCTACGACAGCAACCACGGAACGAAATCCCAATGCGGTTCAAAATGGTTTAGAGCCGCACTTCATGTTTGTGGGTTCATACATGATTCGCCGACCCGGAACCACAATCACACGGGTCTCGGGAATATTTGGGCGCGGGTCTAGAGAGCAGTGTTGAACCGGGTATTCTCGTGGTCGCTACCGGGCCAGAAGCTGGGGAATGCAGGTTAGATATTGGGACACTTTAGAGTAATACCACCTCTCCCGTCCCTCGAAAAATGTACTAAATTTAGACCTCGGAAACTATTCACTGAAAGTGGATAAATGACATGGGATTTCTCGCTATCCTTTGATGTCGTCGTGTCTCAACCCACGTCGTCCTGCCAAACGCATGCAGCCTTCAGTTACTCTACTTGCTTTTCAGCAGCCAAACTACCCATTTACAACCATGAAGTTTCTCCAACGCGTTCTGCTCTTGGTAGCCACACTTCTTGTCGCTGGCCCATCAGTTCTGGCGACGGACTCGGATGTTACCATCTGGTCGTGCCTACCATCGTCAACAACGCTCGCCAGCCCTTCAGAGTCCCCGTCAACATCAACAGCATCCCAAGAAACCATTGAAACCCCTTCGTCTGCACCGGACTCATCTTCAACCGCTGAACCATCCACCGAGTCATCGGTAGCAGCCTGCGAGGGCACCGTGAAACCGTCCTCGTCCACCTCGTCTGCCTCTGGGTCGCCTTCGTCGTCCTCATCTTTCTCCGAGCCGTCTTCGTCCTCGACCTCGAGTGCCCTCGCTTCGACTACAAGCTTTGCAATCCCCGTTCATGTACCAACCGGCCGAGTAAACGCCACTTCCCTGGAGTGGACTCTTGTGTGGAGGCGCTGCAACATGCCAACGACGAAGTCTCCTTTTTAACAAGATCGGGTTACAGACAAGGTGTGATTGTGTTTGTGTTTGAGGGTCTGGCTTTCTTGGCTTGAAATGTAAAAGTGACGCGCGGTTTCAGGCTTTCAGTTCAAGCGATGGGGCGGGAGCGTCACGAGGGTAAGAGGTTTAAGGGGCAATGGGCCTAGTAGGAACGATAGATATTTGTAGGGAATACCAGGTATCGCGATAGCGTTAGAAGCACAGGGCAAATCCCTTCTCTCTGGAGGGACGTGCTACATTCGTGGTTCAATTGGATCATGTTCTTCTCTCTAGAAATGAGGGGGGCTCAGATTTTGCAGCCGGGGTTGTCGTCCCCGAGGTCCAGGACCACGTGACGACTGCCCCAGTGGTGGACCCCCCCCTGCCCTCCGTCACGTCCCCCTGCGAGGACGTAACTCTGGCGTAGATGTTCCGACACTGGCAGTCTCTTCTTTTGAGGCCAGGAAACGCCAGAGTTCGCAGGTGGGCTTTCGGATTACGTACATGTCCCCAAATATCCCCTTCGTAGTCCCCCAAAGGCCTCCTAACGTGAGACCCATCCTTCCACGCGTACAGTTGCACTATTGCAGTCAACAAACCGCTCCAGGGCACGATTCGGCGTTGTTTTTGTGAAGGAGTCCGCCAGATTGTCCTCTCCATTGATCCACCTCACTTCCTGGAGTTCTCTGCGCTCGTAGGACTGGCGCAGTGCCATGATATCGATCATCAACCGCTTTTCCTTCGTAGTCCCGAGTTTCACAAGACATTCGTACAGTGAGTAAGAATCTGTACAGACGATGGTTGGGATGGCAGGAAGGTTCAGGTGGGCAGTGATCTGGCGTAATGTTGAAGCCAGGGCGTAAGCCATATCCACGCCGGCCACCATTCCGTAAACCTCGGAAGCTAGGACGCTGCGGGTAACCCTCTTACTCTTGGTGCTGCTGAAGTGGATGAGGTTCCCTGTAATGGAGAACTCGTGGCGATCGTTGATCTCGTCTTCGTTGGCCAGGATGATCGCAAACCCGAGCTGGGAGGTGAAATCTCTGTTGTTGGCAAAAGAGCCGTCAACGAAGACGTACAGTCTTGCAGTCTCCAGGTTCAGGGGTAAGAACGTGAGTCCCCTGTCCTGTGAGTCCATCTGCCACTGGATCCTTCGGTTAAGAGTCTTGATATCGTCAGGGGTCGGTTCTTGGTGTTGGGCTGCGCTGGAGAGATCAAAGCAGGCCTCGGGTTGGCAAATTGAAGCGATGTACGCGCCGCGAGCCCGTTGCTGAACGTACTGTTGTTTGGCGTCTGGCGCGTTGGCGTCGATCAATTGCAGCTTCTGGGCTTGACCCATTCTGCCGCAGGGTGATTGAACCGTTTTTGTTGAGTGTAACGATGCCGCCGTTGAAAACCAGGGGTTCCGCGGTGGTGAGAAATTGCTTGTCTTTGGCGCTGAATGACGCCTCCTTTCAGTTGATCGTTCTCGCGTTGTGAGAACGCCTCTGTTGACAGACCCAGAGTATCGTCTGTTTGCATCCCCACGCAGGCAAATTCCGGGTTCTCGGGGGAGGAGATCAACAGGCAGGGGTCGTACGTAGAGGTTGCCATCTGGAGCCTCTTCAAATGGTGGTTGTGGTATGTGACCCACCAATAGGTTCCTGCCTCTGCCAGCCCGTACAACGGCTTGATCACGCGCATCACGGTTCCCTCGGGGTATAAGTGCCTGATCTGTTGGGGCAAAAATGCCAAAATCTTGCGCTGGAGTGCCTTTTCCGACTGCACGTAGGCTTGCGTAATATCGCGCAGCCAAAGGAGACAACCCTGTCTCTGAAGTGACGGCGCGATGGCGAGGATCAGGCGTTGGCTTGCGCGTTGGATTGTTGGCGACTGCGTGAGGATGGCTTCCTTTCCTGCGTCTCCGAAGCCTTGGACCACAAGCCTCGATTTCTCATAGGGCTTGTCCGTTGTCTTGCCCTTAATTTCGTTTACGATCCTTGACTTAAAGATCTCTGCGTCGCCGTGTAAGTCCTCGTCGTATTTGACAAATTCGAAGACGCCTCGGGTAATAAGGCTCTCGATCTCTTGTTTAGAAGACTCCTCAAAAGGTTCCCCGGGTGTAGTGACCTTGCCATCGGCGCGCAACTGGACTGCGAGTGCGGCGTCTGCTTGTTCCTTCGTTGACAAGAAAATCTCGAAGATTTCGTCCTCTCGAACATCGCTCTCCCGGAGGAATGCGTGGGCGAAGTGGGTTCTGCGTGGTCGAGTGTTCCTGTGCGGTCCGTCGTCTGGGAGTTCGTCTTCGTCCCCAGGGAAGGGCGCATGAGTGGCCACAATTATCGAATCGAGGATTGGCTCTTCTTCGATGGCGTTTCCAGGAGGGGTCGTGCTCCTTGGTTGAGAGTCCGGAACTTCAGGTGCTGGTTTCTCTGCGGTGTCTTTCTGGTTCGCAGGGTCGTCCTGTTGAGCAGGGTCCTCGTAGTACGGCTTGACCACCGTAGAGCGGAACTTCTGTGCGCCGCGGCTTGTTTCCACGATGCAGTCTTCGTCGTGGACACCGATTAATGTGAAAGGTCCTTCCCATCGGCGGCTTTTCTCGCGCCACACTCTCACACGTGACTGCAGTGGAAGGGTCGTGGTGCGTAAGGTGTCCGGACCATTGCGTGTGGTGCGGGCCTCCTGGACCTTGCGTTCAGCATGGAGCCTGCGGACGGCGTCTGTGGCTTTCTTGATCGCCTGGGCGCGTTGTTGTAGCGTTGGCGATGGCGCAGAGTTGTGTGTCATCCTTGGGTAGGCGCCAAATACCAACAGAGTTGGCACAAGTCCGTTGGGACCTGCAGTGTCGTTCACAGCCTTGACAGCCATTTGCAGAGACAGTTCTGGGCTTGCAGAGGGGTCCTCTTTGCGTAGGATTTCGTACGCACGTCGTACAGGTGCATGGTACCGTTCTACCTTGCCGATGCTGTTATGGGCTTCGATCGGGACTTCCTTGACGGTAATCGCCATCTCCTTGGCGTTCTGGCGGAACTCTGTGGAAGCGAATTGCTTCCCTGCATCGGTAACGACGTAGTCAGGGGGTCCTTGGTACACGTCAATCCAGCAAAGGCGCAATGCTTCCCACACGTACTTTGTTGATACGTCTGGAAGGAAACGCGCGGCGTTGAAAGCTGTGGCCGCGTCGACGAGGTGTAGAACTGGTTTGTTGCCCTCCACGTAGAAGATATCCATGATGACCTCGTAGTTGAACTCGCAATCATCGTGAAGGGTGAATTTGAAGCGAGCTGGGCGTGCGGAGTGCATTTGGCAGTGGTGGCACACTTTGGCGATGAGCTCCAGGGCTTGGATCTCCACTGGGTGTCCTGCAGTCTTGAGGAGCTTGTAAAGGCGCGCAACAGAGGGGTGTCCGAATCGTCGATGTAGTCGCCGCAGTTCACCGTCGGTGAGATAACTGCACACCAGAGCTTCCTCCTGGGTTAGTTGAAGCCAGGGATGTCCCCATTTCCGTGTAACGGGAACCTCGACGTCTCCTCGTTGTAGGAGGTTCCTCAAGTTGTCGAACTTGATGCCGAGTCTGTCCATATCCCTGAGGCAAAGTAGGAAAGGGGTCTCCGTTTCCATCACGTGGAAATCGATCGTTCCCAGGGGTGTGGGCACTGTTGTTGTTCCCAGGGAGGCCTTAGGTGTCCCATAGCCGAATTTGACGATGGCTTCTCCGGCCCTTGTTGTGTCCAGGGTAGCTGAAGGGAGTTGACGTTGCAGGGCCTGGAATTGCGGTTGGCCGGCTGTTGAGAATTGTGCGGCTCCGGAGTCGGGCATGATACCCCTGAAAGTTGTTGCAGAATACCGGCCCTCGGCGGTGTAAGTCTCCGAGGGGTCCTGCTCTTGAAAGGGGTCTTCCTTCGTTAGGAAGTGGTGGGTGGCCGCGTTTGCCAGGAGTGTCGTAACCTGAATCGCATCTGCAGGTGCGGAATCGTTGAAGAAGGTGCTGTGGAATTTTCCTCTGTTGTCGATAGTATCGTCGTCGTGATCGTCGTATTTATGGAAGAATTGGCTGACGGGGTTATCTTCGTAATCGGCTTCGAGTTCAGATCCCTCATGCCAGTAGATAAACTGGGCAAAGGCTGCTATTGACCCGTCGCGTGCGTCCTTGTCAGCCTTGAACCTTTCGTAGGACTTCTTCCTGTCTTCGATTGGGTGAGTTGTTGACCAGCAGCCGGGTTTGCCGCACACGAAGCACTTCCTCTCGGTGGGGGGTCGACTGAATTTGGAGTTGCTGAATCCTCCTCGGCGTGGTCCTCCTTGGTTGCGACCAAATCTAGATTCTCTGCCGGATCCTCTGTACGTCCTGTCCGTCCAGAACGTCTCCGAGTCAGTGGCGTCGGTGTTGAACTGTTGAGGTCCGGGATTTTCGGTGGTGATTCCAATCGCCGCTTGCAGCTGGTTGCGGACGCCTTCGAAGGTTGGCGCCGGGTTGAAGAGGGCCATCCTGGCCTCGGCAACACCACGGCATGCGTTCAAGAGTTGCATGCGCAGTGTATCCTCTGTCTGGCCAATTGCCGGTACTGCGCGTTGAATCAGGGCAAGCCTGTTGATCAGAAGTTCCAGGCACTCGGATTTGGACTTGTCGGGGTGCTCGGCCTGCATGTTGATTAATCTAGCGTCGCGCCATGCTGCCAGATACCGGTGCCGCTGCTCTTCGTTCTCGAAGTATCCTCTGATCTTGGCTACCATGGTATCGAAGTCCCGGGGGCCGCTGCAAAGCCAGTCGTAATAGTATCGTAAGGCTCGGTCCTTGAGCATGATCGGAAAAGCGTCACTGGCTTGCCATCTTGGAATTTGGATTCGATTACACAAATCTCGGAAAATCGCCATTTTTGTGTCGAGAATGTCGTAGTCTCCGCCGCCGTACTTCATGTCGTCGCTGTACAACTTGGCTAAATCTGCGAGGTGTTTAGCATTTCCTCGCGGTGCGTAGTACGGTTCCTCGGACGGGCGGGGCCAGGTCTGGGGGTCTTGTCTAGTTTCCGAGGTTGTTTCCCAATCTGCTTCCCGTTTCGGTGCCGTCTGGGGAATGGGGTTTTGTTGTCGTGGCGCCGGGATTGCTTGTGGGATTTGCTGAGAGGCCTGTGGTTGTGTCGGGATGGTCGCTAGGACCGGTGAGGCGGTTGCTGGGGCTGTCGGGGTCGTTGGCGTCAATTGGGAGAGATCCTGGATGCTTTGGATGAACTTGGGGTTTTCCAGTAACTCCTGGTGCATCGTACTGTGGACCCTCGCAGTGTTGATCTCTTCGATGGACCAGGTGCGGAAAGTCGTTCTCTTGGCGATGGCTTCGAACTTTGCTGGTAGGGGGGTGTTGGTATTGTCGACATACACGCCGTTGGTGCTCAGGAAGGCGCGGAGGTGCTTTCGGGTACGGTCGGGAACCATGTCCCATCGTTGGGCGGTCCATTCGTCGAATTCGTCCTTGAATGCGCCCCAGAGCTTTCGTCCTGCGTAGCTCGTAGAAGCCCAGAAAATTTCCATGAGGAAATAGATGTGGGAGTTCATCTGCTTGGGCGTGGGCTCCTCGATCTCGTCGATGGCCGCGAGGTCTCCCCATGTGGAGTGATCCACGAAGGACAGGATGTGCTGGGGGATTGGCGGTGTAAGCGGGTTCCCTCCGGTTTGGCTGTTCCTCTGGCGTTGACGAGCCCGGGTCCAGTTCCTCTGGTGACGATGTTGTCTGAGGCATTGTTACCTCTTTGGAAAGTGGATTTGATGTTTGGTTTTGCGGCGGTTGCCAGCAGCTCGCGAGGATCTTGGCGAGCGGGGAATGCGTGATGGACGTTCCTTCAGTGCGTCCTGAGTCCGAACTGTAGGATTGAGCCTCTCGTGTTCCTTCCTTTTGACTGAGTCCAAGTAAAGGTGTCGAGAATGCTCCTTAGCACGGTTTTGTTGAAGAAGTCACTACTCCGGTAGAACCTCTCCGACAATTCCGTCTCTTCTGGAAACCTTGCTGATCTGTGGCGGGAGCTGTCTAACAGTGGTATAATTAACCACTGATCAGTGTAGGGAATACCAGGTATCGCGATAGCGTTAGAAGCACAGGGCAAATCCCTTCTCTCTGGAGGGACGTGCTACATTCGTGGTTCAATTGGATCATGTTCTTCTCTCTAGAAATGAGGGGGGCTCAGATTTTGCAGCCGGGGTTGTCGTCCCCGAGGTCCAGGACCACGTGACGACTGCCCCAGTGGTGGACCCCCCCCTGCCCTCCGTCACGTCCCCCTGCGAGGACGTAACTCTGGCGTAGATGTTCCGACAATATTGGTATGCTATTTGGATTGTTAGGTTTTATTGAAGGATACAATCATTCACTTTCGGCGAGTTTGTTTGATCGATGCAGGGATAACATAAGGTTATGGGCCACCACTGGCAACTTTTGGCATCTTCAGGTTTATTGGTATGATGCTTCGCGGACTGGAACAACACATGCTGCGCAGATTCACAAACAATACAGGTTAACATACGTTACGGGTCTGGCGTGCTAGACTGGTACGCATTTTGTGATATGAACGCCCGGAGAGCAGCGCCCAGCGCCATCATCAACTCATGAGGCTATTGCCAGCCCGCGGGGAGCATTCCATCTGGCATCAAGCAGCTGGGCGCGACAACCAGTCCCCCAGCTCCCCCTCTGCCTCTACAACTCGCATGTCCTCCTCCCTCAGCGCCAGCCAAATCTCCCAGTCCCTATCCCCCTTCGTCGCCCCCTTCTCGGCAGCAAACACATGGCACCGTCATTCGCGACATACGCCCGCCGGACCCAGGTCGCCTTGGTCTTTTTTCCCCCATTGACGCCCGGGATCTCAAACTCGATATCCGCCCCAAGCCCAACCCCCACCGAAGCATCCAACCCCGTGTGATGCCTCGCAATGCACCTCCGCACAGCAGCATCCACCTCAGGCCAGGCAACCCTCCCCCCCTCCCCAGCAGCAACAACCCCCTCCAAATCCGTCGCCCTCGCCGCCTGAAGCAAGATGGCCCCTCAACACCTCCGGCCGCAACAACTCC
>NT_165977.1:4587650-4592092 GCF_000143365.1 Chaetomium globosum CBS 148.51
TGGAGGCAAAGCCGAGGATCAGGCCGCCGTGGATGAAGGAGACGCGGAGGGTGGCTGGGTGGCAGGCGTCGCCTGGTGCTGGGCCTTTTGCGGGGAGCAGCCAGAGCAGGTCTTTGGTCATGGCTGATGCGGGAACGCCGAGGTTTGAGAGATCGTCGAAGGTCCAGGGGTATTGCGTCGCGTCGAGGACTTGGAAACCGAACACCTCGTCGGGGAAGTGGTCGAGGTTGGAGTCTCGCTCCTTTGCAGAGTAGACAAGACTCGGCAGCTCACCATCCAGGGCATGGATCATCTGGCCTCCGAAGCCCGGTATCAGTGAGAAAGTCCGAGCGAGCCGAGCCTTGAGATATTCCACAGCAGCCTTTGTGTCGCTGTATGATTTCTTTGCGAAGGGGAAGCCAAAAGCCTGCATCATGTAGTTTTGGGGCGCTGTGTAATCGAGGGCCGTCAATGGCATCACCTCGGTCAGGGTAGCGACCCAAGCGTCTTTGCGTTGTTTTCGATCCATGTTGTGTCTAAGTTATGAGGTGATAGTCTCAAGATAATGAAATGTTGTAGCAAGGTAGGTATCCAACCAAGTGATTCAGGGGGATCGTGGGGTAGTGTACGAGTCAGGAGGTCAACGTAAGGGAGGCAAGGCGTGCTGATATAGTTCCCAGTCCCCCTTTTGTGGCTTTCTTTCCGTTTGAACATTCTGGCTGTGTACACATTCTCTACTCCTCTTTGTTACTATCCTTTGCCCTCGCAGGCACCTGCCCACCGCAACAACTTTCAGGAAACGCCATCCTATTCGACTATTTTTAACCATAGGTATGCTGACCATTCTAGTGAGACACCCTCGCACGATATTCCCGCCGTGTGGTGCCAGCAAGTCATCCTGGATGCCCGGTCAATAAGGTGTGTTGTTCGGTGGCTTTCCCGGCAGGGCTTTTTTGTCCCGAGGGTCAGCAGTGACAGGGCCTTTGGCGCCAGAGGCCCGTGGAGAATCGGCCCCGGGCGGCGGGCACCCGTTTGCCCTTGTGAACATTGTTTCCCATGTTTGCATATTGGTCATACGATTACTGTGCGAAAGAGCTTTGCAAAGCATTTACCGAGTGGGATGGCCTAATGGCGAGGTGCCAGGTCATCATCCAGGAACCCAAACACGCAGTTCACGGTTGGGCTGCTACTCGTTAGCAACACAAAATTCGAGATTGATCTCATTTCACCAACTGAGGAATGTATCAAAGCCTTGCCTACGATACTGCTCGTCGGCGCAAACAGTGCCGTGGAACAGTACCATTGTCAGTGTTCTTACACAAGCTCAAGACCCTGAGTACCGCCCTCGGTGTAGCTTACGAACAATGGGTTGTACGAGACGTTGTACGTCCATCCATTTCCTGAAGCTACACCGGGGATGATCCTATATTGAATTCAAGCAGCGTGACTCCTTGGCTACACGATATTTGTCTCAACCCGCCCGCGAATGTACGTCGATGTGAGCACGATACAAATGTTCCGAATGGCAAGTATGAATCCCACCAGCCCATTGTGAAGAAGGCGGAGCCACCAACTGGAGTTTACTAAATGATTTATAGATATGCAATCTCGAAGGGCGTAGATAAATAATGGAGCGAAGAAAGGTTTCTTCTGTAACTTCCCTCCCTCGTGATAAACGAGCTCCGACGCCTTTAGAAGGCCTCATACCCCCGTTGATAGGAATCCTTGCAACTAATCAGGTCAGCTCGGGAGCTCACATCATGACTTAAGAGGCAGCGGCTACATGGCTGCCATTGGAGCGAGCAAGCGACCGGGGTTTGACACGTTTAATGCCGTGAACGGCTATCACACACGATATAAGCTGACAGACGTCGTAAGGAAACAGGATCATGTCCTACAGGACCGTTTGTAGCCAAACATACTTTAGTCCCCCTTAGCACATACATAGTACAGGATCTCACGAACACCCCCGATCGCCCAACCTAATATGCAACCTGGGCATTCAACCCGGCCAGCTCCCTCTCCCAACAACGATGCTGCGAGATGCCATAAAAGAACTTCTCCATGAACCCCCTCGCCCCCTTCGCAATGGTGACCGCCTCACCCAAGCTCTCCGGCCTCAACTCCTTGATCGTCACCACTCCATAACTCTCCTGCACCTCTCCCGACGTCGACACGGTAACACTCGGCAGGCCAATCGCCCTCTCCACCAACTCCACCGCCTCCCCCGTCGCCCCAATCGTCTTCAAATGCCCAAACGCCTCCCTCACCCAATGCAGCGCGCGCCCATTCTTTCCCAGCGTCTCCACCGCCTTCGCACCGCCCGGGATAAACACCGCGTCAACCATGGTCGACCGAAACCCCTCCAGATGATGATGCGGCTGCACCGACGCCTTCCCATCCGCCGCCACCACCTTACTCCGCCGCTGGGCAATCACCAACGGCACGGCCATGGCCGCCGACAGCGCGGCATACGCCGCATCATACGCGACCGCATCATACCCATCCGCCACCAGGATCGCAACACGGCGTGAGGCAATCGTCGGCGACGACCCCGGAAACTCAATCTGGCTGAGGGCGGGTGCGCGACGACCATGATTAGGCCGGCCCGGCTCCGTGGGGACGTCGCCGCCGACGCGCTCGGCGACGGTCTGGGCGAGGGTGAGGTCGATGTCGGCGAGGCGGTTGACCATGCGGGAGTAGACGACGGGGTCCTCGCAGTGGTCGAGCTCGAAGGCGAAGGCGGCGATGATGTGATGTTTTTCGATGGGGGTCATGCTGTTCCAGAAGAGCTGGGCCTGGCTGAAGTGGTCTTGGAACTTGGCGCTGCGGATGCGGGCTTTGATGCCGGCGACCTTTTGGGCGTACTCCACGTAGGCGCCTTCGGCGGCGCTGGCGGGCGGGCAGGCTTGGAAGCGGTTGGGCCAGTAGTTGACGGTGCCGCGAGTGATGGTGTGGCGGAGGGCGCCGTCGCGGTTGAAGTTCATGACGGGGCAGGTTGGGCGGTTGATGGGGAGTTCTTCGAAGTTGACGCCGAGGCGGGAGATTTGCGTATCGAAGTAGCTGAAGTTGCGGCCCTGGAGGAGCGGGTCGTCGCTGAAGCCGATGCCGGGGACGACGTGGCTGGTGCAGAAGGCGATCTGCTCGACCTGGGTGAAGAACTCGTCGGGGTTGCGGTTGAGCTCCATCTCGCCGATGTAGCGGGTCGGGACGAGGTCCTCGGGCCAGACCTTGGTGGCGTCGAGGATGTCAAAGTCGAACTTGTGCTCGTCGGCTTCGGGGATGACTTGGATGCCAAACTTCCATTTGGGGAACACGCCGTTCGCGATGGCTTCCCAGAGGTCCTTGCGGTGGAAGTCGGGGTCCTGGCCGCCGAGCTTGAGTGCCTCGTCCCACACTAACGAGTGCACGCCGAGTTCGGGGGTCCATGTGAACTTGACAAAGTGCCGCTCGCCCTTTGCATTGATCAAAGTAAACGTGTTGACACCAAAGCCCTGCATCATGCGCCAGGAACGAGGGATAGCCCGGTCGCTCATCTGGTGAGGTTAGCATCTGAGGCATCGTCAGGGACGGTAGGTGGATGGAGCAAAGGCTTACCGTCCACAGAAACATGTGTGTCGCTTCGGTGTGGTTAAACTGGAAGTCCCAGAAGTTGTTGTGAGCCGACTGGGCCTGGGGCACCTCGTTGTGTGGCTCGGGCTTGCCGGCGTGAATAACGTCTGGAAATTTGATGGCATCCTGGATGAAGAAGACGGGTATGTCGTTGCCGACGAGGTCCCAGTTCCCCTCTTCGGTGTAGAACTTGACGGCGAAACCACGCACGTCGCGCGCGGTGTCCATGCTGCCCCGGCTTCCTAGGACAGTAGAGAAGCGGACGAAAACAGGGGTTTCGCGCGATGTGTCGGTCAGGACCGGCGCGGAGGTGAGCTCATCGATGCCATCATACACCCTGAACTTGCCAAAGGCACCAGCGCCCCGGGCGTGAACCACTCGCTCGGGAATCCTTTCATGGTCAAATCTCATGATCTGAGATAGTCATTAGTACCGTTCCCTCAAATGATAACGGAAGCAACTCACCCTCTCGCGTGCAAAGGGGTCCTCCAATAGGAGTGGCCCTGTCTTATCTTTGCTAGCCGCCTTGAGCCAGTCATCAGCGGTACTTTGCTTGACGCCATAGTCTGTTGTCAGTCGGTCCTTATCCGTCATATCCTTGGTGTTGTGAGCGAGGTCTTTGAGCTTGTCTCCTTCGCGGGAGCCGAGCGCGGCGTGCGCCACCTTTTGCACGGATTCGGGGACGAGGCCAGCCATTACGTTGAGGGTTGAGCTTCAGAGTGAAGGGTTACTCGAGTTACCAAAGGGAGAGATTATTGGAATCAAGAAGCAGTTGTATTAGTTATAGCGAGTGAGAAACCAGCAGTTGGTCATCACTTTCCTCTTACGCATGGTCATTGATGACGTCAAGG
>NT_165977.1:4592253-4629074 GCF_000143365.1 Chaetomium globosum CBS 148.51
CGGCTTGGCAACCGGCTCCGGCGTTGTCTCGGCCTCCAACTTTACCAGAAGCTCCGGCCCAGTGGGCCTATGGATCAACAAACATGCGCACAAAGTACCCACGACAATTCTGATATGCAACAAGATCTCGTTCTTTCGGTCAAAAAACAAAAATATGAGTATATCGCTTCGCCCTCTGTACCAAGAAAAGTGCCTAGGCAAATTACCTAGGTAAACAACCCAAATCTGAACCCACAATGCCACTTATCACCAACCCCACCAGCGAGCACACAAGCACAGTCATCCTATTCAATCCCTCAATAATATGCACCCCCCACCCCCACCACCAAATCATCCCCCATCCCAACCTGCAAAATACTCCTATGCAACTTCTGCGGGATCCGATTCCCCCACACCAACCTAGGATGCCTCCCTGGCTTCGCCAAATGATGCAAAAAGATATTCGGCGGAATCGGCGGCGGCCGCAGCGGACAAGGGTAATACGCATACCCCTCGGCGGCCATCTCCGCAGCCGACGGGATGGCCAGCGGCTTATCTAAAATGGCAACGCGGTGGCGGTCCTCGACGGAGAATTGTACAAAGTGCACGTCGACCGGCTTGAGCAGGAAGAAGCGCGTGCGGAAGCTGCGCACTTCGTGGTAGCGCTCGCGGATGCAGTCGAAGAGTTGTGCGTCGTTGGTTACCGTGCTGATGTCGATCTCGGCGAGCTGGCGCTGGAATTCGCCCGTGTTGACGCACAGCTCGAGGAAGCGTTTGGTGGCTTGGATGGCGGGTGTGTTGGCTTGGGTGGCCCCTCCAGTGGTGGTTGGTAGTTGGTTTTGGCTTGCGGGTTGACCGGTGTTGTTCGGTGGGGTTTGTGATGGCGGTTGTAAAAGGGGAGATCGGGACGCCGGTGTCAGTGCCGCTGCTCCTCCTGGCGAATGACTGGTCTGGGTGGGAGCGGTGCCACCTCCGGCGTGGGTACTATGGTCCTGGAGATACGCTTCTAGTTGACGGACCGAGTCGGCCTCCGATTCGGGGAAATCCGCGTAAAGCTCGTCGCCGCAGTCCTAAACGTCGATGGTCAGCCACAATACAAGAAAAACGACTAGTAGGGTGGGGAGCAGTCACGTACACATCGCCATTGGATCCTTACCCATCCCTCTTTAACACGGAGCCGTATCAAGCGCCGTATTTGCGTTCTTACAAAGGAATACCCTTCCTCAAATAAGCTTGACTGCGCCGTTGGTCCGCACGCAGATTCACGCGATTCTGCCGGGGTCTCAGGTGCTATCCGCTGGTCGTCTGGATCGGCCCTGGGATCGCTGCCGTCCGCTGGAATGACTTTCTCCAAAGGCTGCGGATCGGGACACGGAAAGAGGAATGCCCGGTACCGCTCGCGGAACGTCAAGAACGATTTCGATTCCAGAATGATGATCTCGAGGTCCCCGAGCGGGACGGAATGGGATCGAACCGCCTCTGGCCCATCTGACTCACCTCCAGATGACTCGCCGTCCTCCAGACGCTCATCTTTCGGAGGACCGGCTAGCTCAAGGATGCTGCTGCTCATTTTGGTCAGCGGCCACACTTGCTATGTCATTGTGCTGTCTGTAATACCTGTCATTTCTAAAGAAGCTTCTTAGCTGGCCGCCTTTGTCGGGTATCTGCTGGGCAAGCGATAACAGCGCCTCGGAGTGTTCTTTGAGATCGAATATCTCCTGGCAAATATGGCTCGCGATGTTGCGGGACTGGTATCGGAGGACGCGGATTACCTGACGTAGTTCCACCTCCCCGTTATTCGACTGCTTCCGAATATCCGAGAGGAACGCACGGAAAAGGCGGAGAAAGTTCCTCTGGAACTTTTCATGCGTGATCCTCTTCGGAGTTTCTCGTAACAATTGGTGGAGGTCTTCGTCTTTGGTGAGAATCGTCAGAACATCGGCTTTGATATCTTCTATCAGCGTGAGGGTCAACGCCGAAGATATTGTACTTCCTGCCGTGAGGCTGGGGAGATTGGAAAGGACCGACTCGATCTCGACCGCGTCCGCCTCTTGATTGTGGACCGAATTTTCGATGTGGTTTGCCTCTGCTGTGTCCATTACTCGTTCCCCAGAACGTGTCGGCCGGATTTCCGCTTCCTGAAAACGGCCTTGGAGTGCCTTAGCTTCGTCATCTAGACCCTGAGCCCAGCAAGCAGTTGCCAGGCGTGATACCAATGCAAGTTGCTGGTGCCTGGAGTCAGGCAGGCTGTCATAGATTCTCAAGCTTGCGCGAAGAGCCTCCCCGGCGGATGCAGGCATATCATTCGAGAGGAGAAAGGTGCCCCTCGCATGAAAGAGCCGCGCTTTTGCGCCGAGAGTTTCCAATGAGTTGTATGAAAAGGTTGATGGAATTTTCATGGTTGCCTCCACGTGTTGGGCGTATGGATCCTCAAAAGACTTCTGGTCGCTGTAAGCCGTGGCAAAATAGACATTTGCCACAGTCTCCATCACTAAACCAGCAACAAACTCCAGCCGGCCTTGTTTCCGAAGCCAGTCTCGAACGCTTTGCTGCAGGATTCGGCGGATGGTGATTTGGCATCCGGCCTGACGTGTAATTGAAAACGATCTTAATAATATTTGCTCCGCTTCTTCCCATTCTGTGGTCAGCGAGGCACGTCTCTGATACTCCTCGAGGAGAATGGTGGGAATCCCATCAGCTTGCAAGCACGCTAGGCACGAAAGATATTCGGCCGACGAAGACGGCAATAGCTGGAATATTTGTTCAAAGGAGTATTGTACGTCGGGAGCGAGTGCTGGAGTTCTGTCAGCAAAATACATCTTTCCCGCCGCCAAAGCCAGGGGCAGGCCGCCCGTGAGTTCTATAAAAGCGGAAATCTCGGCTGGGTCGTGGTTGCTCGTGCCCAAAGAATGCAGGAGTAGCTCCTCTGCTTCTTTTCTGTCCATGGGCTTAACTTCAATACGGGTCTCAGTTGAGCCGCCCAATATCCGATGCTGACCGGGGGAGCGAGTCGTCACGAGGAACGACCCACGGCCTTTGCCAATGTGCAATTGCAGGCCCTCAGGGCCGAGTCTCTGGAAGGCTTCAGCTTCTATATTTTCGACATTCTCGAAGATAATCAACCATGGCTTCTCCAGTTCTCGAACTTGTTGCGCAAACTTCTCAACGAGAACCTCGGCGGGCGTTTCAGAAGTCTCCTGGACGTAAGATCTGTAGCTCTCCGTGACTGACTTTGAATCTTCGCACATGATTCAGTACACGACGTAAGGTGATTCAAGTTGATTGACGTATTCCCGTGCGATTTCGGTTTTACTTCACATGGTTAGCCATTCAGCGGGCCGCGCAATATGATGGAAAGGCTTACCCTACGCCTACCACACCATAAAGAACAACCACTGGCGCCACTTTTGCTGGTTCATGTTGGTTTCGATCAAGCGTCTCGTGCAGCATCTGAAGAATCTGTCGACACCCAGTAAAGTGCCGGTTTCGGTTTGCAATGACGTCTATTGTTAGATTAGGTGGTTAATAATCGCGGGTTTGATGAACAGCCGTTCAATATTTATTATCAACACATACCCCATGGAGTTCGTATCAGAGATATCTGGGGCGATGATGCTGCTTTTGTCTCTGTCTGGACTTCTGACCTGATGCGCACGACAACTCCTCGTAAACAGTTTCGGATTCGTCGATAATTTGGGTCATCGACGGAGCTGAACCTCGATAACCCGCGATGGTCGGTGTCCAAGGGACTCGAAACTTCAGAGGGGAGTCCCAAGACAGCAGAGTCTTTCTCGACGATCTGGATAGATATCTCTGTTAGCGCCAAAAGTTGAGAGGGCCGAACAGCACAAGCGGAACACAAAGAGGGAGAGGCTACAGGACCATGACCGGGGGTAGAAGAAAAACACGCTCCGGGAAAACGAGGCGCACTGGTGGTATGCCATTTAAAAGAGGACAAGCCGTATACCACATTCTTGACAATTCCCATTTGGGTTTTCTTGGTTTCATAAAACGAAAACAGCTGCAGGTCAACACAGTCGGTGCGGAATTGGTCGTCGATGCCCCCCATGATCGACCCAATATTTGCGGCATCGAAGACGGCCAGGGACGACACGCTCGAGTAGAATGTCCCCAAAACGCTGCCAATAGTCTGGCTGAGAGCGGAGCCCTTATGTGGCGTCCCAAGAAACACGATGGCCCGGATCTGACAGACAATGTTTTGATAATGGCCGTCTGATTTGGCCAACAGGTATGCCTATACACATACCGCGAGTTAAGGGCCGAAGGCGGATGGGAAGCAGGGGTAATTAAACCAACCTTTTTCACTATCAGCCCACCAAGAGAGTGCGCAACAAAAATGACAGGATACTGGTGAGAAATGTTAGCGGCAGATTTGATCTCGAAGGGGGAGGCTCGTGGATAACAAACCCTCCCTATTGGAGCTGCGTTGATCGCTCCGCTTCCAAACTCCCATTGCTTCATTGAGACCAACAAATGTTTGGAGAAATCAGAAATGGAGAGCCAAGTATTTTGCCTGACGTCAGACTGGTACCCGAACGTGAAGGTCCTGGCTCTCGTGAGTTCTGCATCTTGAGCGAGCCAATGCGGCCAAAAGTGGGCGGGGTTTTTTGCCAGGACCAAGTGCCGATAGATGTGCCTCCCAGGCCGTGGACGAAAATCAGATCCGCCAGAGGCTCGGACGGCGGCGAATACACGAGGGAAAGGCCCTGCTTGTGAAGCGGTGGTTCCGGTGACTCGATTGCTTGTGGGAGGTCATCCGCCAGGTCCTGTCCCGGTATTAATCCTGTCCGGAGGACAATAGTGCGCTCAAACTTTTGGAAATTACTATGGGAAAGTGATAAGTTAATTGCGGGTCTTAGCCTGCCTTATCGTCCATCGGGGATTGGTCAAAGTTTTGGGACCTGGGTCCGTGCCTCATCACCTTGCGCGTTCAATTGATTTCTCGCGAACGAAGTGTTTGTCGATTGTCGCGAAACACTTTTACTTCCGCTATGGGCGGGGTTGACAGTTATCATGGACAACAGCGCCGCACCGGTGGCGCGCAAGATGTGTCGTGGATGCCGCACCGAAAAAGACATCGGCCAGTTTCATGACCTTCGCGGTAATGGGAAGGTTGTTAGTTATACAGTGTTTAGAATGCCGGAACAAACGGAAGCTTCAAGTAAACCCTGTCCTGACTTCGTTTCTTTGCCTTACCTAAACCGTCGCAGCATACCATAGTTAGTTATCCCGAGCCAGCATTGCATCATTGCAGGTAATCGGCCGGGAAAGCTCTGCGCCTGCTCCAATACCTGCACTACGACCTCTCGTGCCCGCACCTCGCCAGAACCTCACGCACGGCGTCCTTGCTAGCATGTTTCCCAAAGGCGGCCGAGTTGCAACAGATACTCCAGATATGGCGACTGCTCGGGCCAGCGCCTGACGAAGAGGGTTTGGAAGGCGACGCGGATGCTTTGCAGCACACACCACCACAGCTTCCCCGCCGCGGACGCCCTCCCAAGCGCCGTTCCCCTCCGTCTGCGTCTTTGCCCCGGTCTCGCGGACGCCGTTATGGACGCCCTCGACTAGAACGCAATCCTGTCGGTCGCCCACGCAACCAACCCCCCCCCTGAAGAGAATCCTCCACGTAAATTCGACGAACCCGGCCCCCGATTCACAGGCGACGACCAGGAGACGCCACTGTTAGCCGAAGACATGGCGACGAAAAGAGAGTTCGACGAAGCGCTTGCCGCAGAGAAGATGCAGCGATGCCTGCGTTGCAAGGAGCGTTGGTTCGACATCAAACTCATGGCGGACGGCGTTTGCAACCGCGGTTGTTCCCATCCTCCGAGTGCGGCAGGACTTCATGGTCGGCGCCAACTCATGTTCAAGAGAGCAGTTCCCGCTGTTGGTCAGCTATGCGATCACTGTCCACAAGTCACAGGGCATCACCCTGGACAAAGCCGTCTGCGATATCTCTGCGCCAGAGTTTGCTTCTGGCCTCTCCTACGTGGCCGTTTCCCGAGTAAAGACACTTGGCGGGCTGATGTTTGAGCGGCCCTTCGACCGCAGCAGGGTCTATCGCGAGACACCATCACGAGCCATGGGGTTGAAGTTATTGGATCACGCTACTAGGCGACTGCAGGCGTTAGATGTTGTGGCGGGGGTGGATCCTTCAGAGGAGTTAAGTGGGTTTATAAGTAGCGACGAGGAGAGTGTAGAGGCATGAGTACTTAGAATATAATAGAAATGATTGGTATAAGTGTGATGAGAAGGTCAAGTGGATGGAGTTGCTGGCCGACGGACAGATATTGGCGCTTCGTCTCTCCCGTATTCAACCCTAACCCGGATTGTCCTCCGGAGAGGGACAGGAAAATTGCCAGGAGCGGGAGAGAGGAAGGAAGCGCCCCGTAGCGTAGCGAAGGGCCGCGCGACTGACGAACGAAGCGACGCCAGCAATTTTACAGCATCGTTGCTCGTCTCGGTCGGCTCCGGCGAGGCGGTAGAGGGCTCGAAGGTGGTGCCCCTAGATGCGCGAGAGAGCCTGTCGAGGCGTTCTTTGGCGCGTGACGACTTGAATTGCTTCAATTTCTGATTCAGCGTTTCGTCATAAACTGGGAAGTCGGAACATTTGATTTAGGTGGCAGAATGCATCTCGTGTTGTCAACTTCTCACTCACCACCATGTTTCCAGAGCGGAATTTGTCTTGGGGGAGATAGACCGCGATGTCGTGACCTCAGGTGAGTAAGGTTTGTGTGCCCGTGAAGCGAGTGAGAGAAAAAGAAGGATACATGCCACTCGCTAAGTGGAATGATGTGCAAGGTGCTCGGCTTGTGTATTCTTACCCCGCACAGCCCGCGTGCCTCGCTGTCAGCCGGGCGCATGAAGGCTTCCCCATTTTATTTGGTTTCATACCTTCCTTGTAGGTACCGCCCCTGGGTTACGCAAGTGCGCCTCGTCTAGGGAACCGACGATCTTGTGCGAATGCAAAGCCTTCTTCCTTCACCAAATTTAACCCTACTGTTGGTCCTGAACATTCCATACCTAGTCGGGCATTCTCACTATAACCCCCTCGATGTATTAGGTATGTACCTCCTTTACATGATTCAGAAAGTATCGGCAAAACTGGGTGAAGACTTAATAAAAGAATCCCTGACCCAACGTTATAGAGACCGTGGGAACACCGGGAGATTCGATCACATGGGGACTTACAAACCGTACTACGGGGAGTAGGTGCCCGGAGCGTTAGGCTACTTAGGAAGGTCCTGGGCTGGCTGATGGACTCTGGCCGGCTACTGGAGTACAGTCTAGCCAGAAGGCTAGAGCTAGAAACAGTGGAGGGAGAGGGCTAGAGAGTCCGGAGGCCGGCAAAGGGCCTCCTTTCTTTTCGTAGTAAGATGGATTCATACATTGTAGTCGCGAAGGGGCAGGCAGAGGTTTTTGTCCGGCCCATAGGTTAAGGTTTCTGTTGGAAACGACACTCAGACGGAAAGATTGGGGAGAAAAGAATTGATTGATTGTTCTGTCTTCCTCAGTGGCGGGCATCGCCCTGACCTCCTTTTTATGCTTCTTGTTCAGCCCCTGGAATCCCTTTTGCATTAACTAGCGCATCGGCAGTCGAGATTCCGTGTTTCAATTTCCACAACTTCCAACACAAGTATCCGCAAGAAGGTTCCATGTGACGAATCCAACAGTTTCCTTTGTAAAAATAGCGGTAGAAGGACCGGTACGCCCACGGGCATATCGGTGTAGGAAATAATAATAATAATAACTTAGTTAATAAAAGAAACCCGTATCATTTCGGTACATCGTCATCAATGGCCGTCGTCCCTCCTCTCTTGTCCACGGCGAGCCTGAGGAAACCCATCTGACGAGATGCGATTTGATAGCCACCGTGTAGCCTTTCAACATGTTCGGGCGCGACTGACCCCCCGATCGCAGCGAGACATACATGTTGTCCCATCCAAGAAGTTAGCGCAGGGTCCGGAATCAATCCATTTCCTCCCACCTCGCCGTACATTGCAGTGTAATTGCACCTTACATAATCCAGGGCTACATTGAATTGATCCATCGAAGGCAGAGATGGAAATGGATTGAAATATATTGCACTGCCAAGATTTTCTAAATACTTAGTCATCCACTTCCATGGTTTCGTCTGCCTTCCATGCCAGTATTGGATCGAGATCGCGAACCACGCCGGCGTCGTACTGCTCTCGCATTTGAGACTAGCGACGGCAGGCAACGCCGGCTTACCAGAAGGGTTGGTAATTCTATGGGCGTGCAGGAGATGATATTCAACGTTCTGAAGGTTACGTGCGTTGTACGCAGTCGGCTTCCTGCTACGTTGCTGAACACAGCGATGGCATACCCAATACCGGATGCCTTCGCGCAAAACATCATAGCCGACCTTCCACGACCACGGAGTTCCCTTCGATTCAGTCAACAAAGCGCCGGGAAATCGTTTGAAGAGGAAGCCTTCATCTTCTTCAGTACGTTCAGGAACGGTGACAGCAGACACTCCTGTGACCGTTCGCACCGACGACGCGGTGGTGGTGGTGGTGGTGGTGGTGTCGCGATTGTCAGTGGGGCTAGAATCTTCCATCTTCTAAGGCAAGAAAACTCCTGAATTTTTTGAAAGTTAGTATTTTCATACAAATCACTAGTGTGCACTATCGGAGCTCAAGCAGCAGTCCTTATTCGATGGCGCGTGAAATGTTGGTGAAAGCGAAGTTCTGCTTATCTTATCAACGATGACTAAGAAATCCACATATTTCAATAATGGTCCACATTGCCGGCCGTCAGATGGAATGGGTGGGGTCTCCGGCAACCCTCCGTGGATGGATTGAAAGTGGGGGTTGCACTGCAACTTCCATTTCAATGTGGATTTCAGTGGAATGGATCCGGACCCTGAGTTAGCGTAGGGGGCCCGAGCAAAATTCGGGCGACGGCGACAACGATGGCAATGGAGCCCACCGCGGTGAAAATCTCGGCGATATTGTAATAAGAGCCTCTCCGCTCGGCATGCCGTCGGCCGTCGAAGAAGGGGTAGCCGAATTTCGAATCCGCCAAAAGCCTGTTCCAACTATCTTTTTTGTTTTCTGGCCCAAAGGGTTCGGCGTCTGCTGGAGCATGCCCAAAAACAATTCCATTGTCATTCAGTTCGGCCAACTCTGCTGCCCAAGTCGCCATAACTCCCTGAACGAAAATGCTTACCCCCTCGCGGGGGCCGATGTCATCACTGTCAAGGATAGCGTCCAGAAGCTTGTAGTTGAGGGGCACGGTGCCGTCGGCCTTTTTTGTCCTGGTGATTGCTGGCCCGAACGATAGGAACTGCGGGCTGTTGCCGGATTCATCGGCCACACGAGAGCAGGACCCATTTTCAACCAGACGCCTAACCTCTGCGGCCGCAAGGCGCATTTCGTAGGTAAGCCGAGTTATTACCGGTTTCACCTTGGTGTCGGAAGGGTCATTTACCCACGACCCTGCCTCAGCCCACTGGATCTGGACCTGTCCCGGCCTTTGAATGCGGTACTCGACCACTGCTCGCGAGGTACCCCCGCGGATCCAGCCTACACCTCCCTCCACCCGCGTCCAGTTCCCCACGGCCGAGGTCAAGAAGTTGGGCGTGTTATCTTCCGTCACGTTGGCAACCATGACGATCTCACGAGAGACTAGAAATCCTCTATCAAGAGTACCAAAGGAGCCGCTGCAGTTTGCCCAACCAGCCAGAGTGATGCTGAGCGGCGTTCTGAACGAGTCACCTGTCGTGTAACCTTCAGGAGTCCAAATCCTTTGCTCGTGGAAGAATGCACGGTTCGTAACCGACAAGGGGTAATCGCCAACCCACGGACTTGTTGTGCCGTCGGCGAGAAGTCCTCGCACCGGCGGAAGTTGCAGCCGGACTTGACTGCTCTCGACCGGATCATTGTCAAAGGTCGTCACTTCGATAACTGCGAACTTGTAACCGATCGAAGCCGCGATAGTAAGTGCAACGAAAATGTATCGACAGAGAACGTAAAGTGAAAAACCGTGCCATAGTCCTGCCATAACAGGTGCCTGTGGTTGCGAGTTGAGATAACGTGCGTAATCGAGACCTTGTCCTCCGACCCTGCTGGCCCGCCAGCTGCACCAGCAGTCGAAAAAGTGCACACATGACGCGGTCAACCCGTAGGATAAGATGCCGAAGACGACGCCGAGCACAGCCAGCCAAGATTGCACGCTGAGCTCTGAGCCAACATGGAAGACGGCTTGACGGTAATCCTCAGGATTGGGAACGTCCACGCTGGGTCTGCTGGTATAAATGTTTTGGGCAAAGAGGATTACACTAACGCCGCTCACGACAAGGGAGCTAAGCGATACAAGTCCGACGCGCCGGACCCGTCCCAGGAGGCTCGATACGGCAGCGCGTGGGTCTAAGAACCTCATATCGCTCGGTGCTATGCTGCTGGCGCGATTCAAAAAGGCCAATGGTGAAGGGGGGGTGACAGAGCTGAAAACTTTGCTTGGCCGCACACACGCTTGCGACCTAAACGCCAATAGTTATGTGCCTGAACGCCACCGCCCCTTTTTGGACTAACTCCATGGACAGTCCCGGTCCCTTCATCCCGAAATAATGGGTTGAATGAAAGCTTGAGGTAAATTTAAGTCGCAGAACCCCTAGAACACGGAGTCATTGGTTGTATCGTCGGACCACTGATCGAGCACCGGCGGATAGCCAGGATTGCCGTGATGACATCGACGCATTACATAGTGCTATGAAGCCTGGCAGGAAGTGGAAAGTTCATGAAAATCGAGAAAAGGACGAAGAGAAAGGAGCTCGCTCCGGATGTATGTAACTAATAACCCTCGCAATCGGAGGTCTACCGCCCGTTTACTCAACTCGGAGTTGTGACGGAATACGCAGCCGGTCATACCTGAGCTTCTCGGCTGAGGAGTACTAGGCATTCAGGGGAAAGATACCGCATGAAACAGGCCAGATGTATGTGCATCAACTAACACAGTGGAGTGTTCCTCTCTCTCTAGTCTGGCACCCATCGGACCAGCATCATTCCTTTTCTCTAAACATAACCGCCCCTCCATTCCATCGAGCCAGCTCCCCAACATTTGCCCGCCCCTTTTCAACGAATCCAAATCGTCCGTACCAATCCTCCAGTCCCTCTCTTGAAATAAGCCAAACTGCCAAATCTTCGTCGTCTACTCGTGAGAGACCTCGCCGTACTAGCATCGTGCCGAACCCCTTTCGTTGGAGGCCAGGTTCGACAGCGAGCGTGACCAACGACCATGCTTTTCGGCGCTCCGGAGGCTCCTGCAGCAAGTGGTGGACAGTTAAAAAAGCCCGCTTCTCCGCACCTTTCATCCCTGGGTCTGAGCAGCGGTATGACCAGATGTTGGTGCGCAGTCGAATCAGGGTTATTGTAATGGGCGACAACCATCGGCCTTGCAAATAAGAGGTTAGAAATAATCGAACATACAATTCTGAGTACAGAGATTACTGACGTGGCGTGAGCCAGCCTTCGGTTTCTTTTCTCTTCCGCTCGTCCGTCCATGACCGTCGCCACCAAGCAAACCCTACCACGGTCCCACCGTTTGTGACGAGTACTTCTACACATTGTTCGGTGCCTACTGCCCACCATCGCTCGGTGAGCATGTCGGAGACAAAACGCTCAAAATCGTTTGGGTGTTGGACCCGAAATGGATGAAGCAAGTCCATCAACTGTTCGTCCCGAAAGTTGACGAGGTATAGGCGTGTGATGGCCGGAAGGTCAGCATATGTCGCAGGACGTATCGTGTAGCCCATCATCGTATAACCAGACTTTGTATAAAACTTAGATGAATTGGTTGGTCGGCGGTAGGAACCGCTCGAAACAATGCGTGATAATTATATCCGCTGGATGTGTGCTTATTCAGAACCGTCCGCGCCGGGTTCGCACTAGGCCTTTTGGGAATCCGAGATTGATGGTTCGGTTATAAAAGTACACAGGCAGGACAATCCTGTCATACTCATCCAGTGGACGAGCTCAAAAGTAGTGACTTCAACATTGTCGCTGAACATGAGCTCCATGAGCGTATCCAATGTTTTTATACGGGATGGGGAGCCCATATAAGGCACACTAATTAGATACATTTTTGTAGTAACCTGAGTGAACTATCTCGTCCCATTCAGCTCGTCCCGGTCTTGGGACAATTGTCTTCTGGGTCACAGACCCTCCAGCTGTAATCTCTGATGTCAATATTGAAGTGGTCAGGTCCAGGGCAATACCGATTGTCCGGCTCGTCTTCGGATCTCTCGCACAACGAGTCGTCCATATCGACGACCCCACTCCCAATGGCCGTGAACAATATCCTAAACAAATGGCATTAGTTGGTACCCATGACTAGCACGAGCCCGCCAAACACCCCGCCCATTGGTTACGACATGGATTCAACTCACGGGTTCTCGCTGTCCTTGTCCGCGCAAACCCAATCTTCCCTCACAGACAGCCGATTAGCTGTCCTGTCAAACGCAAAGCTGCAGTTCAGCAACCCGGCCACGGGCGGCGCAGCAGAGTTCCCTCCGTCGCAGCCGTACCACACGTCCGGGTTACTAACGCCCTCAACTCCCGGCACCATAGCTGTCCCCTCCGACTCGAAGTTGAGCTGTGTGTCGAACACTTCGTTCGTCACAAACATCCACACGTGCCCCGTCCGGACCCCGGCACTAGTCCAATACGTGCCGAACCAAAAGTCCTGTATCGGAAACATCTTCGGCCGCTTAACCAACGACGTCACCGTGCAACTAGGCCCAAACACCCGCGGTCGCCCAAGACTATACGGCGGCAACCTCTCCCTCACAACCCCCCCCTCGACCACCAACACCGGCGCGCTCGCATCCACCCCAACCCCCGGCACCGTCAAATTCCCCACATAATCCACCCCCGGATCCAGCGCCGGACTAACCTCCACCTCCGCCACAAACCCAAACTCCTCCCGCCCCCCCAAATCCCCACAATACCACTCCTGCCTCACCAACAGCCTATTCGACGCATGCTCAAACCAGAAATACGTCCTCGTCTCAAAATCCGGCGGCGGCACCACCGGCGCGGGATTGATAAACACCACGCCCGCATCGCACGCCAACCAGTCCCGCGGCATAGCCTGCAGGTCGCTGAGGCCGAGGGTCTGGGCGGCGCAGGCGCGGGTGTCGTTGGTGGCGGTGTTGCGGAGGGTGAACGTGATCTCGCCGTAGTAGAGGCTGGTGCCGGAGCAGGTGCCGGAGACGGGGCTGCAGGGGGGGCCGAGGTCGAGGCGTTGGTAGTGGAGGTGGGTGATTTCGAAGGTGGGGGTCAGGGAGCGGTGGGTGCAGTTGGGGGTGGTGGCGCTGGGGGGGAAGGGGATGGGTTGGGGGGTGATGGGGATGGGGGCGAGGAGGGAGGCGCGGATGGGTTGGGGGTTGGTGTTGGGGGTGGTGCAGGTGGTGTTGTTGGCGGGGCAGGCTAGGGTGGTGGTGCCGGTGCCGATGAATGTGAGGTTGCTGTCGTTGCAGGTCCATGTTTGGTTGATTACGAGGACGGATGATTTCTTGTCGTAGGTGAACTGAGTCTGCCTGTCCCGGCACTCCTGGTAACTGACTGGTGGGGCAGTGCTGTCACCTGAGCACGAAGTCCTGATATCAGCATCTGCGTTATTGACGAGGCGGAAATCTATCCGGTGGTTGGTGAGAACCAGGTCGGTCACTTCCCAACCAGGGTAGCTTAAGGAGATATTGGTACATGGGCCAGGAGTGTCTTTGGCGAGGCCCTGCGCCTCGCACCGGGCAAATGTCGAAAATACGCCAACAGTTAGAGCGGTAAGGGAACGCATAATCACAAACCTGAAGACTCTAGAATCCCGCGGTGATAAAACCGGCGCGGAATCGTGGTCTAAAGCAGGTATTATACCCGCCGGTCACATCCTAATTAGTCTGGGGGTCTTAGGCAAAGGTATACGGATGGGGAAATCGGCATTTGTTGTTAGTTATGGCTAATTTGCGATTATATTAAGGTGCCAAACTATTTCGGTGACCATACGTCACCACACACCAACAATAGTTTCGGCCCGAAACTCTCAAAACCAGCGTTAATCGAAAGCTCTCCCGAAGCCCTATCTAACCACGCCACGTGCACCGACGCGCAACCTACAACGCGGCCGCAGTGGGCGTGGAAAGAAGGACGATTCGGGACACGCAGTCGCCCTGAAAACGGGGGAAAAAATCTCCATCGCCGTTGCACGGACCGACGAGCTGCCGACCCACCCATAGTTGCCCAGAGGAGCACCCCCCTGAACCCCTGAGTGGAACAGGATGGCCGGCCCTACTGCTCCAGTCCAAAGGGTGAGGAGTGGGCTAGAGCAGTCCCGGCACCTACCTCCCACCCCACCCCTCTCACCCCCGCCCTCCGACATAGAGGCTATCAAGAATGGATGGAATGTATTTCGCCCGGAGGCACTGGGCCTACAGAGCCTTAGCACGCTAACTACATCCGGATCAAGTCGTTTTGCCTTTAACTCGTACAAGCCCCCTACTTCTTCCCTCTTTCTCGCTGCACCATTTACCTCTTGCCTCGGTTGTTGTTAGCAGATCAGCTTGGAGGCTACTTTCTCCAAGTTTTCAGCGTCCTATCTTCAGCAGCTAAAGCGGGACCTGCTGGTTAAGGCTCGTGGTTGAGGCTCGTGGTGTTGAGTGTCGGCTTCTTCTACTGTGACTGGTCTAGACTCTCCTCCTCATTCAGCTCCAGCCTTCCTGTTGGCATTGCGTATTTGATCGTCGCCCGGACTGCCTTCATATCTGGTGACCAATGCCTTGTATCCGATGGCGCTTTCCCTCCCAGATAGAACGAGAGGCTTCCTCGTCTTGCCACTGTGCATTGCAGCATGTCTTCCCTCAATGATGGTCGGGTTGGGGGGAGAGGAAACAGGAAGCGGGATCGTTGTACATGCACCAGATCTCTCGGCATCGGACATATCCCTTGTCCCCGCCTCGAAGCAGGGGTAGACCCCTCGAGACAAGAAAAAAAATCCTGTCTCCAGGGATCACAGATATGCGCGAGTTACTATGTAGCGTTGGAGCAGGCTGGCACTCTGTGGTCACTTGAGTTTGCTCCTGCAAACCACAATCAGCGATGGACGTCACCCCGCAGAGTGCCCTTAGCGTAGGCTCTCGGGTTGTCATTTTGCCCGTCAATCACCACAGGGTATGTGTAAACAGAGCGGATAAAATGCAATGTTAATCTTTCCGAAGCTCCTCATGGTCATAGGCCGGGGCGCGGGCTAAGTTGACCGGTGAACGCTTGTGGTGCCACGCCTCTTACCGTGTAAGTCAGGCCGGCCAGAGACAGGGTACTAGGGGGCCCTCGACTCACCCCTGACGCTGCCTTCCAGCCGGAACATTCGAACCCTTTTTGGGTACAGCTGCACTCAGGCTTGGTCTCATCACACCTCAGCTGCCGACGTGGTCACTGGATCTGATCACCTTCCCAACGTCATCCGTTCCATACTGACAGGGGCGACACCAAAACACACGGTGCACATGGGTGCACAAGGGAGGGATAAGGGACATGCAATGTCGTCCTGTATCTGGACAAGTGGCAGAGTGCATGGGACTCCGAGGCAAGGCGGGCGAGGCGGACAAGGCCACCATCGTGGCTGGCAGAAAAATGCAGTTTGAACCCGCTGCATGCAGGGAGTGCCAGATGTACATATACCCAACGGGGTGATGAACTGCTTGGTCACCGGTGAGATTTCATGAGTACGAAATGGCTCTGTTTCGGGGAGCGCGCGGGATGGTTCTCAGCCGGTCAGCCATCAATGTCACAAAGGGGGGGTGGGCAGGAAACGGGAAGTGGGATCCTTGTGCATGCACAAGGAAAGGTAGGATTTGCCTTGGAGGAATTCGTTCAGCATACACTCGTCGGCATACACCTCATTGATCAACATAGGAAAGAGTTTGAACGCCCGGCTGTTTGATCTAGCTCAGCACGCGGACGCGACGTCGAAGGTGCTCTAAATTCCAAATAGTTCGATAACTAAACAGGAGTAGCTAAATAAGATAACCGCTCTCTCCGTGACCTGCGCGGCTGACTGCTTGTATCACGTTCTTGTCTCGCCTATGCCATGCCATTGGCTTTTTTGGTGTGTTTGTACTAGCCGCAGTCCCGTGACGAGAGCGTTATGAGATCTTCTCGTCCGCTCCGGGAAATTCCTTCCGCATTCCACGATTCCTTAGTGTCGTTTACACCTCGGTGTTTGGCAAACGCAGCTCATTGCTGTGCCCGCGTCCGCGGCCCGATTAGGAGATCCTCGTCCCAGCACCGACCCTCCCGACCCAATAAGCTGATAGTTAAGCGTAACAAGCGAGGTTTTGGTACAAAGTCCCAATACCCTAATCCGCTACACGTCAAACTCACCCCGGGGATGACCTAAGTAAAGTCCGGCACGCGGAACTGGGATTCTCGGTGCCAGGACGATCTACCAGCGGCATTTGGCTCACAGGAGCACGACCGACATGGCTCGGGAAGTGGTGGGAAGCTCGGAGGGCACATCCCCGGCTCCCTCGGCGACTGTAACGCACCCCCGTCCATTTCAATCTCTTTTCCTCTTGGGCGGATCAGCCATTGCCGATGGCGCTTCCGTATCCCCAGGCCGAGTCGAGGATGTCGAGCGGCCCGTCTCATCACTAGCAGTTGGTGGCCCCTGTCTCTGCCCGTCTCCTTGGCTTTGTGCCCATGTTGCTTTCGTATTGTCGAGATGCAGCCGCGATCGCCACGCTGAACACAGGTTAACTCGATTACCACCGGGGGGGGTGATATCTCCGGTTCCTCATCCAATCGGGCATCATCAATGCTCCTCGCTCTCCCGGACATGACACATCCCGTCACCGACTTTCTGCCCGCAACAACCTCCTGATCCCTGGAGGGGGCCTCCCCAGCTACCGCAAGGTCTCTGCGGCGTTCGCCATGATTGACTCCAGCGGCACTTTACGGCTAACCGCCGAGGTAGAAGATTTAATCTGAGGTAACGAAGTGGGGTTTCGAGCACGGTTTGGTGACGAGAACGGGTTTCTGCTTGCGGCTCCTCCGGGGCCAGCTAGTCGTGGTGTCTTAGGTGAGGAACCAAGCTCTCCTAAACTGGTGAAGCAAAAGATCCACAGCGGGAAGAAGGCGCGCCTATACGACTAAACCCGACCTTGATTTGATCAAATAGACAATTGTCCTTGCCCTAATATCGATCGCACGACGGAATTCTCATACCGCTATGTGGGCTACCTGCACCAGCATGTTCCTCCAGGCTTCCTTTGGCGTGCCGCTGCGCGGCACGGTCCCTCTTGTTGTAGGAAAGAAAGGATGTCCATGGAGTAGCCCCTTCTAATCTCCACATCGTCCATCAGAGCGAAGATGCTGTGATGTTTGCCGTAGCTTGCAAAGCACCAAATAATTGGGTCGTGAGTTGATCGTAAGACGAGACCATGAAGCCGACCAGCCCGCCTAGCGCCAGCAGGGCGAGATTTCGAAGGATCGATGGTGGAAGCCCATATGAGCCTAGGACAAGAGTAGCTGTGGGAAAGATAGCGAAAGGCCACCGGCGCAGAGTCGTCGCGCGGCTAAAAGATTCGTTGACAGAAGATGCCACGACAGCAGTTTCTTCCAAGGTATCGAGAATATCGTTGGTGATGTTGCTTACTTGTTTAAGCATACCTGAGTGATCTTCAAACTTTTCGGACAGCGTCTCAGTTGCTATAGCCAACCGGTCCATGCCGTGGTGGAGGGTTTCCTGTCGTTGGGCGAGCATGGATGCCTGTTTGTCTGACAGTTGCTTGGGAGAGTGAGCCGGCGAGCCTAGGGTTGAGGGTTGTTATAGCTTACTATCTGCTTCTGTAGAGAATTGGAGGACGTCATGGCTATAGACAACACAGCTACCAGAGCCCCCATGTCGTCGTTAACTCTTTGAGATGCGCGCTGTAGAGATTGCTCATACGCCAAGGCTAGTTGAGAATTGCTCTCCACAACATTAGCCAGCAACATTCTCAACAGCTGCTGCAGGTTGTCGGCGTGTTGGAGCCCATCCTTGATGGACTTCGAGGACTGTCTTAGTGCCAGGTCCAGGTCTCCCAAGAGGTAGCTTTCCAATTTTGCCAGTTCTTTACTCAATCGCCCGATTTGTGGCGTGAGCTGCTCGAGTCTTTCCACTGACTGGCGGGCGCGGCTATCAAGATCATTTAGCCGCTGCTGTAGCTCGGCCTCGACACTATCGGTAAGCCGAGCGATAACCTGTGTTAGTCGCTGGTAAAGCAAAATGTTTTTTGCTGCGATAGTATTAGTGGCGCTTAGTCGCTTGGGTCAACAGCACTAACCCTTCTCATGGTCCGCCCTCGCAGCCTCGCAAAAGCGTAGCGCCTTGTGGCGATAGCTGACCCAGGTATTCCAAGCCGCGTCTGATGCAGCCAGAGCTGCGAGACATAGCCCAATCTCTCCCGAGCTCACATGCAGCTGGGGTTCGTTCCTGATGGCGATTTGACTAAGCGACGGCTCCCGGAATTTTGCGCACTCCGCCGGAATCACGAAGTTTCCTCTCTCAAGATCGCAAATGGCCAGACTAGCTGCGTACGAGTCGACAAAGTCGCGCACCTTTTGTCCGCTGTCAGTGAGGATTGTCGCTTCGTCCTTGCCGTCCACTAATTCGCAGTTGTTCACCAAGAGCCGCGCCGCCACGCGGTGGCAGAGAGGATGTAACTCTAGTTCCTGAAGCTCGGTGAGCGCAACGGCATAAATATTAGGTAGACGAGAGCTCGACGGCAGCTCATCTGGCTTGTCTAAGGTTGGTACTACCAGAAGATAACTGTTAGCCGCATCCTCAAAGGTCTCACTCAACTTACCAGCCCGGCCACTTCTCCCATTTCCCCAAGTAAATCCGTTGATGCAGAGCACCAAAAGTGCTAGAATTAACGAACGGGCCTGCATCGTGACTGTTGCCCACCGAAGTTGAATTCTGAGAGGAGAGAACGAGTGGAAGACGAGGGAAGTGGGAATTGATTGTTGAAGAGACGACGCACTCTGGAAAAGGCTAAAATTCGGGTTGGGGTTATGGAAAGATTTCGGGTTTTCGTGTGTGAAAAGCAACTAAAGCCATAATGGGCGTGCCAAAAGTAGTTTCACTATACAGTGCGGTAAATTGTGTGATAGAGAGGACGGAAGGAGGGCGAGGGAGCGAGTGGGCTTTACGCACAGTCGCCTCATTTTGAAGTACTACTCCGCAGAGATTCTGAGGTGTACCGACGGAGCCAGTTGGGAGAGGATGGACTAACTCGACTGAGTACCCGGTGTCTGGTTATTATTGCTGCCTAACCTTACGGCACACTCCTCACCATTGCCATACACCCGGCTTAGCAAACCGCGGGCGCCCTCTCCCACTTCTACCCTCGACGATTGAGGATTACCTCGAAGTAAAGAGTAAAATTAGAATATTAAATACACCGACCAACTCCTCGTCCAAGCCACGGCCGCCATATTGATGTTGCTCCCCGACACCTCCAAGCCGCGAAGGAGATCAACGATCTCCTTATTCACATCGCCGCCGGCCCCACCCAGCCAGGCCTGAAGATTAGTGGCGGCCTTGGCAGAAGGTGTCGAGCCCCAGCGTCCGGATCAATTCGGAAATCTTCTTTGTTGGCACGCCGCTCGCCTCAAGATAGACGACAAGCTTCGCTCTCGACGGCGAGGTGGGGTGGATGTACTCCTTAAAGAACTTGACCATATCTATCTTGGTGAGCAGCTTGATGTGGTCCGCATCCTGGGGAGCTAGACAGGAAGGGGGCGGTTAGTCTTAGCGCAATGGCTGCGCATATAAAGGGAAAGAGTGGTGTTGTATGAACTCACCGGCGTCAAAGGCATAGCGCTCGGAGTAGATCTGGGTCCAGAGTCTGTCGCTTTCTACCATCATGGGCTTGGTCTCTCGAGAAGATGGTCGATAATGCTGCACGGGAACCTATATCACGGGACTCTTGTTTACTTACCCCTGAACCCCTTTTCCCTGTGGTCGGTCTGTTGCGGGGTTCCACATGACATCTTCCTCAGCCAAAAGCAGCGTATCCTCCAACACGCGCTTTTGGTAATTCTGGTTTGAATGGCGTCGCTTAACTCTGGCTGTAGGAAGGGTTATCCTGTAGTTAGTCGGAAGGTGTTGTGCGCATCGCCATCCTCGCGGCTTCCCCAGGACGTCTGTGGCGTTGTTAGAAATCAATAATCATGTTACGCAGATAGAGAACATGCGAAGGAGCGTCTATTACCTCTTTCAGAGTGAAAAGCGCATGTAGCTTGATTAGGCCGTGCAAGTAGCCAAAAATGATCGACACTGGCAGGTCACGCGGATTCTGGCGGAAGAGGCGAACCAGTTTCACAGTTACTTTGGTAAAACCAAACATGAACGTGGCCTCCGCTCCCAGTAGGACGTACCGATTCCTGGGCTCCCAGTTCTCCGTACCCCACCAGCACGAGAACAGCAAGAGCGGGTCGATCAGGAAGGCCAACGGGGTGGGGGTGGCGGTGTGTGCAAGATGTCCCGCCGTTGATGTTGTGCGTCGCCGAGATCTCAAAGTTCCGCCGCTCTTTGTAGGCGGCGCCGAGCCAGTTGAAGATGTGAGTCATGATATCTCCGTCGACGAGGCGCTTCACCCTTTGGCACGTCCCGACACCGCCCATATTGTTCTCTTCAAAAGGCGCCAGAAGCCACAGCATCAAGGTGGATGGCCACTCCACATCGTTGCCCGCCATAACAGTGATGGCCGTGGTGACATGGTCGTCCTCGAACGCCTTGCAAACTTGCAGTCGTTTGTTTGCCTTGTCCACGTGTAGCACTGCAATTTCCGTGGAGCCCGGATTTTGTAACGTCTCAGCCACGCGACCTAGCGCCTTATACTTGCTCCACGTAGTCACGAGCACCAGCTTGGCTGGCCGGCAGGCCAAGATGCTCTCGAGCTGGGGCCGCAGCTCCGAGAGACGGTTGTGGATGGTAGGGATGACCACCGTGACGTCGGCTGGCGTGTACCTTGGTTTTCCCCAGTTCGGTACTTTGGACTTGTATTCCAATGGCTGGCGCAGTGGACAAGCAGCCGCGGATAGCGGTGAATCCTAGTAGCGTTTGTTAGCCACCAAATCGAAAGCCCGGGGCCGGTACACACAGCACGCAGCAAAGAAGCACCGCAGTCCAGGCAAAAGAACCATACCAGAGAACTGCGTGAGTGAATGCCCAGAACTTCGTCGACCAGAGGAATTCCGGTCTGGGAAGTACGATGGATACACCAATCGCAACAGAAGCCATGGTAACACAAACAGTGAGAGCGAGCCCCTGTTAAGTCATGAGAATGTCGAGTTTATGGAATGAAGGCCGCAGAGTGAGAGACAGGGGGCGAGTAGATAAGGCAACCGCACTTCGCCGTCCCCAGTTCGCAGTTCACCCGTGTCCGACGCGGGCCGAGGTGCGGGGCGCGGCATCCTCAACCCTCCTTTTCTTCAGAATGTCGTGCAGCCACGTACGTGGGAGCTGGATCTGGTGCCAGATGACTGGCCCGACAATTCAGCCGTATAGAGATGCCGCCACTTGTCGTTACGGGGGGTTGGAAGGCTCGGGTGTGTTTGTGGATAGGAAGAACGAGAAAGTGTAGAAAATGGCTCTTTCAAAAGTTTCTAACAAGGCTAGTCTACCCGAATAGAAAACTGAAAGCCCTCTCAGTCGTTTCAGGCTACGCAACGCAGGGGCCACTCCCAGCTGGTTTCTCCATCTGCTGTCCCAGAACACGTCTTCCCATATAGGATTCCCCCGAGACTGAACCTCGAATTTCTGTCACTGGTAGGGACCTGATCCGCCAAACGCTTGCGCATGCGGTGGTTAGTTGTATCGCAAACACGCGGCATTTTTGGCCTTGGGAAAACTCAGAGCAATCTTGTCACGATGTCTCGTCGACAGAACGTATCTGGTGAGCAAGTCTGATACAAAGAGGGACATTTCCGACTTTCCAGCCGAGGGAGTAAGAAAGGCTACCCCAGCAAGCAGTATCAACTTCCAGGCGACTCGGGGCCCGTCCCTTGTTTTTACCGCCGCCGTGTATGGGTCTCTAGCCCCCTGCTGCGCCTCCAGTAGGTTGCTTTCACTTCACCAGTAAGTTTAGGTCACGGAATGGAGGAAGAATCTTACAAGGTATCATCCCTCTCTGCCCTTCGGTATTGTATCACTTGAGCCGATGGCGCCAAGAAGACAACGATCACCCCAGCGGTAGTCACCAGATATACAATCGCAGGTAGGATGAACCGTAAGCCCAGTTGTTCCGAGGCAAGGCGCATAGTGCTAAATATGGAGAGAAATCTCAAGAGTGCCTTGGCTAATGCATTGAGGGCCTCCGATTTTCCAATCGCCCTTCTCTCCCACTTCTCGGGTTGGCAGCCTATAGCGATAGAACCGGCGTACTCAACGACATGTCCTAACGAAGGCCACAACATGTCCATGACAAACTCGGCCACTAACAGCATGCATAACTGTAGCGTAGCGATGTCGACGTCGTTGGGGGAGAAATGCTTTCAGGAGAAAAAGGTTCCCGTCCGCCAGCTGCTGGCTCTTTCCTCCTCTTTACCCCACTGAATGAGGTGTGTGGTGTGGCCGCTTGCTGCTCGGCGATACTCGACTGGCTGAAATCCTGGGAAAGCCCGATTGCCTCAGGAAGTGGTGGGACACCAAATTTCAACTCCGACAGCAGCTCAGATTGAACTTCTGCTTCATGACGAGCGTGGTGAACAGTTGCAGGCGGCGGTGAAAGTGGTAGGCTGCGATATGGGGATTATCGCGTAAAATTGGGCGACAGAGATGCGCATCCGCTAGAGCTCTTCAGCTGTGATCTTGGTGATGGCTGTGGTCGATGGAAGACGCGCTGGTGGGAGGGGGGACGCGTTTTGCCACAGTGAACACCGCGGCAGGGAGCTCTGGTTTATTTTCCCCCACAGCTGAACATTCTGTGCTGCGCCCCGCTGAAAGGTTCCGCACTAGAGAAGGCACAATCTGGCGGACCGAGCACGTCCCGATGATCCGCGGTGGGAAGCCGCAGCAAGCGGGCCGGCAGGGCACGATCAATTGAACAATCGGTCGCGATGGCTTTCATGGCGCTGAAATATCCCAAGGGTTGGTTGGGTTTAGCCATCCCGGTCAGCGCCGGCAAGGCAGAGTTGTCAGGCTGCAGAAGAGGGGTTCCAGGCAGAGGGCGTGGTGAGGGCCCAACTTCGAAAACCCACTCAGCTCACCTCGTCAAAATCACACACAGGCCACCGAGCTTGACCCCACACGGAACCGACCGGCCTTCCAGGAGCCGACTCCGGCGCAATAGCCAATGAACCCACCCCGACCGCGTCGCCCAGCCACGCGGGCCGACTTCGAGATCGCCATCATCTGCGCTCTCCTAATCGAAGCCGATGCCGTCGTCGCCCTCTTCGACCACTGCTGGGACGATGACGGGCCTGTCTACGACAAAGCTGCGGGCGACCTCAACGCGTACTCCATCGGCGCCATCGGCCGCCACAACGTCGTCCCACCATGGAGTTCCGCGACACGAGTGAGCCTGCTCAAATGCACCAGCCAAACACTAACCGGAGCCCTTTCTTACTGCCGAGGCTCGTTATCGCGAAGAGAGAGATGAGATTGAAGTGGAGGCGAGTGTTTCCGTGGGCCGTGGCCGGATCTGGAAATGAAGTTCTTACAATAACTTTTTGTGGCAGACCACCCTCTTGGTGCCACCCACGCTTTTGCCAGTCATTTCGATTCTCAGAGCCTCCACTGATTCGATAGACAAACATTTTCTCTCCTGTTAACACTTTTCGTATAACACAGCGGCATGTGCTACTTAGCCCAGACGAGTTAGCAAGTTCATGGCAGACACTCAATGGAGGCTAAGGCAAACACACGTCGATTCAAATAAAAGATGGACATGAGCGGATATAGGGCTGTGTTACTGGCGGAGTGGGACCGAGGATCCGGGCTCGTTTGATTCACATCGAGAAGGAGTTCGGGTCTTTTGAGGCGTATCCGTTGAACGCGCCGTTGAACGCGCCGTTGAATGCGCCGTTGAATGCGCCGTTCTCGGCCCCACATACACCCGGCTCCAGACGTTCTTGATCTCAAGGAGATCCCCAATGATTTCGCTTGGGCGAGCCCGCTCAACGACTAGAGGTGTTGCTTCTCACGGCAATGATGCTCCTGGCTATCCGGTTGGAAGTTGGAGTGGGAGGGGCACTGAGGAAACTCAAAGCTAGGCGGGAGCTTGCACGGGGCCGGGGCCTCATCAATTTACCGCACACGATGCTTGCGCCCTTGATATTATGAGAAAGTTATTCCAGGTTGTGATTTGGAACAGGTAATGATCTTCGAAGGTGACAAGTACTTTCCCATCCCTGCCTGTTTTCTGCGATGCGTGTGTGGCGTGGTGCATGGGTAGGAACCCCTCGGACTTCGCACGCGTCCTCGATACTCTGCCAAACAATTCCTCAACTCGTAACTCCCTCGTCATTCTCCCTCACCTACACCGCACCGCTGCATGGACGGCCTTCCGTGTGTTTCTCGCCCTGTCCAATGCTATATACTCGATCTTCTGAGCAGTGCGAGCGAACCATCGAACCTACCACTCGCCGCGTCGTCACAAATCCAGTGCGCTGTCGGTTCGCGCGGCCAGCAGCTGGTCCCGATCCTCTGCAGGTCGGGAGAATTCGACTCTACCGCGTCGGAGCACACCCGCGAACCGCGTGCGCGTCTGCCGCCTCGATTTCCCAATTCCGACGAGCGAGACCAGGTACGGCAACCCTTCCACTTATTTCTTTTTCTTTTTTTTTTTTTTCCTCTGTTAAGGCGCCAGACCTAACCTGCCGCAGGAACCATCACCGAGCCGCATCCAAAAGATCGCTGCAGCCGAGATGGACGTTAGGTAAGCTTCTCCCCCGATCTGCCGACCCCGTTCTCGTGGGTCGCCCGGCGCTGACCATGAACCCGCGTGCAGCTATACCGACCCTTCCTCCCAGCGCCGCGACGGTGCACAACTTCAACCACCTATATCCGCTGTCATGGAGACCACCACGTCTAGCACGCGCGGTTCTAAGCGGGCTGGCGAGAATCACAGTCAATACAGCACGCCCAAGCGGCAACGGCCGGGCGTTCCTGAGCCTGGCCCGGGTCCCACCCCACATACCCCATCGGACACGACTCGCTCGCCCGCCTCCCCGCTCCCTGGGTCTGCCTGCGCCCAGATGCTAGTTTGTAAATCGACCCCTCGGTCTTACCCTCCCTCCCTCGACACCATCTTGGTCCGGGTATCTGCGTTCGACCCTCCCCGAGAGTGTCCGGTAGACGCCCTATCTGCCATCGTGCGCGGCGATGACATCACCCGCCCGCTCGACGATCCCGCGCGCTACCGTCTCGAAGGCCTCGTGGCCTGGTTCGGCCTCTCCGACCTACGGATCTAGTATGTCTCCCCGGCGGACGCCGACCGGCGCACCTCTTTTGCCCTCATCCCCGACGAGCGCGAATGGCGGCTGTTCCTTACTCAGCTCAAGACCTCGGGCGTCCCTCTCGACCCCAACCGCTACTACAACCCTACCTTGCCCGTGAGCATCCGTATCTGGGCGCTGCCCTCAGCTCAGACTCCTCAGGACGTTATCGCGCCGGTGTTACCTAGTGTAGAGGTCGTAGATCTCCTCACGGACGACGAACTTGATCCCTATCTACGTGATAGAGATGCTACGAACGTCCTTTCGGGTAGCGAGCCCGACCTCGCTGAGTCCGACCTCGCTGAGTCCGACCTCGTTGAGCCCGAGGACAGAGAGGCGTTCGAGCCAGGACCCATCGACCCCAGCATCGTTGAGGCGGTCCGCCGCGACATGTGCAAATTCTTCGGCATCGATCCCAGCGACGTCCTAAAGCCTGGCTTCACACATACCCCTCCGGGCATGAAGAAAGGCCTCCGGTTCCACCAGCTCTGGGCCTTTTTCTGGGTGTTCGCTAGCAAGGCGGCCCGTGGTATCGCCACTGCCCTCCTCGCTGACGAAATGGGACTCGGCAAGACGGTCATGTCCCTGGCCGTCGCCGTCCTTAGCCACCGCCTGCGCGCGCAGGCCGATCACGTCTCCCGGCACCCTGACCAGCACCTCGCAGCCGATGACGAGCGCACCAAGTGCCCGTCAGGAACCTACACTCACGGGTTCCAATGCCCCTGCGAGGCCCGGCAGCTGGTCCGCCAGGATCGCTGCCGACCTCTCGCACGGGCCTACAGTAGTGTTTGGTTCTAAGCTGATCCTGAGATCGTGGGCCTATGAGTTCTCCAAGTTCGTGGACGCCAGCCCCGACGACGGCATGATCCTCCTCACGCTGCCCGACGATCCCGCGCCTGTGCGCAGTCTCATCGCCGACATCAACATCGCCAAGCTACCCCGCGGGCCTCTTCACGAGCAGCAAGAAGCCGGGCCTGCAAGACGAAGGCGCCAGGCTCAAACCCAAGCCCGGCCAGTCTCGGTACATCCTGCTGATTCCCAACACGTCGGCCGTAAAGAGTATCGATTCGACCTTCGCCGTCACCGCCGACCGCCGCCGGCCGCCCACCGTAAGTCCAGTTCGCCGTCCAGCCGGGCAGGATCATCGTGGACGAGGCCCACTGCATCAAGGGCGAGACCACCATGCTCTGGGATCGCATCCGGCGTTGGCAGTGGCGCGCTCGGAGTCCCACTTACCTCCTTGCCCTGACGGGCACACCTATGACCCGGGACCCGGCGGACTTCGAGAGGCTGGTGGAGCACCTGAACCACCCAGGCGCCGGCTGGAGCAGCCCTCTCCGACCGCCCGCCACGTCCACGCTTCAGGCGCTCAAGCGGCTGACCTCGCATTACAACAAGACGCTCGCCCGCGGCCTCGGCGCCGCCGCCGCCGGCTCGGAATCGGAATCGGATCAGCAGCAGCAGCAGGTCTTCCTCTCCGACCTCAGCGCCCTCGTGCTCACCTTCACCCTCCGCCGCCGCCGAGACGACGTCTTTGCCGGCGCGCCGCTGTCAACCGTGCCTGTTGGTAACTTTGAACGTCGAGGACTGTCCCGTCCACGTTACGATTAGCCGCTCGTCCTCAAGCCGCTACCTGAAGCCCCCAAACGCACAGGCGCCTGCGTTGCTTGACGAGCGCCACGCCAGGTGGGAGGAGCTGCCAGAACATCGTCGAGGTACCGAGCCCACCTTCGAGCTCCTCGTCCGCCAGATCAGTGCCGGCGCCCCCAACACTAGCAGCAGCTTCCGCCTGCTCAGGCTGTGCGCCACGTTCCCAGCCCTGGCTCGCCTCCACTCCCAAGCGCCCTACTGCGATTGGAGCCTCACCGGCGAGGACTTCCGGGGCGTCTTCACTAAGGGCACCATCATGGAGGCCCGGGCCAAATCTAAGGCATGGCCCTTCTGGCGCGACATCTGCAACGGCAGCACTAAGATGGAGCAGCTCGATATACAGATCCGCAAAATGCTGGCCGACCGAGAGCCAGCGCACGGTACGAACGACGTCGTGTCCGACAAGAAGATGCTGGTCTATTCTGACTCGCCCTTCGTCGCCCACCTGGCGTTTTTATGGATCGCCAACACCTTCGACATCCCCGTCCAGATGGTTGATCGCGGCATGAGCGCGGCCAACCGCGTGGCTGCTATAGAGCCCTTCGTCACCGTCTCTCTCGACCAGCTACGGCGCGAATACTACCACCCCACGGAGTCCCCCTCTCCCCAAGTCCTAGTCACCACCGTCGGCATCATCGCCGAGGGTCTCAACCTGGCCCGGGCGAATTACCTCGTCCTGCTTGGCCCCCTTGGCACCGTCGCTAAGCAACTACAGATTGGCTGTCGTATCAACCGCGAGGGTGGGTTTTTCACCCCGCACCTGACCCTGCTTCTCGACCCGGACAATAAGGCCGAGATGGTCGTTCGCCGGCGGCAGCTGAACCGCGCCACCATCGAGACGGAGGTGTGGGGCAATACGAAGTAACGGCGACCGACTCGCCTACTTTTCTTTCTTTCTTTCTTTTTTTTTTTTCTTCTTTTTTTTTTTTTTTTTGGCGCGTGGGCATTGACACATAGGAGGATATATCGGTATTGTTTGAGTCCGGTTGCTCGGGTTCACTTGCTTTCGGGATCGGAACTCGCCGTGGTGCGGTCGAGGCACATCGCCTTTAAGGAGGGATGTGGGAGGCGCCGTCCTCATCTGCTTTTCCTATTCCGTCTCTCCTATTCCAGAGCCGCGCCATAATGTGTATCGAGGTTCCGAGGGCGCCTGGTGAATGTTTGATTACCGGCGGACATGGTTGACTCGGACGTGGTTATTCGGAGGAGTTCATTGTTGGGTTGACCAGCTCGGGTTTGCCGTGTCAAGGTCAGAGGCCGGCTGCCTTATGATAGTCTTGCTTGTCAGGTAACATAGGGAACTAATCTCACTCAACGTGCTCATTGCATATGTCTATATTCCCTAATCGATTGACCGAGCACCGCGAACCAACCGAACAGCTACTTGGCGACCGTATGTAAGCAAGCCAGGCTAAGCAAAGACCCGAGATACCCCCCTCATTGGCGGCGGTTCCAGTCGCTGCTAGATCGGGGTACGGCAGCGGAACTCGGTTCCTTGTTTCTTGTCTCCCGAGGGGCCCAGCGGGCGGGCGTACATAAAAAAGAACCTGCCTACCAAGGGCGTCAATTGAGATATCCCAGAGATCGAGTAACAAGACACGGGAATACAGGATACGAGATTGGAGATACAGGAGCGGGAGGGCAATTATACTATGGCGGGGGATAAAACAAGCGAGGCAACAGGAGGGAAGACTAGTTTTAAAACTGGAGGGAATGAAGACCATAAGCGAGGGAGAGAAGATACCGCAATTGGCGTCCAGGTTTGGGGCGCCTCAGGTTTCTTGTGACCGGCAACTTATGGAACTGGCTTGGCCGCACGAGATGGGGACCGAATCGGCATCAGTCACATTCGCGGCGTGCGCGGCGGGTCGAGGGTCGAAGCTGAACAGACGGTGCAAAGCGGGATAAATGTCGCTGATGCCCCACGTGGGGCTTGACTGATGACGGCTTGTGCTGTTCAGGGGGGGGGATATTTCAACATCTTACGACATGAAAGAAGTCTTCATTAGAAAACTTGCCCTTGGGCTGTGGTTCCCTCTTGTCGAACGCCGCGAAGCGCGTCTTGCCCCGCTTTGAACGATGGCGGGCAGAACCAGCCTGCTTTTTGGCATGCCAAATAACGAACTTCTTTGATCAAATACGCCGGACACCCTTCTTAGTCGACAGGATCAGCGCTGTCAACAAGTCAAGTCAAGTCAAGTCTGGCCTCGGACTTGACTTGACTTGACGAATTTGAGCCGGACTTGACTTGACGAATTTTGAGCCGGACTTGACTTGATCATGCCGCCGACTTGACTTGACTTAGAAGACTGGCCAAGAAAGACCTCGGATACGGTTATTCCAAACCCGAAATAGATACAAGTACAAGATGGGGCCCCCCAAAAATTGTCATGAGGCCACAACGCTCCCCAAATAGTTCCCCACGCGCCCAATTTCGTACACATTGAAGTTCTGATAACGTATTGTCGCTAAGGGAGTGTCGTTGTGACCCTATCGCGAGCTTTGCGAGGCTGAAGGTCAGCTCATATTTCCGTTGCACAGGGAGGTATTGAAAGTATTTCGAGCGCCATTCTCGCGAGGCGTGGGTATTCGTCTGTCCGGGCCAGCCACCATTGGGCTGGGTCGTCAACGGGGTGCACAGGTCCCCGTAAGTACTCCCCAACCTCATCCACAATACCGCTGGCAACTGGGGCATCGTAGAAGCTATCTCCAAAGCCAGGTACTTGCTCTGGGGTGCATGGGCGTGCCAGGGGCTCGACTGCTGGGTAGTACGTATCAAAGTAAGCCACAAACCGCCGCTGGATGTCTAATATCCTCTGGTCGTTGCCTTCGTAGAATAGCCTCACCCACTTCATCCTGCGGCCCGGATGCAAAATAAGAGCTGCCCAATAAGCAGGGGTCTCGTCAAGCATCTTCAGATACTTCTCAAACTTGTCAATGGCGTATTGAAGGCTGGATTGAAGACTCGAGAAGGAAGGCACCTCGAGATCATCGTGAAGAGGATTCCCAAGCTCGATACAGAGGCCCTGCTGCCTAGGAGCGGTAACTGGGTTGCGGAGCCCGATCCCGGGGAGGTCGACTTCGTAATCAGCAAACCGGGCAGGCACGCGACGAATCCGGCGCGGGTGTTGCTGTGCCGTAGCCGGTCTAGGAGGCGAGAATGCCGGGAGCTGACCCGCGGGCCGCTCGTTGTTGGGCGGAAATACAGAGCTATCGAGGCCTCCCGAACGCTCAAACTCCGCGCTGTATCCTCGGTGTAGATGTTTGAGATCCCGGCGAAGGCTGAAGATGTGGGTGACAACGTCACAAAGATTGGGCTTCCTTCCCTCGAACTTTTTCGTGATAACCTTGAACGGGGCCAACAGAGCTTTGATCTCTGTCAGAACTGCCCAATCCTCGGAAGACAGTACAGCTTCGTCGCTGAGATCCCCTAAACGATTATACCGGGCGCTGAACTTGGTGAGCGGATCGCGAAGAGGGCGCGCTCAATCATATGGTATACCGAGTGCCAGCGGGTATCGTTGTCAGCCTTCAGCCGAAGGTTTCGAATTGCAGGGTCAACTAGAATAGCGCCAATTTCTTCTCCTTCTGCCTCGGTGAGCTTGCCTATGGAGAGAACATCAAATCAGCACTTGATATAATGTACTTATTGGGGGAGAGAGGGCTATTACCTTCTGTAAAGTCTGACGAAAGCGTCCCTGCGCTGGGGCGTACGGCGGGCGAAGTGTACAAGGTAGTGTAGCTTACCCACTGGCCCAGTTTCTCGCCATGCGTTGAGAAGCTCCCTCTCCTGTTCCGCAGAAAGTCGCTCATCTGAGTCCCTCTGCCAATCTCCTGATTACTTCCTTGTTTTCGCCGTCAAGGAAAGCTCTGGCAACAAGGTTCAAGATGTGGCCCACGCAGCGCACTCGCTTGAGAGACTGAATGAGATCAAGTTGCTGCGTGGAAAGATGTGGGTTGAAGTGCCGGAGAAGTTCGGTGACGCACGTATCGTTGTTTTCCGCGTTGTCGGCTTGGAAAACCCCTAATTTAGCTTGGAAGCCAAAGCACTCAACCACCTCAACCACTCCTTTGGCGAGGTTTTCGCCATTGTGAGTGCCCTTAATCCTTGGGAGGGCCAGTAAGCGGGTGTTAAAGTTCCCTGCAGCATCGAAATAGTGTGCAACGACAGCGAAAAACGCGGCAGTTCCGGGGGACGACCATCCGTCAAAGGAGATGTGGATTGGATTGGGTGTGGATGTGATTTCGGCTCTGAGGGCATCAAAATACAGGTTGTACTGGATTTTCAGCCAGTTACGCGTGGTGACATGGCTTCTCGGAAGGAGGTGGTCGGCCTGTGTTGGATTGAGAATAGAAAGCAGGCTCCGGAAGTGCTGGTGTTCAACCACGGAAAATGGGATATCCGAATCGGAAACCCACTTGATTAGGAGCTCTTGGAAGAGGTCTCTGGTCTTTGCGGGAGGGGGGAGCTTCCTCTTCTTGGTGGTTCGAGCTTGCAAGAGCTCATCAATCGCCAGCGACGATCTCTTGCCCGCAGTGTTTGCAGGTAGAAGCTCGCCGTCTTTCGTAATACCGTGTTTTTGTCGGAGGTGTTTGGCTGGCGAAGTTGTTGCCGCCGCGTCAAAGATGTTGTAGCACTTGTGGCAAGCCCAGAATTTGCCGTCCGTGGAGGTCGAGTCACCTTCCGTGAGCCGTAGAAGCAGTGTGCCGTGCGCGTTGACCCAGGAAGGTCCGTCCTTCAGCTTGAAGTGCGCGCGGAGCTGGTAAAACCGTTTGTCGGGACCCTGAATCTTTGGGTATAGCTTAGGATTGAGGGGGAGGTCGGTGATGGCTTTCGCATCGCGAATCTGCTCCTCGAGGTTCTTCTTGGTGCGCCCGGCACAGCCGAGCGCGTTAAACGCGTTGGACGCGTTGGGGGGCGAGGAGATATCGTAATTGATCTTCGGCGCAATGGAAATATCGTCAGAATCGGGAACTGCGGAGGCGGTATTGTCGGTAAGGGTGAGAGCCATTCCGGGAGGATTGCAGGCGGGAAGAGTGGATTTCGAGCGTTGTTCGAATACCAGTGAGCAACTCCGTTCATCCGTTGATCGTGTGTATCAACCTCGCCAAGAGACAGGCTCGCAGGAGTTTCGGGCTGAAAAGGTGGGTAAAACACTTTCTTTTGGGCATGTTCAGACTTCAAACTCGGGCGAGAAGCTCCGTGGACAACGAAAACCTGGGCGAATCTACGACACATAACCCTAACCCTACTAAGTGTCAAGTCTGTCAAGCCTCGAAAAATCCAGACTTGACTTGGTAGACTTGACTTGCTGACAGCGCTGGCGGGCGGGGTGGATCAACAACGGTCGGCGGGAAAATACAACACGCAGCTGACTGACCGAAGGAAAGCCTGGAGAGGGTAGCAAGAAACAACAATGGTATGTGGGAGGAGAGAAGGCTCGGTTGTGTTTGCTAACCTGGTGGGTGCGGTGTGGTTGTCTGGCCACAAAGTCCCGTGGCGGAGAGCCCCACTTTCATTCAGCGTTGAGCGGAGCTCTGATAACCATTGAAACCAACCATAGGCCGCTATTTCTGTGGCTTTTCAAGGTGCATCCAGTGGCCGCGAACCCGTTGCAAATGCGACCCTGGCACACTCGCATCCTTTTCGAACGACGATCATCTCGATCCTTGAACCGACCGACCACCGCACCTTCCAAGAACACATCGCGCATCACCTAAACTAAGATTACCTGACCTCCATTATTATCTCCCTTTACAAATTGAATCCCAGAGTTATTTATCGTTGTGCTTCTCTATAATTAAGTTCTTTGGGGAGGTGGGCACTCGGAGCGAGCATCAATTGATGCAAAACAGAGCATTCGTCTTGAAATACTATTAGTAGCGTTGGAATATTTTTCGATTTTCTAAAATCTATCAAGATATATCACAGGTCGTGGACAGCTTCACTCAACAGTTCAAGACCTCGGAGTTGCAGAGTCGCAGGTGCCGTTCGAGACGTCCTGGTCGAAATAGAGCAGGCGAACTACAAAAGTACTCACTACGACGGGTATGATGCCGCCGTTCAGCTCAAAGGCTTGGCTGCGCCGCCCGAGGTAGAGGAGTACTGGGACGACGAAGAGGAGAAGGTGCCCTACGAGCAGGGCTACATTCCGGTCCATTCCTACCGATCGCATACTGATAACACCACGGGCGGCCCCACGACTCTACTCGCGCCGTGTGTCACAGCTGGCGTCGAAGAGGAGTTGAAGATGGCGAAGGCGTACGTCACAGCCCATCAGATAGAGGAGGAAAGTAAGGAAGAAGAATGGGATGTCAGGATGGTTGCCGAGTACGGCAACGAGATTTTCGCATACATGCGAGACCTCGAGGCACGGATGCTTCCGAACGCCCACTACATGGACAACCAAACCGAGATCCAGTGGCCTATGCGCTCTGTCCTCATGGACTGGCTGGTTCAGGTTCACCATATGTTCTGCCTCCTTCCCGAGACGCTTTTTCTCGCCGTCAACTACATCGATCGCTTCCTCTCAGTCAAGGCCGTTCCTCTCGGAAAGCTCCAGCTGGTCGGCGCCACCGCTCTTTTTGTGGCGGCTAAGTACGAAGATATCGACTGTCCGTCAGTTCAGACATCGTCTATATGGTGGGTTTGGGCTATAGCGTACATGAGATTCCCCAGGCTGCGCGTTTCATGCTTAGCATGTTGCACTTCGAGCTAGGGTGGCCCAGTCCCAGCTTCCTCTACTGTATTCGCAAGCTATCCTGGATGAGCGTTTTGTGAGCAGCCCTTCCGGCTTCCTAGCGGCTGGAGCGCACTTGTGCAACGTAGGTTTGCTTCTACCAGCCCTTGTCGCTAAAGATGTCTAACCCCGGCAGGGTACTCTATCCGGGATCCCGGCTGCTTTTTATCGCACATATCCGCCTTGGGCCTGCCGTCCGTTATCGCCCGGCGACGGTAAACAGCACGGTGCCAGATGACATCGCCAGTATCCAAACCACCATCCAGACCACGGCTACCGCAACTGTCAAGCGGCACAGATCCACTTGACCATGGTCGGCACTGCCCTGCTGTCTTGGTGTTCGTCAAAGATTAGAGTTGACTTGAAGGTGGCATCTGACATCACACAAGGCCTGCCTCCTGCCACCCAGTATAAGTGGGCTGCGGCGCCCTGAAGTTCCTAGTCTTGCACATGCCCCTTATCATAGCGTGCTAAGAGCAGTACCCTCCTCCCAGCTGGCTGATTATCGGGACATCAAGAAAGAAACAGGCAGCCAATAAGAGGTTTATCCCTTTTCTCGTCCGGTTTTCTTCGTTTCCCTCTTGCACTTCTATATCCCCCCGCTCTCTCCTCACTCTCTCCCCCTCCCATCTCCAGAATTCCTCTTCTGGTTTCCTTTTTTCAAGCTCGCAACCCAACTCCGCCATCCGCGGTAATTTCTTCTTGCCTCTCTTCTCTTCGCTTTCAAACAGCTTCATCACACAAGCAACAATGGCTGGCTCTCATTCGGATAGCGACAGCTCCTCCAGCAGTGACGACGAGAGCGTCGTCGGCTTCGGAGGCGCGCCTCTCTACGCCTGGTGTCCGGAGAGACGCGCCTCGCGCGCAGAGGAAAACAAGGATTTTTCTTCCCACGCCCAGCCCAGTGTCCCGCGACTAGAGGATTCCATTGGTAAGAACCTCACGGTCGAGTCGGCTGTCGATAAAGAGCGAGACCCCAGAACGCCGTCAGACCAGGCGATTCAGACTCCAGCGCCGATCAAGCCGCGTCGGTCATTCTCCAAGTCGACTCTGCGGGCTGCGGCCAAAGCATTCGCCCACCCGACCGCCACCTCGGCCGATGGTGCCGCGCCCTCTCTGAGCCTATCCGCCTATCCAGGCCCCGCCCCCCATATTCTTCGCAGCGTCAAGGCAGCCTTCCCATGCTTGCTTCTTCTTCTACATCGGCTTCCCAGCCGCAAAGTCGCTCGCTCATCCCGGGCTCTACTACCCATTCGTTCATCAGCGCTATGCAGGCCATGAGCCTCAACGCGGAAGAGGATGATCTCCATCCCTTCCAAAAGGTAAAGTCATCCAAGCCTATCTCAATTCTCCCGTTCCTTCTCTTCTTCCATCCATGCTAACAACCATCGACATCAGACTCATCGCGGCCAGACTTGCAAACTGCAGGCGCGCATCTGGGGCCTTCGCCAGGGCATGTATAGCCAGAATGAGATCCCGCCCGAGTTCCTCAAGTCATTCGACTATGACGTGCAAGAGCTCATGAGCAACACGGTCAAGATGAATCAGGCCGTCGACCGCCTGACTGCCGAGCTCAAGAAGGCGCTTACTGAGCAGGGACGCGTCCGCACCCTCGAGTCTACCATCCGCAACCTCGAGGCCGATCTTAGCGATTGGAAGTCACGCTCGCAGAACGCCGAGAAAACCCTGTCCTGCATTGCCGGGCGCAGCGACGAGGACGTGAGGACTATTCAAGTATGCCACTCATCTCATGTTCTTTGAAGTGGAGGAGTAGCTGATAGCGAATCACAGTTTCTCAAGGAGCAACTCCGCCAGAATGAAATGACTCGGACGGTAAGTACTTTCCTTCCATCTCACGCGATTGTTTGTTTTCTCTTTTCAGTAAAACATTATTTGCTAACAACAACCACCAGATCCTCCAGGAACAAGTCAACGGCAAACGGAATCTGTGGCTCAACGTCCACAGCGAGCCTCAGGACCGAGCTGCCGCTCTAGATACACTCGCCCGTTCTTCGACCCCCCTCAGCGGTCAAACCTTTGCTTTGCCCCCGACCGAGCAATCTTATGCCTCGAGTATCAGGTCCCCCCCTCCTAGTCTCCACTCGAGCAGCTCTCATATTGCCAATGGCCACCCCAGCATGGACCGCTCGGGCAGCTGTGCCTTTGGTAATGTAAACACCAGCGGGCTCTACTACAGCGGTGTCCCTCAGGGCCATGGCGGCCCCTTTGTCGGATATTCTCCCTTCCAGCCTATCCCCCAATCGCACTCCGGGCCCGTTGTCTACCACGGCGGCCACTCTCTTCACCAGCGCCGCCCGTCCAACACCACGGCCGCCAGCGGCCGTTCGGGCGTCGGCTACGCCGCGGTCAGCCGCCAATCGAGCGTCCCCCCCGTCCGCCCGGCTTCCGGCCCTAGACGGAACCCGAGGGCGCCCACTACCATGATCACCGAGACGGGAAGCCCCAAGGAGCGGAAGCGGGCCACGCCGGGCTCGCTCGTCAGGGCTGACCTCGAAGGGTCCGACTTGCTGATGTCCTGGGCCGACGAGTTCCAGTCGCTCTTCGCGCTGATCTACGGCTTCTGCGCGTCCTACTTTGATGACTTGCCGCCCATGAACGAGGGCTGGAAGCGGCAGCTCCAGTCCGAGGCCAACGGCCACCTCTGGGACTACATCTGCAAGATCTGCCACAGCAACCATGAGCAGACCCGCGGCGAGAACGCCATGCGTTTGCTGAACAACCGCAACTCCCGCCCCTACCTCATGCAGCGCCTCATCCTGCAGCACATCATAGTCTTCATTTGCAGCTCCGAGGGCTGGAAGGACTACTCGGAGGACGTCGACGAGGAGATGGAGAAGCTGGAGATGCGTTTGAAGAAGATGGATCGTGAGTGTCCCCCCCCCCCCCGCCCCTTCATCCACCAAAACCCCCA
>NT_165977.1:4629195-4730101 GCF_000143365.1 Chaetomium globosum CBS 148.51
AGACCACCCCGGCGCCGCTTCCCACCTCCCACGACAGCACTCCGACGGCCCGCCCGGCCCTGGTGCCCCCCACACAAACCAACATCGCCAACGAGGCCTTCTACGACCTTTTCGGCATCACAACCAGCGCCTGGGAGCTGTCGAACCAAGCTGTTCCAGTCGCGGCTGACGTTCCAGTATGTGTGGAACGACGGCGGCACCCGCTTCGCGACCGAGGCCCACGAGCCGCTGGACTATGTCCCCATCGGCGGGACTGGTGGTGGTGGTGGTGCCGGCGGGGTGGGCGGGGTGACCGTGGGCGTGGCCCTGCAGAACGAGCACGCCCGCGTGCGGTTCTGCGCGACGCCCGCGGTCACGGTCAGGAATGACCAGGGGATGGCCATCGGGATCAGGAATATTCTGAAGGCGGGCGTGTTGGTGATGCGCTACTAGATGGGTAGCGGAGGGGGTTAGCGGGTGGCGGGGGCGTGCCCGGAGGGGGGATGAGTGGTGGCGGGCGGGTTGTGAAAACCGCCCGCGAGGGAGAGAGAAATTTCTGTTTTGTTTGGAGGCGGGGACATAGATCCCGGCCGAGGATTTAATTCGGCGGGGGGAGGACTCACTCATTTGGGTTTGGGTTTGGCCCTCTTCAGACCCAGCTCCTAGACGGCAGCTGGGTCGGAGGGCCAGGGATTCAGGATCACACCCTTCTTGGGTCACTGTTCTTTGGGATTCTCGTTTGTTTTCCGTCTGGGGAATCATCGCGTTTGGTGTTCAGGCCGACGATGGCTCTTGGGACGGACGGGCGCATGGTTCATAGGACGAGATCTTCAGAGATGGCAGTACACAACTGGAACCCATCGCTTGCCTAGTGGTGCCTACCGGTGGAGAGAGCCTCTTTTCACCAGGCAGGCCTGCTCCGGGTCCCCAGGTACGGGAAAAGCGACTGGCTTTGGGAGTTGCTACAGGACCTTGGTTGCGTTTCTTCCCCTAGATAAAACCCCCCTTTTTCGCGATTTGCACAAATGTAGAGTCACACACAACCATTCGCCGCCAGATTGCTCATACGGCCAAATCCATTACATTATTAATCCCTCTTCTTTGCGCTCCTGACCTGGCTGACTGCAACCTGGTGATGGGATACTACAACATTACGTCCGACGTTAAAATTAGGGAGGAACCCTCACGTCGTATCGGCGGGAGTGGCGCGTGCATGATGGGAAAGGGGAAGAATCCCCGGACAACTACTACTCCAAGTGCGGGGATACGGAGCCATTGCCTCGCGCTGGGGGCCTGAGAACGCGCATGCCGTGATGCGGCGAGTTATACGGTCCAGGACAACCCCGTCTAGCGTAACAAACAGGCCTCCCAACGTTCCACCGACTCTTCAGCCCATGCCACTCCCCCCCCCGGACAAAATACCATTGATGAGCGCCACCAAGAACCCAAACGACAGCGGACTAAGCCCAAAACCAGCCAAAAATCCTCCTCCCCCCGTACCAGTGTCGGTTCCCGGACGGGGCCGGAGACGGGAACACGGCGCGGGCTTGAGGGTAAATGGTAGGTGGGTGTTGCGGGCCCTATGGGGGATGTGACAAGGGATGGCGAAAGCAAGGGTAAGGGGTCGGAGGTGGGAATGGTTGGGAAGGGGAGCGGGAGCGTAAGGACGAGGAAGGGCAAGGAGAAGGAGAGGGGGTGGGGGTGGCCTGTGCTGGTGGCCAGTAATGTAAATAGTTGGGCATTTTCTTTTACCACCCACTTGAGTTCGACGCGCAAGTTACGGCGGGCACGCCACCAGGGGCAGCGCGGGGTGTTGCGCGGCTGGAAATCCGTCGCGGTAGTGGCGGTAGGTGATGTTGACGCGCCGGTTGCCTGCGACCGGGGTGTGGGTCGATGGCCTGGGCTGGGTTGATGCTGTGCTTCCATTCTTCTTGCATGTCGGCGTGCATCACTAGGAGTGAGTTGCGCAGGAGATAAATCGCGATTTGCCCAGCGCGGTCGGGGTTGTTGTCGTTGGTGCTGCCGTGATGGGTTATCTTGCGGGAGGATGCGGCGGATGGGGAACTCGCGGGTGACGCCGAGTGAGAGGGAGCCGATTACGGCGCGCGGGCCGAGGTAAGTTAGAGTCCGAGCGCCCCAAGATTTCCCACATTTTTTTGCGTTGACTGTTCGATTCGGCCCCGCTGTCAAAGAAGAGAGAAAGATGGCCAAGAAGACGCGCTTCACACGCCAGAGCCGACGCCCGCGCCGAGGCGAAAGGAGAAGCCTATCGAAGTGCAAGCACGGTGTAGACGTTCGCGGACCGTACGTCCTTAAACGCGATTGTGTCGGCTGGAGTCGCTTTCAACCTGCTAGTTCATCACGAATGGGAGGCTACCGGATATACGAGCTTGCACGAAGTTTCGGTTGACCCACAATTGTATAATTACACCTCCGGCTCTCTGGTCCCCCACTAGCAAGTGGATAATCACACAACAGCATTCCGCCGCCGCTATGGCATTCTGATGCTATAGGCTAACTGCGCCGGTGCGTTCCTCCAGGCTTCCTTTGGCGGGTCGCGAAGCGGCACGCTCCCTCTTGTTCTCTCTAGTGCCTGGAGGAACATTTATGTTCCGAAAGGTTCCTTAACCTGGAGGAACGTACGAGGCACGAGCTTCAGGTATATATCACCGCCTTCCACAGCCACTGCTCACCTAATTAATGATCTAGATGGTGAAGACTCGAACGATGCTTCGGACACAGAAGAATTATTGGACGCTCAACCCGTTTCGAGCAGCAGGACCCCGACAAAGAAAAGAAAGGAACCAAGCTCTCCGGAACCGGCCAGAAGCAAGAGATCCACAGCGGGAAGGAAGAAGGCGCGGCTGTATGACAAGCTTTTGAGGTTGACCAAAGAACTGCTTTTGCTTGCTTTCCCAACATTCGTCAACCATCCTAAAACTGATCGCACAACGATATTCTGATGCCGCTATGGGTTATCTGCGCCGACGCGTTCCTCCAGGTTTATGAATGGGCAAGTTTAGTGGCACGGGGCCCGATCCCTAGTGGCACGGGGTCCGGAAATTCTGCCGAAATTCTGCCACCCTCCCGGGTGGGCAGAATCTCCGCCCACTCATTCCATACTCCGTCTCTAACGCTGTGCACAACCGCCCAACTTCTTATTTGACCTCGTCCACCGACTGCAACATCGTGTCCAAAAAGATTTATTGCATCTCCTTATTGGCTATATTATAGGGCCCATATTATATCACGATCCAACGAGCCGGCAATCCACTCTGTTGCCTGCCGCCTACCAAGATGCCTCTCGAGGCCCCTACCGTCCCTGCGGATGGATTTGAGTCCTTCGATGTACTCTACGCCCATGTCAACGCGTCAGCCAAAGAACAAGGATACGCAATCGTCAAGGTGCGATGCAGCGACTACAAGAACGGCGCGCCGAGGCGGTACGATCTGAGTTGCGTTCATGGGGCCAATAAAAAGGAGACCCGAGGTGTCGGCCTGCGGGACACATCTATCATCAAGACGAGTTGTCCGTGGAGGGCGAAGGCAGTTCAGCGTGTACTTGCAGGCGATCGATGGATCTTCAAGGTCATGGTTAACCAGCATAATCACGAAGCTCAAGACCCCGTAGCCTACCCTAGCCACCGCAAAAGGACCTGGACCGAGGCCCAGAAGGATAAGATCCGCCAGATCTTCAAGACCACGGCTACTGGCTCCCGTGGTGTTGCCGCATTGATGCGAGAGCGTTACCCAGATCAGGTGACCCCCCGTTTTCTACCCCTTTTCTCACACCTTTATCTGTCTAACCTCCCACTTTACTTATCTAGGAGTGGCACCGTCGCGACATCGAGAACGAGATGAGCCAGGCTAAGGCCGAGGCTCTTGGTGGCTATACCCCTACCCAGGCTCTGATCAAGCACTTCACCGACACTGGTATTAAGCACTTTGTCCGCCAGCTAAGCGGACATGTCACGGCCTTGAACTGGACATACCCATGGTGCGAGAAGGCCTGGAAGCGATTCCCTGATGTCCTCAGCCTCGACAATACGTACAAGACCAACCGCTTCGATATGCCTTTCCTCAACGTCACGGGCGTTACCAATCTTCATACCACCTTCAATGTCGCCTTCGCCATCGTCAACAAGGAGGATGAAGAAGCCTACACTTGGTTGATCGAGCATCTCGAAAAGCTCCGCGTCGCTGTAGGCGCCCAGCTACCTACTGTAGCAATTACCGACTTCGAGAAAGCCCTCAAGAATGCGCTGGCCACCGTCTAGAAGACTGTCAACCAGCAGATCTGTTTGTGGCACGTGTTCAAGAACGTACAGAGCGAGGTCAAGAGGAAATGGAACTGGCCCGACGGCCAACAGCCCAGCCAGCAGGCCCTGCGAGAACAGGAAGAAGAGGGTAATCACGTGGACCCTACTTTCAGGGATCTAATCGCAGAGGCCCCTGTCATCGGCCCTCCCCTTTCGATTCAAGATACTGAAGATACCCCTGCCGGCTTTCTGTCTGTCTGGAAGGCCTGCGTATATGCCTCGACGATTGACGACTTCCAGATGGCGTGGCAGCACCTGATCGACCAGTTCGCCGAGCATCAAGAACCCGCTGTTTCCTACATCTTGTCGACCTACTTCCCATGGAGGAAGCACTTCCTCGAGTGCTTCACCCGTCAAAATCGGAACTTCGGCGTTCGGGTCACCTCTCGTACAGAGGGCAGTCACAAGGAGGTGAAGTCGTACCTGCTGAATTCAAGGGCAGAACTGCGGTTTCTCGCCAGCCGCGTCGAGCAACTCGTGAAGGACCAAGAGGCTTCATATAACGCCAAGAAGGGCGAGGAGGCCACGCGCCAGCTCGGGCAGTACAGCAGCTGTCGATGGATGGGAGACCTACGCTACCGCCTTAGCCGCAAGGCACTTGGCCTCGTGGCGCAGCAACACAGGATCTGCCACAGCAGGGTCAAGAGTGACCTCGGACAGACTGCCTCCCAGAGGCACAGGGAACCACCCCCTGAGTGCACCGGGGCTTTCCACCAGCAGTTTGGCCTCCCTTGTTCCCACGATATCGAGCGTAAACTACGTAGCAACTAGGAGCTTAGTTACCTCGATACCCATCCCCACTGGCACCTTGAGGTGAGCCTCGCCGCTAACGACCCCTTGGCCGCGATCGAAGAGCCGCTAGTAGGAATCACAAGGCGTGGTAGGCCTACAGTCAGTCAGGAGGAGATCCCCGTCGCTTTGATACCCCGTGGAGATAACTACCGCCGAGCTTCGGCCGCCACGCGGGCCCGAGTGTCACGGCACCAAGCCTGACCTGCTTAGGTCACGTAGGCAGCACGTGCCCACGCGACCTAGACCCACACTAGCAGCAGGATCTCCTCTCCGTTAGCGTCCCCTTGCGAGAGCTTCCTCTCTCCTCATCGCACAACTCAGTCATTAGCCAGAACCTGACCCTGTCCACGCGTCTCCCCTGACCTCGCCCCGTGACACCGAGACCCCTCGCGGTGGGAGCTCGTTGAACGACAGGAGCAGCAGCAAGCCCGGGGCCGAGCCCGAGGCCGGCGGTCGCGGGGCCCGAGAGGACAGGGTAGAGGCCCCGCACGGGGGCAGGGCCAGCAAAATGCAGTAGATGGGGCTCAGGGAGGTGCATCAACTGGGCCTGATGTGGCTATATCGCTAGGAACGCCCGTATCAGACACGCCCCAGTCACAGTAGCTAGGAATTCATGCCTGTATATCCTGAGTTAAGAGCGTAAGATCAATATTTTCATATGCACCCAAATCGTTTAAAAAAGGACGTTTTCGCCGTTTGGGGGGAGGAAATAGGTCCCCTCCCCCCTTTACCGCACTACAGAGGAAAGGCGGTCAGCCGTGCATTGATGTTTTAGGAAGGCGGTGAACTGGACCCCGTGCCACTAGGGATCGGGCCCCGTGCCACTAAACTTGCCCTTATGGATGGATGGATGGAATTTATTTCGCCCGGAGGCACTGGGCCTATAGGGCCTTAGCACCCCGTGGGGGTTCAAAAGTCTGCGGCACCCCACATCAATTAAACGCGCGACGCGACACGTTGCTCACCATCTTCAATCTTCCAACTAACAGAACTCCAGCCTACCATGGTCAATTTAGACGAAATCGGGGCCAAATTGACGGCCAGGCGCCAACCTGGCCAGGAACTGTCGCCTTTTGCACGTGCAGCTATTATAGGTGCCGTTGCAGCTGGGGCAAGCCAGTCGGCCGTTGCGCGCGCGTTTGGCATCAGCCGGGCGGCAGTCCAACTCACACTTCATCGATTCGAATCTTCAACCACTGTTGAATCCCGACCTAGAACTGGTCGGCCAGAGGTTCTTACACGTCGGGAGACGGTACATCATTCAGTTGGCCAAAGGCGGAACCCTTCGCCTATCAACGCAAATGCTCCACTAATACAGTTGATACTCGGAATCTCCCGATCAACGGTCCGCCGAGTTCTCCGCCATCATCGTATACGGAAATGGCGTGCACCAGAAGAGAATCCCTTGACGAAGGACGTGGCAGTCGCTAGATATAAGTTTGCTTGCTTTTGGTTGGAGAATATCGAAGTGTTGATCCGAGTAAGTGACTCTGAAGCTGGTCCCTGATTTTGCTAACCAACCTCTAGTCTATCTTCACCGACGAATCGTCATGCCAAAACAATTCGAGTAGCCCAACGGCTTGGGTCTTTCGGTTTCCCTCTCAGAAATGGGATAAGAGCTTCGTCAATCTACGGAATCATGGAAAAGGCAATATCTCCATCATGATCTGGGCTGCTATCTGGAAGGGAGGGAGGACCGACCTTATTGTGATGGAACGTGACCATCAACCTCCCCAGAAAGCTTGTTGATAGCTCCATGAGCTATCAACAAGCATTGGAAAAGGGTCTTCTTCCAATTTACGATGGTACAAGGCACTTCCAGCAGGACAATGCCCGAGTACATACATCTGCATCCTCGACCGAGTGGCTCCTGAACCACACAATTGAGGTACTGTCACGGGCACAGCCCGTTCCTTGTAGGGTTAGGGTTGCACGGCTGAACCCCGAGGTGGGCTGTACGTAGCTCTGCGCTGGTCTGTGCGCAGCCACAGGGTTTTCCCTGAGTGCGCCTCGCCTCCCACATTCGGTTCCTCGTGCAACCACGCAATATACCAGCTTGCCCCTACCACGGTGATCCTGACCGTGATAGGTACTTGAAGATTGGCCAGCTCACAGCCCAGATCTTAACCCAATCAAGCATATGTGGGCTCTATTGAAACGGAGGATGAAGCAGGAATATCCAGATATCTGGTTACTGAAGAAAAACCAGCTGGATGTTGCTGAATTTACCAGATGTCTTCGTGCATGTTGGTGGTCAATCGACCAGGCTCAGATTGACCAGCTGATCGATTCGATACCCAGACGATTGGCTGCAGTCAAGAAAGCCAAGGGTTTTGTGACGGAGAATGCGCCCGGTGCCCTGGGTTAGGGTTGGATGCGCATTCCCGGTCATACTCTGCAGTGGTCTGTGCGCGTACTACACTCATTCCGTGTCACGGCACTGAACCGTTGGTCCACAGGTCACGTGTCTAGTCACGTGCCTGACCGATATACCCATCTTCAGGTTCTGCATCTCCATAGTTTCTTCCCTTCCTCATAGAGCAACGTAGTTATCTTCCCAGACCTACCGTGGTCCTGTGACAGTTTGCTCTATCATTAAAACTGTCGCCCCGTCGTGCGCCACAGCCAGTGAACCCCGTGGAAGTTTTAGAAGCGGCAACTCGCCTTTCCACGGTCGGGGCGGCCACGCCGCCCAGCCGCGCCCTCAAGTCTACCAGCCTCAGACCAACCAAATGGCCCCCTGGCACCAGGACCAGTACCAGCTACGCGCCGCCGATCATGAGACAGGTCATGTTATCGGCGAGGTCCGGTCAGACTACACGCCCACCGATTCTGACGGGCGCCAGCCAGGCGAGTTACAACCTGGGCCGTGACCCGAGCCCAGCCTGGATACAGTCAAAAGATCAACCCTTGCGCTAAGTCGCTCGCGAGGGTCGAAACTCTATGAGGGAGAGGATGAGAGGATCCGAGCTCTGTTGCTAGACCCAGCACCACTGGTCCTGGGGAAGCAGTCTCTTGACCTGCGCGCCGCAGATAGCACCAGTAATAAAAATTCCATCCTTGTCCATACATCTCTCGCCTCTACGCGCACACAGTCCCCCACTTCCACCGTCGAAACAGTGAGCCTCGTTGACACCGGCAGCTCGGCCTATGCCTTTGCAGACGACCAGAGCATTGCTATCAAGTATGGAGCGCAAAAGAAGCGCCTAGTCCAACCGAAACCGCTCCGCCTCGCAGACGGAGTACCTTCCAGTTTCGTGACTCACTACTTCGTGTCACGGATGACTATTGGTAGTCACAGCGAGGTCGCGCTGTTTTACGTTACGACACTTTCCCCACGAACCCCCATCATTCTGGGCCTACCATGGCTCCAAAAACATAACCCAACCTTGGATTTCGTGAACCTCGGTGTGGTCTTCACATCGGAATATTGCTCGCACCACTGTATCAACTGGACTACACCCCCCGAGGAACACTCCGCCCCCATCGGCCGATCCACGATCCCGACAGTCAAATATCACCAACCCACAGTCGAAGACGCCGAAGACGACAAGCATACACTCCTCCAAACCGACTTTCCGGAGTCACTAGCCACAAAACCTCGCCGCCGAGTCCACTGGGCCACGGACACAGAAATCATACCGAGCCCAGTGTATGTGGATACACCACCACAGCCAACACCGGCCCCGCCGCCCCAGCCGCCCCCACCGCAGCCTTTCGAGTTACGTGAAGGGCCTGTGCGACACCCGACCCACCGTTTGATGCCGTTCGCCAGACCGGGCGCCCTGAAGACGGCTACCCCATCGGCAGGCCCCGAGAGCAGAGCAATGGAAACATTCCCCCCAGCTCGTCCAACCTCACACCCCCTACCTGCGCGCCTCGTGCACGGCCACCGACTCTCACCCGCTCGTTATAGCCGGCCGAGTCGTGTCAGCCAGCCAGACACGCAGCCAGTAGAGCGCCCCAATACTGACGACATCCGCTGCGTCCGCGGCCTGAATTTCGCTCAGTTCTGCAAAGAGAAAGGCGTCCAGGTCATGAGGATCCATATGACTGAACTGAACAGAGTGTTTGATCAAGAAGAGAACCAGCAAGCTTTCTCCGAGCTCCCCATGAACGCAATCGAGTTGCCACGACTCTCCGAGACAGCCTATCGCCGTCTCGTCGAGGGAGACTACACACTGGACGAGGCGAGGAAAGTGATGCCCGAATATTTTCACGATTTTTTGAAACAGAACCTAGGCTCCGGCTCGGAACTCCTCCGCCGCAAGATTGTCGACGAGGATGTCCAAAAATTTCTAAAGAGCAAGGCACCGGTCACCCGAGAGGATGTTTTGAAACAGCTCCCATCAGAGTTCCACCACCATGTCGAACACTTTCTTACGAAGAACTCCGAATCGCTCCCGCCCCACCGACCCTGGGACCACAAGATTGAGATCATGCCTGGCAAGCAAGCCCCATACTTCAAGAACCGGCCATTTTCGCCAGCCGAGCTCCGTTGCGTCAAGAAATGGATTGATGAGATGCTCGACAAGGGTTTTATTCGCGAGTCAACCTCCCCAGCAGCGGCGCCGCTCCTCCTGGCCGCCAAACCCGGCGGCGGCGTACGCATTTGCCACGACTACCGAGGCCTCAATGAGGTGACAATCAAGAACAGGTACCCATTACCACTGATCCGCGAGACCCTAGACGCACTCTGTGGTGCCAAGTTCTACACGAAACTCGACGTTATTGCTGCCTTCAACCGCATCCGTGTGGCCGAAGGCCATGAATGGCTCACAGCTTTCATCACCCGTTTCGGCCTTTTCGAAATGCTCGTCACACCATTCGGCCTCTGTAATGCACCAGCTACGTTCCAGAACTACATCAACCACGTGCTCCACGACGCCCTGGACATCTACTGCACAGCTTACCTAGACGATGTTCTCGTTTTCTCCAAGACTCGAGCCGAGCACACCCGCCATGTCGATGAAGTCATCCGGCGCCTAGGCACTGCAGGCCTGCAGATCGACATCAACAAGTCGGAATTCTACACGACAAAGACCAAATACCTTGGCCTGATCATTTCGACAAACGGGATGACGATGGACCCTGACAAAGTTGAAGCAATCCAAGTCTGGAGGGACCCAACCTCGGTGAAGGAGCTCCAACAGTTTCTAGGCTTCGCTAACTTTTACCGACGCTTCATTGAGGGATACTCTTCGGTAATAGAGCCGATGACTCGCCTTTTGAAGAAAAGCGTCGCCTGGGCCTGGGGCCCAGACCAAGCAGCAGCATTCGTGAAGCTCAAGACAGCATTTTCCACAGCACCAGTCCTCGCCTACTACGACTACACTAAGAAGACAGTGGTCGAGACGGACGCCTCAAACTGGGCATCCGGCGGAGTCCTTTATCAGAAAGACGATGGTGGCAAGCTCCGCCCCGTCGCGTTCTTCTCGTCCAAGCACACAGCCCCGGAATGCAACTACGAGATCTATGACAAGGAACTTTTGGCCCATCGTCAAGGCGCTTGAAGAGTGGCGCCCAGAACTGCAAGGAACCGAGGAGGCCTTCGAAATCGTCACGGATCACAAGAACCTCCAGACCTTTATGACGACCAAGCAGTTGAACCAGCGTCAAGTCCGTTGGGCCGAGTTCTTGTCTCAATTCAATTTCGTCATCACCTACCGCCCTGGAGCCAAGGCCACGATCCCTGATGCGCTTAGCAGACTCCCAGGCGTGAAACCCGCCGGCGCCGACGACGAGCGCTTGAAACACCGCGAACAAGTGATGCTCCCGCCCGAGAAGGTCGACCCGTCTATCCTGAGAGAACTACTCGGTTCAGCGCGCCGGGAAGGCGACGTGGAATTCATTGCCACCATGGACCCCGAACCGGAACAGAAGTCAATTGACGAGCTGATTCGCCAGGGCTACACCGAAGACTCACTGGCGCAACAGATGCTCGCCGCGCTGCGAGAGCGAGGCGAGCGCAACAAAGATCGCACCACACGCCGCTGGCCCAAGGCAATCCGAAAACTCCTCCGCTGCGACAAGTCCGAATGCTCGATTGTGGACGGCTTAATCTATTTTCGAAATCGGCTGTTCGTCCCTGACGCGCCCGAGCTGCGACTTGAAGTAGTACATCGCACCCACAGCAGCGGCCCAGCCGGTCACCCAGGCCGAGTCAAGACCTTGGATTTGCTGAATCGCACCTACTGGTGGCCTGGGATCTCACAGTTTACCGCCACGTTTGTACGCGACTGCGCTCTCTGTTTCCGAACGAAAACGCCCCGCTCTGCGCCCCCCGGTTTCCTCAAGCCCTTAGAACTCCCAGCCCGGCCGTGGACGGATATTTCCATAGACCACGTGGTTGACTTGCCCGAATGCAAGCGCAACGGCAGGAGTTACCGCCACATTTTCGCTGTAGTCGATAGGCTCACAAAGATGCGGCATTTGGTTGCAGTCACTTCGCTCGACACAGACGAGCTGGTTGAAGTCTTCCTACATCATGTTTACCGCCTGCATGGCGCCCCAGAGACTATCATTTCTGACCGCGGTTCATCCTTCGTCTCCGAATTCTGGCGCCGATTCAGCCACCGCCTCAATACCGCCCTTCGCCCAAGCTCAGCCTTCCACCCCGAGACGGACGGCCAGACGGAGATCATTAACGCAGCTATGAACAAGTACCTCCGCGGTTATGTCAGCTTTACTCAAGACGACTGGGTGGACTGGCTCCCTCTCGCCGAATTCGCCGCCAACAACCAAGTCAATGAGACTATAGGAGTCTCGCCTTTTTTCGCGAATTATGGCTTCAACCCGCGCCTCGGCATTGAACCCCTGGGGCCCGTGCCATCTGCAGTCCCAGCCCACGCTAAGAAGGAATTTCTCCGTGCGGATGCCATCGCTGGACGGTTCGAACGCATCCTCACTCAACTTAAAGCTCTAGCCAAGATGTCGCAGCAACGATATGAGGACAGTGCCAACAGGAAACGAGACGAGAGCGAGACGTTTAAGGTCAACGACATGGTCATGGTGAGCTTGGAGAATATGAAGACCAACAGGCCTAAAAAGAAGTGGGATGACAACTGGGACGGACCGTTCCCTGTGCTGGCCGTCTACAAGGGCGCCGTTGTCATCGACCTGCCCGACCACATCCGCGTTAACAAGAGTTTCCACACCTCGAAAGTCCGCCTCTGGCAACCTGAAGAAATCCCTGGCCAAGCCGAGCTCAACGCCGCGGAGCGCCGCAACATCACTGGCCGTATCGCTCAGCGAGATGACGACGGAAACATCGAGGACAGATGGCAGTTCGAGCGCATCCTAGACGTCCACGATGAAGATATCCAGGAACATGGTCTGACTTACCAGATCAAGTGGAAATACCATGATGAACCAACATGGGAGCCCGAGGAATGCCTGAAAGGCTGCGACCGCGCCCTCTTGGAGTTTCATGAGCTGAACCCCGATAAACCCGGCCCCCCCGGCCATGGGTGGAGAAGCCCCCCCGCGCCAAAACGGCCACGACGGAGACTACGAAAAACATAATATAAGAATCACGCCTCGGTTTGAGGACAAACCGATTTGGGAAGGGGGTTGGATGGATGGATAGAATTTATTTCGCCCGGAGGCACTGGGCCTATAGGGCCTTAGCACGCTAACTACATCCGGATCAAATCGGTTTGCCTTTAACTCGTACAAGCCCCCTACTTCTTCCCTCTTTCTCGCTGCACCATTTACCTCTTGCCTTGGTTGTTGTGTAGCAGATCAGCTTGGAGGCTACTTTCTCCAAGTGTTCAACGTCCTATCTTCGGCAGCTAAAGCGGGACCTGCTGGTTAAGGCTCGTGGTTGAGGCTCGTGGTGTTGAGTGTCGGTTTCTTCTACTGTGACTGGTCTAGACTCTCCTGAGTCTCCTCCTCATTCTGCTCCAGCCTTCCTGTTGCCATTGCGTATTTGATCGTCGCCCGGACTGCCTTCATATCTGGTGACCGATGCCTTGTATCTGATGGCGCTTTCCCTCCCAGATAGAACGAGAGGCTTCCTCGTCTTGCCACTGTGCATTGCAGCATGTCTTCCCTCAGAGCTGTCCATTTCACGCATCGGAAAAAGAAAGTGTTCCACTGATTCCCTCGCTTGTCCACAGGCACAAAGGTCTGACTCGACCGCCCCAATCCTGCTCAAAAAGCCGTTCAGTCTCGCCATTCCGGTTCGGAGCTGCGCCAATACGCAGGCCTCCCTTCGCTTCAGCTTGTCATAGAGATCGCGCGTGTGCTTGCCTGGTAGTGCTGCGTCCATGGTCTTTGAGAACTTGCCCACGCCTACAGGTAGAACTCTTGTCGCCCGTTGTCTTTCCATTGCCAGCCTCATCGCGGTAGACTTGGGCTTGGGGCATTTTGGGAGTCGGGTGTGCGTCCTTGCTTCGACGCTCTCTGGGCTGCTGCCTTGGGCATCTGACCCCAACGCGAAGTCAATCTCGCTGGTATCCACAGAAAGTTGACCGAGTTCCCTCTTTGTCGGTGCAGCCTGACCAAGTCGTAGATTTGTCGTATGATGCTTTGGCCCGGATTGCTGGCCGCGGGCTGTCCAACTGCCTGCCCAGCGCTGAACTGGTTCCTTAGTGATCACGGTGATGTGCCTGTAGCAGGATGCTAGCCGGTAACCTTCTCCCAGGGCCCATTGCGATGGCTGCTAGCTCTGCTGTATATGAGGTTCTGCTCTTCCCTTGTCCCCAAGAACAACAGCATAGTTTGTCACAGTCTCGTTAGTTCTGTTGAAGAGAGTATCCCGTGCAAGGCCGCCCATGCCAACAATGCCCTTCTTTACGGATGAGCTGGTTGCGATCACGATTCCCGAGATTTTGTTGACCATCTCGGCCGCCTTCCCTCGATCGGCTTCGAGCGTCGGTCGTAGGCGGGGTACCCAGGGCGGGACGGCGTATTCCTGGATTGTCTCCATCCGGTCGACTCGTACTCCTTCGGCCACGCGGGCAATTTTCTGCAGCGGAGATACGAATCGTACGGTGGTCCGGACTTTCTTCATGGCAAGGGGATGCGTTCCGGGCAGCGTGTGGATGTTGATCCACAGACTTGCTGCCGCCTGGGCGTGTCGTTCTCGTACGGGGTAGATGCTCGCTTCAGCTTCCACCACGGCTGTTGCCGCGGTTCGAAAGGCTCCCGTGATGGCCAGGGCCCCGATCTTCTGTGCCCTGTTCAGCCAGCTCAGTGCTTTTTCCCCGCACGCATGCATCCAGACATTGGCAGCGTAGTCCATGACCGGGGCTACTGTCGCAACAAATAGCTGTCTCGCTGTCCGCGGGGAAAGCATCTTCAGCCTCTTCAGAGCCAGAGCGGCTGCGAGGCCCTTAGCTGCCGTCCTAGCAATGTGCTGCTTGTAGCAGAGTTCGCGATCCATCACGACACCTAGGATTTTCGCACTTAACTCGGTTTGAACACTTCGGCCTTTGACCGAGGAACGGTTGTTCTGAAAATCGCTCCATGTTCCTCGTGAAGTGTATGATGGCTGTCTTTTCGCCTTCAAACTGCGCACCGCTCCGTTTCTCCCAGTCAAGGGGCTTTGTCGATGATAGCTTGGATTCCAGTGCGGTTCGACTCCGCTGACGGGCCCGTTACCCAGGCAGTGTAGTCGTCCACGAAGGCAATTGCGCCTCCGTTCGCGTCGATCTTGTGCTGCACTAGGTCGGCGTTGAAGAAGAGGAACAACACTGGAGACAGCGGCGATCCTTGCGGAAGACCCGCTTGGGGCAGCTCTTACCGTCCAGATGTGAACCCGTTTACGGCAATGGTCGCTGTGCGCTTGGAGCAGAAGGCGTCGATCCACTTGACCAGGGATTCAGGTATCCCTCTTGCCCTGAGCCTCTGGAGAAGCCTGTCTTTGAAGACCCCATTGTATGCGCCCTTGACATCGAAGCTGATCAGACTGAGCACTTTCCTAGCTCTCCATGCTTTGTAGATGTGTTCCTGAAGCAGAAGGAGAGCCTGTTCGGTCGAGCGTCTCTTCCTGGCTCCGAAGTGGTTGGCGGGTAGAAGGCCGCAGGTCTCCACAGCATGGGATAAACGCTCCGCAATGACTGCCTCCAGTATCTTACCCAGCGTGGAGAGCAGCGAGATGGGTCTCCAGGACTTGGCTAGAGTGTATTCGCTCTTCCCTGGCTTCTTCAATGGGATGATCTTGGCATTCCTCCACTGGCTGGGGATGTCGCCGTCTCGAAGCGACGTCCGGAATAAATGGAGCACCCTGTCTTTGACCACTGGCCAGAGCTGTCTCCATACCATTGCCGGTAGACCGTCTTCCCCGGGCGCCTTCCATGGCTTAGCGGACAGGACCTTTTGTTCTATCTCCTCCATTGTTAGGTCTGGCATGTGTACCGGCGCCCGTTGAGGTCGTTGGCCCTCGTCTTCGATTCTCGCTGGCAAAGGTGGGAAGAAGGCGGTGAGTAACTCCTGCGCTTGTTCTGCTTTACCCTCCGTGATGGAGCCATCGGGTCGGACGAGCGGGGGTATCTTATCGCCCATCGTGCCGCTGCCGGTTTGCAGGTACTTCGTTGCTTGCCAGATGTTAGCGTCATCGGCCAGGAAGTCGTTCCAATGCGAACTCTTCTGTCTGCGGATGGCGTCATGGTACTCTTTGGCTGCCATCCTGGCTCGTTGTTCGATCTCTGGTGCTGTTTGCCCAATCCTACGTCGAGATCTCGCCTGGTTTCTCCAAAACGTGTATGTCTGGCGAAGCCGTGTCAGGTCTGTTGTCCACCACCGCTTGGCGTATGGTGAGGGCTTGGCTTTAGGTGTCAGGGCGTAGACCGCCTCGGTTACCACTGCCATGAGCCTGTCCGTCTGCTGCTGGACATTGCCGTCCCAGGGGATGCGTTCGAGGTTTGCTGCCACCCTAGTCCTAATTTCCGCCCAGGGCGCGTTCTTGAAGAGGAACCTCGTCTCACTGGGGCGGTCCTCCACCGTGGTGTCAAAAGCTGTCTCGATTGCTCTGTGGTCTGAGCCATGGTCGCAGGGGTGAATCGTGCATCTGAGTAGTTGGTCTGCTAGTTCTGCAGAGGCCAGTACCAGGTCGATTGTGCTCTCAATGTCGCCTGACTGCCACGTCTTCGTGCCTCTTGGGAGGAGGCTGCAGAGGGAGTGTTCGTCCATGAGGTTGATGATGCGGTCTCCCTCGCCTTGTCTCCGTGGTGAGACATCGTCCCCTCCCCAAAGCTGGTCGTGGCGGTTGAAATCGCCCGCCAGTATGATGTCCGTTCTCGTCCCTGTTCCGTTTCGAAACCTCTTAATCATTAGGTCAATCTCCCTCATTGCATCTTCCAGTGCTTCGTCACTACCACCCTCCACATACACTGACACCATCAGCACTGCCCGGTCTGGGAGCCGGATGCGTGCTGCGGTGAGGTCTGCCGACGGCACTGGAATCTGCTCGACCTCTATATCGCTTCGTACCCATAGCATGCTCCGAATTGGCCACGTGGCTTCTCGTCTTGTCGTTGGTATCAGCTTCGTCCAGTTGTAATGACTCATTGGGACCGTCGTCACCGAGCCTTCGATCAGCCTGGCATATGGTTCGGAGATGGCCAGCACTGCGAAGTCCTTGAGTCCCTCGTCGTTTAGCAGACTCTGCTGCACTTCTCTCCGTTTGCGGACGTTGAGCTGAAGGATCTTAAGCGTCTTGGGCCCCATTGTTCAACCAGCGTACCCGACAGTTCTTGCTAAATGACTCGTGTGGTCCTCTGCATAGCACGCACTTCAGGACCACGGACTGACACGTCTTGTGGTGGTGACCCTGTTCCGCACACCTTCCGCATCTTTGCGGCTTTTTGCAGGCGAAGGCCTTATGGCCGATCTCCTGGCATCTGTAGCACTGGATTGGGCCTTCCCGGGGCGCGAAAACGGTCGTGTAAGCGGATTCTCCGGCGAGATGGAAGTAACGCCCGTCTAGAAGTCGCCTTGCTTCGCTGCCCTTCGTCACGTAGACAACCATCGAGCCGTAGGCCTTGCTTGTATCCTTCCTGCTGAGCCAGGCAATCTTCGCAATGTTGACGTCGTTCTCTGTCCCTAGCGCCTCTGCGGCTCCCGGCAGGATGTTTCCGTCCGCATCGAGGACCGCTGTTCGGTTGGCATTGTCTACCCTCACCGGGTACAACTGGTCTCTCAATACCCGCACTCCAGGAACACTGATCTTCTCTGCCGCTTCCTTGACGAGCTGGACCTCGCCTTCGTCCCTGCAAATTACTCTGACTCGGTCCGGGTTTCGGGCTTCCTTCACAACCGCAGCGCAACGCCAGTCTCCCATGCTTTCCTGTGCCCTGGCCTCTGTCTCGATTGCCTTTCTAATGTCCGCCACCTGAACGTTTCCCTTCTCTTTCTCCTCCACTCTAGATGTATCGATCGTACAGAACAACGTGTCGGTAAAGGATGAAGGCGTCGTGTTTCGCGAGGAGAGGGTGCGCACACCGCTTGGCTGGCTTGATGGTGGGGTGCGAGCGACTTCGGCGTATGACCCTCTTGCGCTTGGTTGGGACGAAGCCATGGCTACCGGGTTGCGTTGAAGGGTATCAATCTGATCCCGCGCTTGTCTCAGTTCTTCAGACAGCTGGGTCCTGGTGTCTGCAAGTTGGCGATGTAGTTCTTGAATCGCGTCGTGCTGCTTGCAAATCACCTCGCGTAGTTCGCCAATCGTGTTTCGCTGCTCGGTAATCATTCGGTACATTTCGTCTCGTTGTTCGTTGATCGCCTCCAGGAGCATCTGTATACCTGACTTCCCCGTCTCGATCCGGCTGTTGGCTCCATATAAAATCCCAGACGCGCGTGCTCCTCGCGTCGTAACCGCCCGCGTGGTCTCGCTCGCCGCTCTCCTCGACGTGGTAGCCACGTCCTCGAGCGATTCCATGGCTTCGCGAGCTTTCGCGCTCGGTTTCGACGCGCGGCTCGGTCGTCTCGGCGAAGGTGGTTGGTCGGCCACCTCGACCACGATTTGGGGCTGCGCCTCCGCCGCCATCTTGCAGTCCCTCGGTAGTGCCGCCCGACTTTCACAAAAGGTTCCTCCCTGGAGGAACTTGCCGTTGACGATGAGCGTCTCGAAGTTCAATCTCCTCCATCGGGAAGGGGGAGTACTGTCACGGCACTGAACCGTTGGTCCACAGGTCACGTGTCTAGTCACGTGCCTGACCGATATACCCATCTTCAGGTTCTGCATCTCCATAGTTTCTTCCCTTCCTCATAGAGCAACGTAGTTATCTTCCCAGACCTACCGTGGTCCTGTGACATTCCGCGACCCATCCCTGTATCTTAATCTTTTCTCTCTCTTTTCCTTAGCTTTCCATTAACGGAATAGAGTGGTAATTGCAGTGCCTTTGTGCCTCGCGATCCCTATCGCTCATCTCTCACAGGTTTGTACACAAAATATTGATCGCTGGAACCTAGGTTTCTAACTGTATATATCTTTTTAACTAGAACTTTCGGTGGTGGTGAGTTATGCCGAGATATGTCCCAATGGTCGTTGTGAGGGACGAGTAACATCTAGGCGAGGCACAAGGGCACTGCGTATGCTGACTCAATTCTGCTAATCGAAAGCTGAAGAAAGAGAGGGAAGATACAAGAGAGCGCGTTGGCAACGCGAGAAGGCAGGCCCAGAACGGAGCTAGTCCGGATGCGGAAGTGCACCTCCAACCCCAACCCTGGGTGCGCTTTCCGTCACAGGTGGTGTCAGAAAAGTGTGTGGCTGGGGATCAAAATGCGGGGTGCCGCAAACTTTTGAACCCCCACTTTTTACATACTTTGGCGGGCCCGCGCGCAGCGGGCACGGTCCCTCTTGTTCCTATTTGAACTGTCATGGTTCGTGCGCCACACTGCAAAACGTCGGCTAATTAATTCTGCCGCTTGATGCCTGCCACAAGGGGCTTGAACGAGTCAAAGACAGAACGATTTGATCCGGATGTAGTTAGCATGCTAAGGCCACAACGGCGCAGTGAGAATACCCTCATTTGAGCATTTGGAGTGGATTATTCAAGTGCTGATTCTTCGATTTCAGGTTCTCTTATCAAATATATGTCATTGCGTAGTTTGCAGGACATGGAAGAGTTACCGGCTTCACTAACAACCAGAGGCTGTCTTGACAGGGTGTCCTTATGGTGCACCCGCACCACCAAGCATCCCGCCAGGCCACCGTCTCCTCACTGGCTCGGCTTACGCCTCCTGCAACGAGCTCTTGCTTGATCTGAACTTTTAGGGGAAGTCCTATGGTCTGGGATTTGTGAAGAGGCGAGCTTCGAACTACATCAACGGACAAGCCACGCGTTTTGATCTCTACTGCGACCGGGGACAAGCCAGACCTTCTATCGCAACCGTCCACAAGACCACGACTTCCAAGACAGGGTGCCACTGGCGAGGCGTTGCTAAAGCCTTGAAGGAGAACAACAGGCAGTGGACTTTCGAGATCGCCAACCAGTACCATAACCACGACACAAGCGGAGAGAATCCGGCAGAGCTGACCACTCACGCCGTCCATCGGGGACTGTCAGACGCGATGATGAAGGACGTGGAAGCCCTGTCTCTGAATCCCGCCCAACGTCCTAGAGATATCGTCTTATTCCTTCAAAAGCGCTACCCTCACACTGTCTTCACGACCAAGGATGTACCAATTACCGGGAACTGCTGCAACGGGACAATCTCGACGGACATAACCCAACTCAAGCCCTGATCAAGATTCTCGAGGAGCATGATATCGACCATGTCGTTCGGTTTTCTCTGGAGGACGTTGATAAGGTGATAGGTCTATTCTGGACTTATCCCTGGTGCCTGGAGATGTGGAAACGGTTCTCAACAGTCCTTCATTTGGGCCTCAGAATGGGAATCGGAGGACCTAGCCGAGGTAGAAGGACCTCCGCGTCGAAGCGAGGCCGAAATAACAAATCCAAAAGCTCGGCAGTGAAGGCCGTCCCGGCAACGGCCCCAATTTCACGGCAGGAGGTGCAGCAACAGGAAGTCACGCAAGACAGCGTAGTTAGAGGACTGCATTCACGTGGCAGTCCGAGGGTCAGACTAACCTCGGCCTGGAGGCAACGGTCTTTCTGTTCTCGCAGCAGAATTGAGAGTTTTGCGTATTTTCTTGAATCAAGAACTTCTTGGTATTCGTGTGCTCTGCTGGATGAAAATGGTGGCTGTTGGAGCGAAGTTCCACATGGTGGGCAACAACTCAACTCAACTCAACTCGGCCCCGAAGTTGGGTTGAGTTGGGCCTTTTTTGCATAAGTTGGGTTGAGTTGAGTTGAGTTGAGTTGATGTGAGTTGAGTTGATGCCTACCTTGAAGTTCCATGATTTGTGTCCCAAAGTAGGGCGGCGAATCATGCGGCTCACCGCCTTCCCGTTTTGGCTGGCGCACGGACCATTACACTTCAAATAGGAAAACACCACAGTGCAAGGAAGAGAACTCTGCGAACGCAATCAGTCACCGGCGGTGTAAACCGGTTGGCTCGTCGTCATATCTTTCGCGGCATACATGGGGATATTTTGAAATTCAACCATCACACAAGGCATCGAACATGATATTCCGGTCACTTCAAGATGGGGAATCACTATGGAAGGAATCCGGTATGTTGAGAAACTTGGTGTACTCTACCGCGTATCACCAGGGTACCCTATAGTTAAAGTATGTCAATAGACTTGAAAAGTCGCAAACAGCCATTGTCGCTGCGAGTGAATAAACAAAGAATACCGAGGACCCCGCATCCGCCCCGCTCTCTTTTCCTCTCTTTCACATCCTTCACCCTCATTTTCTCCCTCCTTTCCTCTCATCCAGACTTTCAAATTGTCATCAATCCAGCATCGACCCAACTTCCAGTAGAAATGGCGACCAACATGATGACCGCCGACATGACGACTTACTTTTCGCTCGAGGCGCCCGACCCCGCGATTGCCAAAGCTTTAGGCCAGAAGTATTGGAATCACTTGGCCATTCAGCTGGGACATTGGAACCCCATGAAGGTTATCATCATGGATGATGAGATGTTCCGCCTCATTCACATTTCGGTCAAGATCGAGCTCGCTCGTGAGATGAGGTAAGTTTGAGTTCTTCGCGCCGGGACTTTGCCTACCGCGATCCCAGCTCACAATTAATATAGCAAATTCTTGGGCGAGGACGTGATGTTTGCACGAGACGCCGATAATCCCAAGGTCTGGATTCTTGGCCCCAAGAAACTCATCCGCCCAAACATCACCATCGCCGGCACTGTCCCAATTTGGGACCCGAAGAAGAAGCATATGCCGCCTCCGAAAATCAAGATTCCCCGTCCCCCAAATGCGTATATTCTCTACCGCAAGGACAAGCACGGCGCCGTCAAGGCCGAGAACCCTGACCTCCACAACAATGACATTTGTGAGTCAGGTGTGCGATGTTTTATGATCCGTGAGCTCACACTTTACAGCGGTCATCACGGGCACCATGTGGAAGAGCGAGACCCCTGAGGTTCGGGATAAATACCACCAGAAATCACAGGAGATCAAGGCTCGGATGCTGGCGCTTCACCCCAACTACAGATATGCGCCTCGCAAACCGTCTGAGATTCGCCGGCGTGCGACTCGCCGGGCGTCCGACGTTACTGAAATCCCCCCGATTCAACCTTACTCTTCCCAGTCTGCCTCTCCCCGTGTTCAGGGTTTCGAGCACAGCGCGCACTACAGCGCTCAAACCAACAACGACAAGGCGGGTATCAGACCCAATAGCGATATCACCCGTCGAATTCCCGGTGCTCAGCGCTTCTTGCCCCCGGTTGTGCAACCCGGCTGGACGCCCTACCATCTGCTGCCTGGCGCCAACGAGTCCATTGAGACCACTCTCGCCCAGGAGGCACCGGCTGAGGAGATCGTGGCCCTAGTTGATAATGCCCTCGATATGGATGGTGGTCAAATCTATGCAGCCACTCTCGAGGAGCTCATTGACAATTGGGACGTCGAGGCGGATATTGCTCGGATTATGAACGAGATTTAATTTTGCGATTTTGCAATGGTCGGATTCCAAACCAGCGACGCCCACTGACTTGAATCGGTCGACCTGTGATATCCAGAGTTGCGGATCCACGGCCGAGCAGCAATGAGCACATTCAGAGGCACCACTGATCTCGAAACACCCAAAAAAAAAAAAAAAAAAAAAAAAAAAAAAAAGAAAAAAAAGAAGGTGAAAACAAAACCACGAAAACAGGTCAGAACCCATCTCCCCCATCTAACGGTGGACAACAAGCCGATTCCCTGGTTCCCCGATGCTGACATTCGCTTCTCGGCAGATTTCAATACAACACCCGTCTTATCCATGGCCCATCTCCGACTCCATCGAACTAAGACTGCCCTCTCCGTCTTCCCTTCAGCTGATTTGCACGTCTGGATTCTTTGAGTGACGCGGGTTTAGAAATGAGGTCATTAGATGTAGGAAGGATATGAGCACGAGCGCAACAGTTGGGAGCCTGCTGCGTATTTTGAGAAATGTTTTGAGGCGCTAGGTTATAGCAGTTTCATTAGAGAGCGGGATTATGACCACTGGAAGATGGATGATGGCGGTCTGGAACTGCTCGTGAAGTGGAAAGATGAGGAGGCCTTATGAGAACCAACGGTGGCGGTTGACAAGTATAACAGCTTTTTGTGGCCGGGTGTACACGCGATTCGCTCGCGGGATCCGTGGGAAGCGGGGCACCGAACGGCTCATAAGCAACCCTAACTTGCGTCTTTGTTCGCGAACTTTCGCGCGAAGGGGGTTGATCGGCCACCTCGACCACAGTCTGGTTGCGTTGACTTTCAAGCAGCCCGGTTTTCGATTACACCACCTCTCTGACATTCATGGCATGCGAAGCGCTGCGAGAGGGTTCCATGCTCTATTAGTCAAGGACACCGGTGAGAAGCTGAGCATAGGAAGCAACGTACTTTGACAAAGGCTGCAAGGATTATTACAGTCACATCCGGTTTTGTGCGAGCTACCGCGATGTAGTTAACATGCTTATTCTCATAACTGCCCCAAAACCCCGAAGGGTTTTTCTGTACTCGATCTCAAACGAAAGGCAGAGGCTCTGAAGCCTACCAATCCCACTCGCCGTCGAACTCGAGACAGTATTTGCGCCCTCCTGTCACGGATATGCCGACGGGTGGAACCACAGGCCAGTTGCTAAACAAACCAATCAGGGAACCCACATGAGTGGCTCAGTGAGCTCAGTAGGAGGGTACAACTGAGCACACTGAGCACCTTTGTAGGAGCCAGCCAATCATGACCCAGGAATGGGAGAAATAGCTCAGTGAGCTCAGTTGGAGGGTACAACTGAGCACACTGAGCACACAGGACTTAGGTATATAGTCACTCGTTCTGGAGAGCTCTGGGAGTTCTCCAGTTAGCAATCACAACTACAGTTCGCTACAAGCACGGAAGCCTACTGTTGAGACAAGCCTTTGTTGTGCACCTTTTGGCTGCACCGAACCTAAGCACCCTTGAGAGATTACCTTCAACCGAAGCTGAACCCTAACAGGACAGGGTCCTGAAGTAGGTTCGTCACACCTCCGCTTCTAGGAAAATGGGGACATCGGGGATATCCTCTCCTAACAAAGCAATCCCTGCCAAGTCTGGGGCATTGACCTCAGCATTCAACGCCTCGAGTCCTGAGAGACCCAAGAGGTCATATTCCGGGCAAGGAATCTAGTTGATCACAATCAGCTTCACAGTCAAGCCCGTGAATGCCCAAAGATGTGACGTACCTCACTCATATCCTTCAGACACAAGATCGTTGCCTCCTCGGTTCTCTTCCAGCCCCTGAAATAATGGGACAAGCGGCACTGGACTCCTCCAGTCCTGGCCTGTTTTCGTGTCAGTACTTGCGTTTCCGCTAAGATAGAATGTACCCACGACTCTGATTGCTTCTGGGAGACGTGGTCCAGGGAATCGGAGAGACTGTTGGATGATGTCAGTATACTGAATAGCTTTCTTCTATTATTAATAACTCACTTTCTCAAATATTTCGCGATAATTATCATAATCGCGGCGGATCTCGGGTTGTACCCAGGTAATGGTAGTCGGAAACATGAGCCTGAAGTACGGTTGCGGCTTGCGCTCCCTGAACAAGTCTGGTCTCACTATCGGGCCTGGCTGGAGGTTCCCAAAGAACTTGTGCCATGGATTGCCTGGAACATGCCTCAACGGATGAACCAAGTTCTCTGTGTGCCAGTACCGAATCAACCTCTCCGTCTCCTCATTATCGTCCGCTGGGCCGGGGACGTCGCTCTGCTCAACATGGCCGTACTTGTGGAGAATAAAGTCGCCATAAACGTTGACGCCCTCGTTGTAGATGAGGCCACAGTCCCTGCCCGGGTAGGTTTCGACTGTCTTGTGAAGCAGAAGAGTGACGAGAAGCTCCTTCACTAGGGCTTGGGATTCCTTGACTTTTTTCCAGATATTCGTCCCCTCCCGAAGCAAGTCGAGTCCTTCTCTGTTGAAAATTGAGAAACTCGAGTATGGCGTTTGACGCCGCGAGAAAGTGACAAACAGTCTTGACCACAGCAGGCTGATCGACGATCACCAGCGAAGGAGATTGTGCGACCCTTTGGGTGGTTACCAAAGATAGACTGACCGTTTGCAAGATGTCATCGAAGGAGTTCTCAAACGTATCGATTTCTGTCGGAACATCTACGCCAGAGTTACGTCCCCGCAGGGGGACGTGACGGAGGGCAGGGGGGGGGTCCACCGCTGGGGCAGTCGTCACGTGGTCCTGGACCTCGGGGACGACAACCCTGGTTGCAAAATCTGAGCCCCCCTCATTTCTAGATAGAAGAACATGATCCAACTGAACCACGAATGTAGCACGTCCCTCCAGAGAGAAGGGATTTGCCCTGTGCTTCTAACGCTATCGCGATACCTGGTATTCCCTACAATTTCCGTTGCAATAGCGGAGCGAATGTATTGAGCTTGTAAACGCAGAACAACCTGAGAATGAGAAGTTGATTGTGTCAGCATAGTCCTTTAAGTCTCCCCAAATAAACACTCGACCAAGTGTGTGGCGATCCATTTGTACACTGCGGGATTGGAAAAGTCGGTTGATGAGAAATAGAAGTGAGGGTAGCACCGAGAGAATTCAAAGCTTCGAGGGAGCTCGTCCCGGTGGTACCCTAGAGCTAACCGATTTACTGGGTATTAAATATACTTTCGGCCTTGATATTGTGCGAAAATTTGTCTGTGCTTCTAAGATAACAATTAGTCGCCTGCCCGTTCGATGTGCCCCTCCCATGTGCTACGTACGAGCTACAGTTTGCAAGGCAAGTGATAACGGCCCAGGGACGCAAATTTACGAAACCTGTGGTAATGATCCTTGGATGTCTTCTCTTGGCTCTTTTGGGGCAGAGGCGTCTCAGCAGGACAACACTCACCGGGTGCACCTGGGGTCCTCAGGTGTTTGAAAGAGGCGTTGGCATGGTGGCTTTGTCGCAATTAATATTCTGAACATGTTGATATAAGGTGAAGTGCATGATGGGGCTCCACGATGGACATCGACACTCTTTAAACTCCCTCTTCTTTCACAAAGCTTCCCAACGGACCTGAACTGGAAACTTAGTTCAATTTCAGTCCGGGAATCAACTACCTCGACGTCAAGCCAGCGCGTCAACGTTCATTTTCCTCTCCTCGTTCTTCATAGATCAAAACATAACACCATGGAAGCCCCCACCGTCATATCTGGTCCTCATCAACGAATCCCCGGGCCAAACATGCCCCGATCGCGCGGCCTGGTGCAGTGGACGGACTGGCGCTCGACTTATCGCCGACACGTCATTTAAACCACCGAATAACTAGATGCTCACCTGGCCAAGCGCCCGCGGGATCAGGAGGGTTGGTTGCTAAGAAACGATACAGCTTTGGGGACGCGTTGGTCGGCCATGGTTCTTGATGATGTTCATGATCTCAAGATTCCCAATGATTTCGCTTGGGCGAGCCCGCTCAACGACTAGAGGTGTTTCTTCTCACGGCAATGGTGCTCCTGGCTATCCGGTTGGAAGTTGGAGTGGGAGGGGCACTGAGGAAACTCAAAGCTAGGCGGGAGCTTGCACGGGGCCGGGGCCTCATCAATTTACCGCACACGATGCTTGCGCCCTTGATATTATGAGAAAGTTATTCCAGGTTGTGATTTGGAACAGGTAATGATCTTCGAAGGTGACAAGTACTTTCCCATCCCTGCCTGTTTTCTGCGATGCGTGTGTGGCGTGGTGCATGGGTAGGAACCCCTCGGACTTCGCACGCGTCCTCGATACTCTGCCAAACAATTCCTCAACTCGTAACTCCCTCGTCATTCTCCCTCACCTACACCGCACCGCTGCATGGACGGCCTTCCGTGTGTTTCTCGCCCTGTCCAATGCTATATACTCGATCTTCTGAGCAGTGCGAGCGAACCATCGAACCTACCACTCGCCGCGTCGTCACAAATCCAGTGCGCTGTCGGTTCGCGCGGCCAGCAGCTGGTCCCGATCCTCTGCAGGTCGGGAGAATTCGACTCTACCGCGTCGGAGCACACCCGCGAACCGCGTGCGCGTCTGCCGCCTCGATTTCCCAATTCCGACGAGCGAGACCAGGTACGGCAACCCTTCCACTTATTTCTTTTTCTTTTTTTTTTTTTTCCTCTGTTAAGGCGCCAGACCTAACCTGCCGCAGGAACCATCACCGAGCCGCATCCAAAAGATCGCTGCAGCCGAGATGGACGTTAGGTAAGCTTCTCCCCCGATCTGCCGACCCCGTTCTCGTGGGTCGCCCGGCGCTGACCATGAACCCGCGTGCAGCTATACCGACCCTTCCTCCCAGCGCCGCGACGGTGCACAACTTCAACCACCTATATCCGCTGTCATGGAGACCACCACGTCTAGCACGCGCGGTTCTAAGCGGGCTGGCGAGAATCACAGTCAATACAGCACGCCCAAGCGGCAACGGCCGGGCGTTCCTGAGCCTGGCCCGGGTCCCACCCCACATACCCCATCGGACACGACTCGCTCGCCCGCCTCCCCGCTCCCTGGGTCTGCCTGCGCCCAGATGCTAGTTTGTAAATCGACCCCTCGGTCTTACCCTCCCTCCCTCGACACCATCTTGGTCCGGGTATCTGCGTTCGACCCTCCCCGAGAGTGTCCGGTAGACGCCCTATCTGCCATCGTGCGCGGCGATGACATCACCCGCCCGCTCGACGATCCCGCGCGCTACCGTCTCGAAGGCCTCGTGGCCTGGTTCGGCCTCTCCGACCTACGGATCTAGTATGTCTCCCCGGCGGACGCCGACCGGCGCACCTCTTTTGCCCTCATCCCCGACGAGCGCGAATGGCGGCTGTTCCTTACTCAGCTCAAGACCTCGGGCGTCCCTCTCGACCCCAACCGCTACTACAACCCTACCTTGCCCGTGAGCATCCGTATCTGGGCGCTGCCCTCGGCTCAGACTCCTCAGGACGTTATCGCGCCGGTGTTACCTAGTGTAGAGGTCGTAGATCTCCTCACGGACGACGAACTTGATCCCTATCTACGTGATAGAGATGCTACGAACGTCCTTTCGGGTAGCGAGCCCGACCTCGCTGAGTCCGACCTCGCTGAGTCCGACCTCGTTGAGCCCGAGGACAGAGAGGCGTTCGAGCCAGGACCCATCGACCCCAGCATCGTTGAGGCGGTCCGCCGCGACATGTGCAAATTCTTCGGCATCGATCCCAGCGACGTCCTAAAGCCTGGCTTCACACATACCCCTCCGGGCATGAAGAAAGGCCTCCGGTTCCACCAGCTCTGGGCCTTTTTCTGGGTGTTCGCTAGCAAGGCGGCCCGTGGTATCGCCACTGCCCTCCTCGCTGACGAAATGGGACTCGGCAAGACGGTCATGTCCCTGGCCGTCGCCGTCCTTAGCCACCGCCTGCGCGCGCAGGCCGATCACGTCTCCCGGCACCCTGACCAGCACCTCGCAGCCGATGACGAGCGCACCAAGTGCCCGTCAGGAACCTACACTCACGGGTTCCAATGCCCCTGCGAGGCCGGCAGCTGGTCCGCCAGGATCGCTGCCGACCTCTCGCACGGGCCTACAGTAGTGTTTGGTTCTAAGCTGATCCTGAGATCGTGGGCCTATGAGTTCTCCAAGTTCGTGGACGCCAGCCCCGACGACGGCATGATCCTCCTCACGCTGCCCGACGATCCCGCGCCTGTGCGCAGTCTCATCGCCGACATCAACATCGCCAAGCTACCCCGCGGGCCTCTTACGAGCAGCAAGAAGCCGGGCCTGCAAGACGAAGGCGCCAGGCTCAAACCCAAGCCCGGCCAGTCTCGGTACATCCTGCTGATTCCCAACACGTCGGCCGTAAAGAGTATCGATTCGACCTTCGCCGTCACCGCCGACCGCCGCCGGCCGCCCACCGTAGTCCAGTTCGCCGTCCAGCCGGGCAGGATCATCGTGGACGAGGCCCACTGCATCAAGGGCGAGACCACCATGCTCTGGGATCGCATCCGGCGTTGGCAGTGGCGCGCTCGGAGTCCCACTTACCTCCTTGCCCTGACGGGCACACCTATGACCCGGGACCCGGCGGACTTCGAGAGGCTGGTGGAGCACCTGAACCACCCAGGCGCCGGCTGGAGCAGCCCTCTCCGACCGCCCGCCACGTCCACGCTTCAGGCGCTCAAGCGGCTGACCTCGCATTACAACAAGACGCTCGCCCGTGGCCTCGGCGCCGCCGCCGCCGGCTCGGAATCGGAATCGGATCAGCAGCAGCAGCAGGTCTTCCTCTCCGACCTCAGCGCCCTCGTGCTCACCTTCACCCTCCGCCGCCGCCGAGACGACGTCTTTGCCGGCGCGCCGCTGTCAACCGTGCCCATGGTCCCTTTCAACGTCGTGGATTGTCCGCCGCCGCCCCAGTTTGCCGCTTGCATCGAGAACATCTTCTCGTCCACAAAGGATGAGGTGCAAGCGTTGCTAGACGAGCGCCACGCCAGGTGGGAGGAGCTGCCAGAACATCGTCGAGGTACCGAGCCCACCTTCGAGCTCCTCGTCCGCCAGATCAGTGCCGGCGCCCCCAACACTAGCAGCAGCTTCCGCCTGCTCAGGCTGTGCGCCACGTTCCCAGCCCTGGCTCGCCTCCACTCCCAAGCGCCCTACTGCGATTGGAGCCTCACCGGCGAGGACTTCCGGGGCGTCTTCACTAAGGGCACCATCATGGAGGCCCGGGCCAAATCTAAGGCATGGCCCTTCTGGCGCGACATCTGCAACGGCAGCACTAAGATGGAGCAGCTCGATATACAGATCCGCAAAATGCTGGCCGACCGAGAGCCAGCGCACGGTACGAACGACGTCGTGTCCGACAAGAAGATGCTGGTCTATTCTGACTCGCCCTTCGTCGCCCACCTGGCGTTTTTATGGATCGCCAACACCTTCGACATCCCCGTCCAGATGGTTGATCGCGGCATGAGCGCGGCCAACCGCGTGGCTGCTATAGAGCCCTTCGTCACCGTCTCTCTCGACCAGCTACGGCGCGAATACTACCACCCCACGGAGTCCCCCTCTCCCCAAGTCCTAGTCACCACCGTCGGCATCATCGCCGAGGGTCTCAACCTGGCCCGGGCGAATTACCTCGTCCTGCTTGGCCCCCTTGGCACCGTCGCTAAGCAACTACAGATTGGCTGTCGTATCAACCGCGAGGGTGGGTTTTTCACCCCGCACCTGACCCTGCTTCTCGACCCGGACAATAAGGCCGAGATGGTCGTTCGCCGGCGGCAGCTGAACCGCGCCACCATCGAGACGGAGGTGTGGGGCAATACGAAGTAACGGCGACCGACTCGCCTACTTTTCTTTCTTTCTTTCTTTTTTTTTTTTCTTCTTTTTTTTTTTTTTTTTGGCGCGTGGGCATTGACACAGGGAGGATATATCGGTATTGTTTGAGTCCGGTTGCTCGGGTTCACTTGCTCGGGATCGGAACTCGCCGTGGTGCGGTCGAGGCACATCGCCTTTAAGGAGGGATGTGGGAGGCGCCGTCCTCATCTGCTTTTCCTATTCCGTCTCTCCTATTCCAGAGCCGCGCCATAATGTGTATCGAGGTTCCGAGGGCGCCTGGTGAATGTTTGATTACCGGCGGACATGGTTGACTCGGACGTGGTTATTCGGAGGAGTTCATTGTTGGGTTGACCAGCTCGGGTTTGCCGTGTCAAGGTCAGAGGCCGGCTGCCTTATGATAGTCTTGCTTGTCAGGTAACATAGGGAACTAATCTCACTCAACGTGCTCATTGCATATGTCAGTGCTATATGGTCGCGGGCTTATCGGACACCACGAGCGGCTTATTCGCCGGTGAGAAATTTGCATGCTTATTGCGTAGCTCGCATAGTTATTCGTTAGATGAAATGTTCCTAATTAGGTATGGCCGTGCCCGAAGTTTAAGGGAGACTTTCCGCGTACAAAGCTCGGTTGCTAAGGCAGCCCGGTCAGGAGGCCATGTCGTGCGCATTGAGGATATCGCACGGCCCAGTGAGTTAAGTGAGATGCTTGCCGTAGGACCTGCCACCACCCCCATCGGCACAAGCAACTCAGACAAGGGAAAGCAGACCATCGGCCAAGGGGATTCGGTGTCGAATTATCCACGTTGGCTTGGGGAGATCACTCCACGATAACCGTACATGGTTGACAACGACATGCCAACCGGCCATGCCCGCATCTAGCCTCCCGGATTGGGGACATGACTAAACTGCCTACGGAGTTTTAATGGTTAATAATTTCAACCTGGTGCATCTGCAATGTGAATGTGCCAGTTGTCCTGCATGATCTGCCACGAAGGGAACGTAAAGAGAAGGTGTACAAGGAGATGTGATTCTAGTTTAGTAGCACCTTTTTACACTCGTCAGTCAGTCGTGTAATCAGCCCGAATCTGAGCTTACCGGTCATTGGGTATAAGAACGCCCCTTTCCTCGTCAAGAACCCTTGTCTCACTGCCCTCACAACAGCCATCCCAGTCTCTATTCTCTTCGTAATTTGTGTATCTCGCTCCAAAGCAATCGGCCTTTAATCATGTCGAACGGTGACAACCCCCAAGCGCCTCCGAACTCCCCGGTAAGTCCCTTGTGCTAATTAGTTGAACCTGGCCGGTGACGGAGACCCGGACAAGGCTGTCCCGCCAGCGGCCAATTGGTCATGACGCCGAGGCCCCGGTTTTGGGCATGTTGGCCCCTGATGACCTTGAGGGCAAGGGAATTCTCCGTGTCCTGGTTCATCGGAACCGCGCAGAGGATAATCGCACTAGGGAGCGAAATGTATTCTCGCGTAAGGTTCTGGACAACGCGCTCCAGGAAGATCTCCTCGCTGCGCCTGGCAGTAATGAAAACGCCGGGAAAGTCGTAGAAGTTTAGATCCACTAGATCTGGACCCTTGACCTCCAGCGCTCTGGTATTCGGAGAGAATTGCGCTTCAGATCTCTCCTCTTTCTTCTTGACTTGCTCAAGATGTTGCTCGCGAGTGTTGTCAGATGCTTCGCCCTTCAGCTTCGGGATAAAAACCTGGTAATGGGTCGATGGATTCAGAATGGCAACTTGGGCACAGCGAAGAACGATTTCGATGAAATGGTCACGACTTGCCTGTTTCGACCAACTTGGTCTCATTCGGCCGACTGATCCATTGAATGAGGGGCAGCGCACGGACCATGTAACACAGCTGCAACTGACAGCGCCTCAGCGGACTTGGGCCCCATCTGGCATCGTCGAGAACGGCTGCCCTTAGGTTCCTGTGCTTCCCCAGCGTTGTCTTCATCATTTCGAACCTCCAGACTACAACAAAGCCCAATCTTACATTCTCGTCATGTCTCTACAGATTCCGCACCGCGAAAAGTCCAACGGCCCTGGCGGCGCGACGAAGGCCGTGATCCTGGCCAGTGGTTGGCGGGAAATTGGGGGGCAATTCGATTGCTGCCACACCACCGTTGAGCGCCGGGCGATAACCCGGCCTCCGGCCAGCCGACTGGGCGACGAGGCGCGGTTCCTGCGTACCGCCCTGTTCCATAGTGCGGCGTGGTGAGCGGCACGGAGGCCAACGGGCCCGCAAAAGTTTGGCCCTGCCATTGTACTTCGCGAACTGCTTTGCCTCGAATGCCTGGAGGAACTCCAGGTTCCTTGGTCAGAAATGCCATGGCATGCTATAAGCACGGACCAGTTTTTACTCCATAAAAAACTCAAAAACCGGTGTCATTTCTAACCTGTACTGTCGACTTCTCACTGTAGAATTTTGGCTTTTTTCTCCTTTCGACTTCTCTCGATAGCATCTCGAAGTCTGGCGTCATCTGCATTCTGCTTCCTCGAATTGGCATCTCGCAGTTGGTCTTGGCGGTGGAGGTGCACGGACCATTTAATGCTTTGACACCTGGCCAATCGGATCGCCGGAGAAAAGCCGCTAACCCGCACTTGGCATCAGGGCCCTGTGACTCGCTGCTTCGCTCCTGCTTTTGCATGCCTCCGTCGCGCATTCCTTGACAATCACGAACACGAACAAAAAAATCGGATTTCTGTCAAAAAGTGGCGAAAGATGAGGTTTACTACTACTAGAGCGACGCACCCGCTTCTTCGTCAGCAGCTTCAGTCTGCGCTGATTCGGCCATGACGTCCCAATCCTGGAACCACGACGACAGAGAACGTCAACATTGCCAAGATTGCCTGGCTCAGCAGGAAGGATACAAGCAAGGCCAACGGCTCGATGGTCGTCTCCGTGACGAAGGGTAGCGAAGCAAATTGCTTCTTTGACGCACAAAATACACGGAACCTATCAGCTCTGTGAGATTACGCCACAGAGGTTAATCTTTACGGGATCTGATTACTGAAGCCCCTAGATGACGATATAGCTTACTGGAGACTCAAGAATGCGGCGTCATACATCGGCGATGAGGTCAAACCGGTGCTAGAGGCCACCTTTTTTTACACCGCGGTGCTCCATTTTCCCAATCCAAGGAACTCGATACGTTCTTTCCGTCCCGATTTTCTGACCTAAACTAGAATCATCTCCTGATACTGTTTATAATTCCATTGCAGTCAAGATGGCTTCTTCTTCCGCCTTTAACAATTACATCGTTGACTCCGCTATGGCGCCTACCTGCAGCCGGCAAGTTCCTCCAGGCTTCCTTTGGCGTGCCCGCGCGCAGCGGGCACGGTCACTCCTGTACCCTCGTCACCTCGTTCACGAACCAATCACCATCCTCGCGGCTCCCCCAGGACGCCTATGATACCACCAGAATCGGTTATCACACGGATAGAGCTCACGGCTGTGGGTGGCTGGGGTGTACGGATCATCCATATGTTTTCAAATGATGATTGTTCTCTCTTCAGCAGTAGGACATCCCCTAGATACACTCAATCGAGCTTCCAAGTTTTGAATGCCTCCATTTCCATTGCCATGAATCTCTGGAACGCCGCCTGAACCTCGGCAATCGAACCGACACAATCAAGTGTGTAAAAATATCAATCCTTTTCTTAGCTCTGTCTCCGGCGTCATCCTCCCGGTCTGATAACATCGCCCGCTTGGTCAACCGCTGAAGCATAACTTCGGGCGGACACTCCATGACGATGGTTGCGTACCGAGGCGATACCTAAGTATCCTGTTAGTCCGGCGTGTAGGCTTAGGATTCGGCCCCACAAGAGGAGTGTAAAAAGTTCGGCAGTCAAGGTAGACCGGTGCCATGGTGTTGTCAGTAATTACGCACTGCTAAGTTACAGAATAGTGCCAAAAGTTGGAGGGGAAACAACGCCGGGAAAGAAACTGGCCTAGTGCCAACAGCCAAACACCCTGCGGAGTGCAAGCGACTTTCTCGCCACAACCTGCACAACAAATTCGAGGCGTGCCCACCGCACACCGCGCGATCAAATAAACGACGCGGCCAGCCTAATGCAAACTACACCGCAAGATGGCGATGGTACGAAATCTCAAATAGAATTTGGCTTGGATAGCACCACCAGCTTTTTTTCTTGGTCGTGGGGCGGATCGGTTACTGATGGATAATAGGAGATTCACGGCGGAAACAAATACCGGATTGGTCGCAAGATTGGTTCGGGATCGTTCGGCGATATCTATTTGGGGACCAACATCATCTCCGGCGAGGAGGTGGCCATCAAGCTCGAGAGTCGCAAGGCAGAGCACCCGCAGCTTGAATGTGAGGCTCGCGTCTACAAGTCGCTTGCTGGCGGTGTTGGCATCCCATCTGTTCACTGGTTCGGTGGTGGATGCGACCACAACGCTATGATTCTGGATCTTCTAGGACCCAGCTTAGAGGACCAATTCAACTTCTGCAACCGCAAGTTCTCGCTCAAGACGGTCCTGCTGCTCGCCGATCAGTTCATTTCGCGCATCGAATACATCCACGCCAAATCGTTCATTCACCGCGACATCAAGCCCGAGAACCTTCTTATGGGCCTTGGAAAACGTAGCAACCAGGTCAGTGTAATTGACTTTGGCCTTGCAAAGGAGTACCGCGACCCGAAGACACACTCCCACATCCCCTACAGATCGAAAAAGAACCTGACGGGCACGGCACTCTATGCCTCCATCAACACCCACCTTGGTGTCGAGCAGTCCCGCCGCGACGACATGGAGTCACTCGGTTATGTCATGCTCTACCTCTGTCGTGGCTCGCTCCCGTGGCAGGGTCTCGAGGCTTCCACCAGGGACGAGAAGCACAGCCGCATCATGGAGAAGAAGATGAGCACACCTACCGATGAGCTCTGCCGTGGGTTGCCCAATGAGTTTGCCATTTACCTGAACTACGCCCGGTCACTCCACTTCGAGGACAAACCTGACTACAGGTATCTGAGAGCGATTTTTCGCAACCTTTTTATCCGTGAAGGCTTCCGGTACGATTACATTTTTGACTGGACCGTCTACAAGCACAGGGAGAATGCGCAGGCCATCCAGAAAACTGCCCACCACAGTGTTGCGTTTCCGTTGATTAGCTTACAGAAGGCCGATAAGCACGGCGACGGGAGGACGGCCCAACTCGCGAGGATGGGCTCGTCAAAGAGAATCTCGACTCCCCATCGCGGTGATTCTAGCAACCAGCGCCGCACCGCTCGCACCATGACGGTAGCCACTACCATGACAATGTCGCCCCCCAACCTACACCGCGTCCCCACCACGGAAACAGTCGGCGCCAGCGGATCGAGAGCGGGAGTAGGGGCAGCAGTCGGCGCAGGCGTCCCGTTTGGGTTCGCCGCCACCGAGAACTTCTTCTCGTCATGGGAGGCCCGCAAGCGCCGTCAGGTGTGGTACTACGCCATGTGCGCGTTGTGCCTTTTCCCTTTTATCGCACCGCTCGTCTACTGGGGCACTTTTGACGCCGCACCGTGGCGGTACACACACGGCGAGGCGGAGTTGCTAACGAGGCGCCAGCGGTGGAACATATTGGTTGTCGGCGTCGCGTCCGCTGTGGCGTGGTTGGTCGTGCTGGTTGTTTTGGTCACCGTGACGGTTATTCGGAAGGTGGGGGAGGGGCGTGTTTAGAATCGTGGGGGGAAACTAGAGTTGTGAGGTTAAGCTGGGATACGAGCCGGTGAGCGTGACATGATCGCAGTCAGCTTTGTCGAGGGATGTTAGGTGGGCAAGGGTGAGATTGAAGTCCAATAATCTCCGTTGTTGTTCGGCGAATTCGCGGTTGGGTCAAGGAGGATGTTTAGGGCGGCACCCCCTGTCCAAAAAAAGGCGTACACCAAAACCATCACCCAGCACTTTAATGCATCACAATTCAGTCAAAATGCGGCCAATGGTTCTAAGTGCGTTTTAATGCCCTGTCATGGATTTCTCTATTTCTTCCACTCGGATAAAGACGGGATCTTGGTGCGCGACGGAGGGTAGATCCGGGGAGGTCAGTGGGACACTCTGCCATCCAGTGGGCTACGCCGACTAGCTCTCGTCGGCGCCGGCGTACACCGTGATAGGGTCCAACCCAATCCATGGGACATGACGCCGAGGACATGTGCGGCGTCGTCAAGTCTTCTGACGTACGGAATCAGGACCAACTGCGGAATACAAGGCCCCGATGACTACCTCGTCAACATTCACGAGGCAAGAGCAGAGATTATCCTGACCGGCCCCAGCGGAAGGGTCGTCTGGATCTTTATGACCTCTGTCTATGACGTGGCCAGGTTTACCACGGCGGCTATCGAGCTGGGCATTGATACGTGTTGGAAACGACACTCAGACGGAAAGATTGGAGAGAAAAGGATTGATTGATTTCTGGCTCTTCCTCTCAGAGTTCTTCAGAGCAACTGGTTTTTATCCTAAATCTTTCCTTTGTATCCTTGAGTTAACCCGAGTCTTTGTGCTGCCAAAGTTCCATGAATCCGTTTCCGGTACCTTGTCCGTTTCCGGATGTCATGACCGTTTCCGGTGCCATGGCTGTTTCCGGTGCCATGACCTTCCAACACAAGTATCAGCAAGAAGGTTTCATGTGGCGAATCCAACAATACGTGGCCCAAGGAGTTCAGAATGCAAGGCGATTCCAAGACTGTCCAGGATCTGGTCCTGGCATGCTTCGGGAGGTGGCTGGCGAATGTTTGGGTCGACGCCCACAACTGTCAAGGAACAAAGCAACAGAGAGGTTGGTGGGGTTCAAGAAAGCAAGAACGTTAAGTGTTATATGAACAGCTTTAGTGAGGAAATGCATTTGCGGCTCTATAAGGCGAGTTCCCAGATCTGGGTGCGAACCTCGGGCGGCAATTCGAAGAATCAACACTGGGTACGACAGAACTACCTTCACGCCGTTGTCCCTGGTCTTCTGGGATATCTGAAGGACACTGGCTTCGGCGAGGCTTTGGGCGCTGGATTGTTCGCCTTTGAGCCCGGCCTGCGCGATGTAGGCGGGTCTGCGGCTCGGGTGTTGTTCGGCAGGTGGTGGGGGATGAAGTGCGTATCCGGCGGCATTTGCGCGGTGGCTGGGCAACATTCTCATCCTCGCCGTGCTCTGCGACGCTGTCTGCAACAGGACCGTAGCCCCCGCAATGTTGGTGGCAATCGGTGTCGTGCTCAAGGTTGGCCTGGTCTGGGCTGGCGGACGGCTGCATAGATGGCTCAGCATGAGCCAGCTCGGGTGCGTTGCTACCCTCAACTGGCAACCTCGGCATGCTTGCCTGAATCTCCTGCGCCTGTGGCGGCGCGACAAAACCCTCGTTCTGCTCCCCTGTCGTCCTGGACCAAATGATCGGACCACGCTGTGTTTCAACCCTGGGGCTGGAGGCAGCGCTGTGTGGACTCTAGGACCGACGGTGCGGGTCCGTGGTAGGCTTCGGCTGGTCGGATTCTGCTACCTTGCGATTGCCATCGTCACGATGACTACAATGCTGAGAGAGGTGAGAGGGGTGGGAGCTGCCGGACCTCTGTCGTGGACCGACCCCGCAACTGGAGGCGGTGCCGCATCGACTCTGGGGCTGAAGGCGTGGCCTGGCATCTGCCGGTTCGAGCTCGCCGGTGCTCTCGTCATCCGGCAGTGTAGGTGTGCGTGCCCGGCTCTGCACCACTTGCGGCGGCGTGGCAGGACACATCTCATCGGTAACATAGTCCGCTTCAGTTGGCTGTTGGGCAGGGGCAGGGGCAGTGCAGTATCGGCCGGCATAGTGTCGTCACGCACACATGCGAAGGGTCGGATACCGGGAACACCAGAACAGGTTGGTCCTGCTCCACGCGCACAGTTATGGGTGAGGCATGCGATTCATTGCCTGGGCCGGCCGTGCTAGTGACCGAGGGCTCCAGCACGTTGTAATGGTCAGAAGTAGCGCCGACGCCTTTGCCTGCTCAGTCAAGTCAAGATATTGGGCTGCCGAGGAATGCGAAATCCAGGTACATACCTATACCAGAAATACGGTCGGGTTGAATCGTGTTGCGCGCCTAACAGAAGCCCGCCAAGCGACTCAGAAGATGAGTCGGATCGGCTAGTTATCGAGATCAAACTCGGCATCGTTTGGGATCAAAATGACCTCGACCTGTGATTTCCTAGCATCACCGCTTTGAGGATCGTGCACATCCTGCGGGAGTGGCGAGTGTGACGGAGCCCCAGAGGTCGTTGCAGAGGGATCCCTCTGCTGGGCCCGCAAACCGCGGTTCGCAAGCTTGGGATCCGCATGCTAGAGGTTGTAAGAACAGCTCCGGAAGAATTTGGCGTGGTGTGCAAGGCGGCCATCGTCGCAACTGTTGGGGCGCTGAGGAACGAGCGTAATATAATTGCATGCGCGGAGAAAGGCTCGTGAACTTGAGGAAGTTGGAGAATGTGCTGATGGGTAGAGCACCTTTGCCATGGACCTCCCGGAACGCAACATACACCTTACCGGGGATGTAGGGGCATATGACCGAAACCCCAGCGCTCCTCGAACGTTTCCGGTTCGCAGGCGATCTAGTCGAGAATGGTGAAATCGCCAACGACATAATAAAGCAAGCGATTTACCCGCTCCGCAAAAGCAAAGAAGCATCCGGTGCGGCTAGCTCCGCTTGACTATGGCCGTCAAAACGAAAACGAGGACGACCAAGGTGCTGAGGAGGCTCTAAGATACGCAACCAAGGGTCCTCTTGGCGCTACAGAAGAACGAGACGGGGAGCTTTCCTTGGCTGCGCCGCACCACCTCCTTGCTCGCCCGCCGTCACCCTGTCCGCGTGAGGAAGAGTGGCAAGAACCGCCCGTGCCGGTAAGTGTGTCTCACTCGACTGAGAGTGAGTGGGCAATGAGCCGCTCGTGGTGTCCGATAAGCCCGCGACCATATAGCACTGACATATGCAATGAGCACGTTGAGTGAGATTAGTTCCCTATGTTACCTGACAAGCAAGACTATCATAAGGCAGCCGGCCTCTGACCTTGACACGGCAAACCCGAGCTGGTCAACCCAACAATGAACTCCTCCGAATAACCACGTCCGAGTCAACCATGTCCGCCGGTAATCAAACATTCACCAGGCGCCCTCGGAACCTCGATACACATTATGGCGCGGCTCTGGAATAGGAGAGACGGAATAGGAAAAGCAGATGAGGACGGCGCCTCCCACATCCCTCCTTAAAGGCGATGTGCCTCGACCGCACCACGGCGAGTTCCGATCCCGAGCAAGTGAACCCGAGCAACCCGGACTCAAACAATACCGATATATCCTCCCTGTGTCAATGCCCACGCGCCAAAAAAAAAAAAAAAAAGAAGAAAAAAAAAAAAGAAAGAAAGAAAGAAAAGTAGGCGAGTCGGTCGCCGTTACTTCGTATTGCCCCACACCTCCGTCTCGATGGTGGCGCGGTTCAGCTGCCGCCGGCGAACGACCATCTCGGCCTTATTGTCCGGGTCGAGAAGCAGGGTCAGGTGCGGGGTGAAAAACCCACCCTCGCGGTTGATACGACAGCCAATCTGTAGTTGCTTAGCGACGGTGCCAAGGGGGCCAAGCAGGACGAGGTAATTCGCCCGGGCCAGGTTGAGACCCTCGGCGATGATGCCGACGGTGGTGACTAGGACTTGGGGAGAGGGGGACTCCGTGGGGTGGTAGTATTCGCGCCGTAGCTGGTCGAGAGAGACGGTGACGAAGGGCTCTATAGCAGCCACGCGGTTGGCCGCGCTCATGCCGCGATCAACCATCTGGACGGGGATGTCGAAGGTGTTGGCGATCCATAAAAACGCCAGGTAGGGCGACGAAGGGCGGAGTCAGAATAGACCCAGCATCTTCTTGTCGGACACGACGTCGTTCGTACCGTGCGCTGGCTCTCGAGTCAGGCCAGCATTTTGCGGACTATATCGAGCTGCTCCATCTTAGTGCTGCCGTTGCGAGATGTCGCGCTAGAAAGGGCCATGCCTTAGATTTGGCCCAGGTGATACACCTCAAAACCACACACACCACCTGGTACGCTTGGGCCGCTGCGCCGCACGCCTTGTGATGTCAATGTCACATGAGAGAGGAGATGGCTCAGAAACAGTAAACTTCCACCACTTATCCTACGACAGTGGTATCGTCAATCGTGACGCCGCCTCTGGTCACAGGGCCGCGGTTCCAGGAACCGCGTCAAAGAGTCCCTTCTGCAAGTGTGGAAAAGAAAAAGAGGAATTGTCTGCCCCCAACTCAAGGAGGGTCCCGCCTCCTGACTAAATACAAAAGGTAGTTACCGTGGCGCCAGGAACGGAAGATGGAAAAATAAATCAAGACCCACTCGCCCGGGCCCCCTGGTCAGAAGATACAGAAACCGTCACCCAGTTCAATATTACTCTGTAGATGACGATACAACACCGCTGAAGCCGAGAATAGATTACAACGGCCCAACCGCAGTGGGTTCATCGAAAAGTAAGGACGAGACGGCACAACTGTCTTTAACAATGACTGGTGGTGGTACGAAGGTTGAACTCTCCAGAATAAATGGGTCCCTGATCCACAGCAGATCTTCCCGAGCGAGTTAATTTTGACCCCACTTCCGCACTTCTGCGAAGCCACGCTTGGAACTTTTGAGGTTTCGAGGTCACATCAACAGCAACTCTGAAGTCCAGCAAAGCGCACGAGGGATTTTGCTTGTTCACCACCAGGCGACCCAGGGCGGCCAATCGCCCACCCGTCCGAGCCCTCGTCCCTGGCATTGTCCGTTGCGACGAGGCTTCCCCGACGGATTGACGCCGCAGGGACTTTCAGCCCTAAGGGCAGCTTTAAATGAACAGCGTTTGACATTGATGTCAGCGTGGTAATCGCATTCTTGCGCTGGCGAGTGGCGGGCTCGAAGCTGAACGGCGTTGGCTGCAGAGCAAGGAAATGACGGATTGAAGGGGGTCGGATTGGTGCGACCTTTCTCCGCGGTTCGTCAGGGGCCAAATGAGGGTGCGAGCTGGTGATTGTGTCCCCAAGCCAAGGAGTTGCAACTGCAACCCTACCGCGAAGCAGCTGCGCAGCTCGGGTCAGAGACCCTTCCGAATGGAGGCACTGCCGCGGACGATCCCTGTGCCGTCTTACCCTTCGGGCCCCTGCCGAAGCCACAAAAGGTACAGCTGTGCGAGGGGAAGGCCTGGGCTGTGGCCCGCAGACCCAGACGAATCGTCCGATATCAAATCAACAGCGCTCAAAACGTCGGGATTCCCCAACTCACAGAATGGTGAACGCCACCCCCAGGACTATTTGCGCCTCGGTGCGATCCCGATCGGACGCCACAACCCACATACCCCGGATCTGAATACAGTTGGCATTTGGACCCCAGACGACGAGGACGGATCGAGAAAGCGTTTTGACGTTACTCGAAATGGGGAAGCCGCCGTTCGAGATGGGGGGGCGCCCGGCCGACGAGAACCTCCCAGAGGCGGTTCAGCACCCGCAGCCGCAGCCGCCAATGGCGAGCGCAACGCCGCTGCCAGAAGTAGTGCCTGATTCATCACCAGAATTCGCCCAGCCACGGCACTACATGGAGACGGACAAGTATCCAGTGTATTACGACGCGGCGCCAAAATTTCCACACGAACCGCAGACGCCAGGGATGCAAGGGATGCCCTCGCCCGGCCACCAAAGCCACCAACCATGGACCGACGCCGAGCACTCAGTCAGCATGATGAGTCCCAACAGCTCCCTGCCGTGGCAATCGTTCCCTCCTGGTGACGATCAGCAGACATATGTCGGCAGCGAGCCGCCGGCGCCCGAGAAGCGAATCTGCGGTCTCCGCAAGCGCCTCTTTATCATTATTGCTGTGATTGTCGCGCTCGTAGTCGTGGGGGCGGCGGTCGGTGGCGGCGTCGGCGGATCCATAGCCGCGAGGCAGGGGTCGTCAGACGGCGCCGAACCAGCCGAAACGAGCTCGGCATCATCGAGCAGGTCAGTGTTCCAACATGGCAGCCCCTGCCCCGGTGCGATTGACCCTAGCTAACATGACCAGCAGCGCAACCGGCACCAGCACCGACACCGGCAGCACCACCACCACTCCCACAGCATCCTCGACAGTCTCCCGCGGCCCCGACCTGCCCACGCCGACCATCTCGTTTCTCAGTAATCAAACAGACAGGACCTACAAGGGGTACGCGCTCCAAGTCTATGAAAAGAATGATTTTGAGGGCAAAGCGTCCCCCATCTTCTGGGACGAGGGCTTTTACGATCTGGGGTTTGACGCCACAAGCTGGATTTGGGTCCCCAACGGCCTGGATGCCTGCGTTACCTTTTGCGCCAACAAAACGACGAGAACTGGGTTCGCCTGCACGGATCGGAGGAAGCACGCCACCGACGACGGTATATCGTTCAAGCGGGTTTCCGTCTGGCGGGGAGCTTGGCAGAACGGACGGGACGGTTGAGGAATGGTCATGGAAGTGTTCATAGGCGGGAACCGAGTGGGTTTTATGATAAGCGGGAGTACATGATCTTGGGTAGGGTTTTTGGATTGCTTTGTTTCTGGATATGCCTTGCGGATAATATCTCCAAGTTGGTATTAAAACGGCCAGACAGTCACGAGGGCATGGCCGGCTTTTGTTAATTGGCGTAGAGTACGGTTTTGGGCACCTGGGTATTAATGATTGATGCGTCATACGAGATAGAATTGTTTCCATTACCTTGATTAACCAATGAGGGGGATAAACGAATCTCTTCTCCTGTCTGGCACGAAAATCACGATCAGACAAACAGTCTTGGACTCTCTGCTAACTTATTCTCGGCCGGTTGTGGTGACGAGTAGCCCGGCAAGGGGAATCCCGCACGTGGTTTGCTCGTTGCGACATTGATGCAAGTCCCACGTGGCAACCTCTGGGACCCAGAAGCCTTGAACTGTCACAGTCACACGACATCTGGGTAGCATGGGAGTCTAGGGGGAGGGGGAAGGCTACGACGGCATAAACGGGCTAATCCGGTACCGAGTCTCGAGGGTCACGCACAGTTCGTTCACATCCCGAACAAGGGACGGGATCCGAGGGCCCAAAATGGTAGTCTAGCCTTCCCCTACTACAATAACGCTAAATTCAGTAGCCTTACTATTAGCCTATCCTTTTTATCGGCGATAACCATTTTTGTGTCCCGTCCTAGGCTCAAGATAACAGTAGAGTCCAGTTTTACATGATATACCCATCCTTCATATGCAATCTCAATTGATAAGACAAGCAAACCCATACGCCGTCCCCAGCTATTAGACATGTGAAGCAATAAAGTCATACGCCTTGAGAACGGCTTTCCATCCATCCGACTGGGGATCACTGCTCAAGTCACAGATATGCGGGGCCCCGTGAAGAAGCACCAATTCGGTGGCCAGGTGCTGCTCGGCCATGGTCCGATGCGTCCTCTGGCTTTGCTCCCACGGAATCAGATCATCAGCCGTGCCGTGGATAAAAAATGTCGGTACGTGGTAACTCCCGTCTTGGATATGGGCAAGCGGGCTGGCGGCCCTGATGGTGTTGAGGGATGGCTGCGCCAGCTTGCTCCAGTCCTTCACTCCAGTATCGTCGGCAGCGTTTTTGATGCTCGGCAATCCTTTCAGGATGACGGGGAGCGTCTGAGCCTTCCAGTTGATATGGAGCACGATGCGGCAGCGCGCATCATGCCAGCTGCGCGGATCCGCGATGGGCTCCTCCCATGCTCCCACCATATCGTAGTTAGTAATTGGCTCGTCCCGGACGCCCTCGAGGACGTTGTATTGCTGGCCCCTATAAGGAGCGCCGTTGGGCTGAATCGGGTTCTGCCACCACTTGTCTTCATAGTCCGTCGGGGGCATAGAAGACGATCATGGCCTCAGGCGGACGCAGTCCACGCTGCGGCGCCGTCCAGCCTAGTGACATGGCCAGTTGGCCGCCCGAAGACCAACCCACCACTACTACTCGAGTTCCGTCGATCTGTAGCCCGGGGTTTGGCAGCTTGATTCCGGGCAACTGGTTGCGAGCCCAATCAAGAGCGTCGCAAACGTCCACCATGGGTCCCTCCATCAGGGGAACTTCAGGACAAAGGCGATAATCCAGGCTGACGGGCAGGAACCCTTTGCTGAGCAAGAGGCGTGTCTGAGCGGGTCGGATATCCTTTCTGCTAAAGAGCATGTGGCTCTCTCCGTGTATCATCAACGCTAATATGATCAGTTACGAGGAGTCGAAACCAACATGGGCAAAGGCGATGCTCACTTACCAACCGGCAACTTCTTATCTGACGCCATCTCGCCTTCCAGTGGGTAGTAAATGTCGGCGTGGATGTCAAGATTCCCAACTGTCTTATAGACGACAGTCTCCATGGCCGCCTTCACCGGCTTCTCCGGCACCGCCTCGCCCTGGCCAGGAAACGCAGCAATGACCCTCACCGTCTTGGCCTCCGGGCTCGTCCCGTCGCTCCAAGAGACCTCTCCAAGCCCGGCCCTCTTCATTTTCTTCTCCCAGTGCCTCTCATCGACCAGCGCATGCTTCCTCCCATCCTCAAACACCCACCACCCCTCAAACAGCCCGACCACAATATCCAGCCAGTACATATTCTGCGTGATCTCAATCAGCCCCAGCGCACCGTCCTCCCTCAGCATCTGCCTCACGTGTCTGAGCGACACCTCCAAGTCGCGCGTGGCATGAATGCAGTTCGTGGCAATGACGGCGTGGAACGCGCCCCTGTACTCGTCCCTCGGCTCCTGCTCGATGTCCAGGACATCAAACACGAGCCCTTCCTTGTTCTTGAACCCCTTGGCCGCGGCGTTGACCAGCGACGACCCAAGGTCGGTGAAGACGTACTCAAAGTCGATGCCCTCGCGCCGGAGCCGGTCGACAATGTACCGCGTCGTGCCGCCCGTGCCGGCGCCGATCTCGAGGATGCGGAACCTGCCCCCACCGGTCGAGTTCCGGAACGCCTTGACGAGAAAGTCGCCGAGCACGAGCGCCGGGGTGCGCAGCAGCGGCCAGAACTCGTACATCTCCTCGAGCATCCGCTTGGTCTCGCGGTTGCCGAACACCACCTGGATGCCCTCCTTGTCGCCGCGCAGGCAGGCGGCCATCTCGGAGCCCACCGCGCGCACTAGCTTGAGCACGCTGGCGTGCTGGGGGTGCAGGTCGATGATGTCGTGGTAGATGGTCTCGGCGGGCGTGGGGTCGATGGGGGCCGCGGTCAGCGTGAAGTTGATGTCATCATCGCTGTCGCCGGAGGAGGAGGTTCTGGTAATCAGGCCGCCGTCCTCCAGCGCGCGGTAGAGCTGGTGCACGAGCTGTCTGTGCTTCTCGTGGGATTCGATGACGGGAACACGGTCACCAGGTTGGAGGCTTGCAAGCTTGCAGCCCAAGTTTGCAAATGCTTCGACGATGTAAGCCTGGACGAGGCGTGCCTGGTGCGGGTAAGCCTCCCCCCAAAAGTCGACGGCTTGCGTCGTCCTGGCGTGCTGGTCGTAGTTGAGGCGGGCTTCTTCAAAGGCATCGCGTGCTGATATCAAGGTCGGCACATCTTGTTTGGAGAACTTAGGCTCGTCCACTGTCACAATGGATGCCGGCGTGGCTGTTCCTACTTTGTTATTAGACGCCTCGGTCTCCACGTCTGAAACCCCCGAATCGATGTCGTCGCCCCCCGTGCCAAAGCCTAGCTTGTCATCGACGTAGGCCGCCAGGGTGCCCACGTTCGGGAAGAACAGGAAGCTGGATAGGTCAATGGTCAGACCCAGGGCCGAACGAATGTCGTTGAGCACCTCGGTAGCCATGAGAGAGTCGATTCCTAGATCGTCCAGACTTGAGTCGTCCCTGAGCTCCGCAACGGGGACGTCCGTAACGTTGGACAGAATCTGGAGGAGCTCTCGGCGCTTTCCGACAGGTCTCGTTGACCGCGCCGGCGCACTCGCAGTGCTCTGGGGTTGGTCAAGCAGATGAATAGAATCATCGTGGATGTCGTCGGGCATGTCATCTTTGGCCGGTGTCTTCTTGGACGTATTGGCGGACTTGTTGACACTCTTCAGGATCCGCCCGAGGAGAGTTCGGGCCATTCTCGAGAAGCGGAACCCGAACGCGGCCATGACCATCTTCTTCGTCCTGGCGTCAAAGACGTAGGCGTCGGACCAAGCATCCGTCTCACCACCCTCGCTCATGGTCGAATACACTAGCCATTCCCCGGCGTCGGGATCGAACGACCCGCCCAGCTCAATGTGCTCTATCTTGCCGCAGACCAGCACGTCCTCGGTGCTCGGGTTGTTGAAATAATTGACCAAGAATCCGGCAAACTGCATGAAGCTATCGGTCATGGGTGTGTCGACAAGCCGTTGGTCGGCCGGGTCTTCTGGATCTGGCCTGATCCTGACCTTGCCGGCTGCTTCGGAGCCCACGCAGGCCACCTGTTTGATGCCCTGGAAAGGCTTGTCGTAAAACACGACCGTGTTGAAGGCTCGGTAAATGTGGCTACCCTGCATCGTCTCGGCGTCGGGGTGATTCAGGACCTCTTCGTATCTACGGTGACCCGTCAGGGTCTCATAGCGCTCAAAGTCTCGCGCCTGCTGGGCGTCGTCGCGCTTCTTGAGGCAAACCCTGCCGGTGGAAACCTCAAATGGCTCTGCGTTCGGGACGTCGGCGGGCCGGGTGGTGATAGAGAATGACCAGGCGGGCGGGGCGTCGTTGAGCTTTGTAAGCACGAGTGAGATGTTGGTGTTGGTGTCTTGGCCGATCGGGGACCTCATGTGCAAGTCGTCCACGGTCGGCACGTACGTCGTCGCCTGCGTATCATTCTGAAGCAGCAAGGCTGCGCGCGCAACGATCTCGAAGTACAACGACGCCGGAGCAAGGGTCTGTCCGCCCATGACATGACCGCCGAGCATTTTTTTGAAACGCTCTGCGTGCGGATCAATTTGGAAAACCGCCAGGCTGTTGGCCTTGTCCTTGGAGTGTATCAAGGTTAGAAGCTCATGCTTTTGCTCATCCTCCTTCACCACCTCCGCTGCTTCGTGTTCCTTGAGTGAGCTTCTTGCCCGGAACGGGAGCCAGTGCCGGGTCTTTTCAAACTGGATGGGTGGGATGCTGGGAGCATCGTAACCTGTCTTTTGACTTCTGTGGAACGGCCAGTATTGAATCGCGTATCCTTTCTTCCACAGATCTACTGTGACGTCAACGAGTGACTCTTGCGCCTTGGCTGATGTGAGCTGGGGAGAGTGGAATGCGTGTCCCTGCGGGGGGCCTGCCACAGAGCCCCTGACGAGCTTCATGACCGAAGAACCGCGTCCTGCCTCGATCCACGTGCACCGGGAAAATTTAGCCGTAAGCCGTTCAATGGCTTGTTGGAAAAAGACGGGTTGTCTTGTGTGGTGTGGGACTATGTGGAAGTCGGGCTCCGAGTTGCTCCGGAACTCATCAGTGGTCTCGAGGTGGATGTTCGGGTGTCGCCATTCCAGCTGTTCGGCAAGTGATGCGAGATGTTCCAGCATGGGTTCCGTGAACTGTGAATGGAAGCCATTGGTGACGTTGAGCTTCTGGGTGCGGACGGAATTCCGAAGGTGAGGCGTGTTTGCAACGTGCCGCTGTAAGAATTCGATGGCCTCGGAAGAACCCACGACGACATGGCTCGTGGGACCGTTGTAGCACGCAATCTCGGCATAGAGGCCAGCATCGGTTAAGGTGCCAACGATTCCGTTGACTGTCTTGCGATCGGCCTGCAAGAACAACATGGAACCCGGCTCGAGGCCCCAGTGTGTTTGCATGAGTGAAGCCCTCCCAGACACCAGCTTCAGCGCGTCGGCAAGCGAAAGCACCCCCGAAATGCACAGCGCTGTCAGCTGACCGAAACTGTGGCCAACAACCGCGTCGACCTTGAGCCCGCAGTCGATCCACGCCTTGGCCGAAGCATATTGGACTGCGAATAGAGCTGAGTGCAGAGTTACCAGATTGCCCGACGGCCTGGACTCGAACACGGCGGGGAAGATGCTCTCCAATCCGGCCGAAACAAGAAGCCTGTCAACAGAGTTGAGATGTTTGCGGAGCACCAGTGATGACTGGTAGACATCCTCTGAAATACCAATGAAGTCGCTCTCCTGGCCGCCAAACACCAACACCACAGGCTGGGACGCGGGCGATGTGCTGAGCATCGTCCCCGAGCCACCTGCAACTTCTTCAAGGTTGGTCTCAAGGTCCCTAACCGAGCTTACCGTCGTGGCTACGACGTGTGGTAGTTGATGGTTGCCTCTGTCGGCAAGATGAAAGGCGACTGATGGCAACAAATCCGCTTCGGATTCAGCCTCGGCTTTTTTCAGCCAACTCAACAGCTTTTTGCTGTATTGAGAAAGGCTGTTGGCAGATCCGGCTGAGATGAAAAGCGGGTATTTGGAAAGTCGTGGAGTAGTTGGGGCGGCGCGACGAGAAAACGGCTTTTCGCGAAGCATCACGGCCGAGTTGCTGCCAGCCGCACCGTAGCTGTTGACCATGGATAGGAGGGTGGAGGCCTGCCAGGGCATGATCTCTCGAGGAATTTCCATACGGTGCTCGGCGAACGTTGGAATCTTGGGGTTCAGGGCCCTGTGGCTCGCTTGCGCGGTTATTTTTCGATGTCGCATCATCAGGAGAACCTTGATGAGACCAGCGACGCCGGCGGTTGCCTCGGTATGACCGATATTCCCCTTGATCGAGCTGAAATGGAGGACGGAATCTCGCTGAGGCCCGCCGAATGCGTCGCGGATACTAGTGACCTCGATAGGATCACCGACCCCGGCTTCACGGAAACACATTGTGAGTTTTCAGACACGCAAGTCATTGGGACAAGGGCGTTGACTTACTTCCAGTTCCATGGGCTTCGATATATGACACATCTTCTGGTTTCACCCCGCTGAGCTCCATAACTTTGTTATAAAGCTTAACCTGCGAGCCCGAGTGTGGCGCCGTAATCTGGCTAACGTTGTGGTTCTGGTTCGCGGCAGACCCGACAATGACGCCCAAGATATTGTCGTTTTCCTTAACGGCATCCGCGAGCGGCTTGAGAACCACAACCGCCACGGCCTCGCCTCGGCAATAACCATCAGCATCAGCGTCGAACGGCTTGCATTGCCCTGATGGACTCAAAAACCCGGCGGCTGCGAGATTTTGATAGTCAAAAGGACTCGAGATGACGTTAGTTCCCCCGGCGACGGCCCGAGAGCATTCACCGGACCAGATGGCTCGGCAGGCCGTGTTGATGGCAACCAGGGAGGATGAGCACGCGGTATCGATCGTCAGGGACGGACCGGTCCATCCAAAGTAATGACTCATGCAACCGCTGAGGTAGCATCTGGACGTTCCAACCGTGGCGTAGGCGGTGCCGGCGTGGCAAGAGAGGTTGTCGTAGTAGTTGTTCATGACTGCACCGATATAGCAGCCGTAGTCGAGCGGTTCCGAAGCCGCCGAAGGGCCGAAATAGCCCGCAGACTCCAAGGCTTCGTACACAACCTCGAGCAGGATTCTCTGTTGGGGATCCCACGCAACGGCCTCGCGGGAAGACTTTTTGAAGAACTTGTGATCGAAGGCGTCGGGATCGTTTAAGAAGTTCCCCCACCATTGCGTCTTCGCATGGTCTCCGGTATGCGGCAGGTCAAGCCGTTCAACAGGCGCAGGCCGAACCATGGTTTTGCCCTCCAGGATAAGATCCCAGAGCTCATCGACCGAGTCCGCGCCGGGGAATCTTCCAGCCATCCCAACAATGGCAATCGAATGGGCAGGATACTGGGACAAATCCACGGACTCCTCGCCGTCATGGCTATGGTTGGTACCATTGGTAGTACCACTGGCGCGGCCGTTCAGCTTCGGCTTCGACGCCTCCAGGAAATCCCCCAGGCTGAGGATGTCGAGGCGCGCGTCTTGGACGAGAGATGCTGGAATGCAGTTCCCGGATCCCGCAACAGCGACGGTTCGGTTGGACTTGGGAAGCTGCTCGACCGAAGACGCCACGGTGGTGTACCAGTCGGCCCGGTCCACGAGGGCGTTCTCCAGGGCAACGCGACTCAACGAGGCCGCGGTGATAATTCTACCATCGGCGGTGCTGCGGACGGGGCTGCATAGTGCCTTCGCATCTGGGAATTCCAGGTTCCTAGAGACCTTGACCAGTTCCATGAGCTTGTCCACCGCACCGGCGTGGGCGGCCGCGTGGAAACGGCCGTAGACGGGGACCTCTTTCGTGCGCAGCTTGTGCTCACTCGCCTTTTCCGTTAGAGTGTCACGGTAGGCAGCCTTGATAGTCACAGTGACGCTCGTATCGTCGTTGACGCTCGATACGTAAGCCTAGCGACGACAGTTAGGACACGCTAAAACTGTGCCTGTGGCAACGAGGCGGTTTCAACTGGGAAAAAAAGGGCAGTGTTGACTTACATCAGGGATCGACCGGATGATGTCCTCAACGTTAGCTTGAACGTGTCCCTCTCCCCATCTCAGGGCAACAGCCAGAATCTCATCATCCAGGCCATCATGGTCCACGTAGGCTCCGATGCACACGGCCAGGCGAAGCGCGACGGCGGCAGAAGTACCGATGTCAAGTTCACTCGCTGAGGTTGCCACAGCGAGGGCACTCAGCAGACCGACGCAGAAACCCTGGATTCCTCCACCGCCGTTGACGCTGTCCAGAACGTCACGGTGCGAGTCTTTGTCGAGTTGTCCGAGGTAGCGAGTGTACTGCGTGATGTGGAGCAGGACGGTGACCGCAAGGGAATAGTGGCTTAGTGCGTTGCTTTCTCGGAAGGGCAAGGAACCGCCGTCCTGAACCCATTGCTTGATATGGCGCAGGTGTTCGTTGCCCGGAACGGCACGTAGGGTTGAGTCAAACTCAACTAACTCCTGCCAGAAAGTTGGCAGGTCGTCGACGGCCTCCTTCAGAGCAGACAGCCGAGAATTGTTGACTAGCTCTTGCCGAACCTTGTGGAGGGCCTGTTCTGATGGGAATCCTGTCTGAGGCCCGAACACCAGGAGTGAAGGGAGGCTAGCCATGCTGGGCGGAGGTATAGAGGAGGGTTGAACTTCAGAGTAAGATTGATGTTGAATGAGTCTGAGAAACCGCAGAGACCTTGAGTACTACAACTCGAGTTTCGCAATCCCGGGTAGCGAGGGAGATACTTGAGGCTTTATATAATTGAAGCCCGGCCTGTTAGGAGTGAGTACCAGGATGGAATCTAGGATCCTTCTCGCGTATGATAACCGTATGAACGGCACAGTCAATCCATGTTTCTTGTAATCACGTATCAGAACTTTCCATCGCTCTCTCGGGAAGATACTGTTTCTTTCTAGCCGAAACGTAAGAAATATTGAGCTACCATTGAAGATGTTCAGGGAAATCGGATGAAAGTCCTATTCGGACTCGGGCCGCTTCGTCCGATTGCTCATGACTACCCACCTTATCGCCGCATGCCAAGTCGGAAAAGCTCTTAACAGCTCGCCCTTTAAGCTTATATCACCTCGCTTAAACAAAAGAAGCAGCCCTGGGCTCGTGAGCGGGTAGCGAACGCTATATTGCCGGCTTGGAACCTCGCATCCGCTCGATGTATAGGCCGATCCTCCCTTGAAGCTGACAGCCCACCGCTCATACCTTGGTTTGTTACCGTAAGCTAATATCTTCCGGCTCGTGGCTATCCGCTTTGTACCGCTGCCCATGTGCTCCTAACAGTCCACCATTAGACGTAAATTACACTTATATTCTAGTTGCGCTACAAAAAAGAAACAATTATTGTAGCCTGAGCCTGGATGACGACGTGCTGCCACAGGGGTGGCTCTAGTAACTCAAGGGTTGTCATGCGTGAGTACACCCGGTACTCAGGTTCGTATCGCCTCGGTCTGAGGATGGTTGAAAGGATTCCACTTGCATCCGTCTCCGGAGGTGGCGCGGGATGTCTTCGTCTCTAAGCGGCTTCACCCGCCTAGGTACCTAAGTATGTTGGATAGAACCACAGGCCTTGCCGCCCTCCTTACTCGATAAAGCACCTCGCCACGTTTACCATAAATATGATTTGTCGGCCAAGGGCACCTATCTATCAAGCGCGGCTCATTACCATTGCTAGGGCAGTTACGGATAGGTAGACGATTACCCATACTCTAGACAGGATTACAGCCTCAGCACACGACGATTAAAATGTTGATCACAACAACCCCTGTGTGGTTCTGCATTCCGCTATCTGATAATGCAACCCAAGGTACCTATTTTGAATAATGTAACCTGAGGCTTGTTCCTGCGGAAAGCCTCGGGCCGTCTGCACGCCTACATGCTGTGTAGCTTGAATTCAACCCCCTGCGGCTTCTTGTAGGCCGCCACAAAAAAGTCCCCCACCATCTTCACGTCTTCGGCGGTAGTGTTATACAGACTGAGCACCCCAATCTCGTCACCAATCATAGCACCCGGGCTCGCCCACAGCCTCCAGATCTGGGAAAGCACAAGACGTAAGACACCGTAGCCCTGAGGCATGCCCAAGCAGATGCGGCTGCCTTTGCCAAATCCAACCATGTACTTGTCCAGCTTCTTACCTTCGTCGCCCAACCACCGCTCGGGGATGAAGCTGTGACTGTTGGGAAAATGGTCCTCGTTGTGATGAAGCAGCACGCTCGTCATGCCCACCGGTGTCCCGGACGGAATCACCCAACTCCTTCCCGTCGCCCCGTCCTTGTAGACCAGGGGTCCGTCCGGGTCTATGCGGAAATGCGGCGTTGAGTTGCCGTAAATCAGCCGAACGGCTTCCTTGATGACAGCCGTCAGGTACGGGAGGGCCTCGAGCGTGGCCCAGGGGCGTCTTGCCAACGTCGTTGACAGAGGGCATGGCGGTGCGCAGCTCCTCCTTGAGCTTGCGCAAAACGTCGGGGTTGTCCACCATCCAGTAGATGAGATGCTCCAGCGTCGAAGCCATGGTAAGCGTGCCGGCCATGAGCAGCATCTGGGCGTCCTCGGCCACGCGCTCGACCGTCTTCTCCTCGGCGGGAAGCTTGGGGGAGTGGAGGAGGCCGCGGAAAACGGGCGTGTTCCTCCCCTCCCAGTCGTCGTCGGACGTAGAAGCAAGCTGCGCGACCTTCTCGCGCGTCATCTTCTTCTGACGCATGAACGATCCCAGCGCCGGGTTCAAGCATTGGGAGAACCATACGGGCAATGCCATCATAACATTGTTGAGCCAGGGGGCACGCTTCAGAACGTGGAATGACTGGGCCCCTGACAAGGAAGCGTCTCGCTCGGACGAGTCAAAGTCGGGCGTTTCTAGACGTGAGAGTTAGTTTGTCAACTTGAATCTTTCGAACTGGGGACTTACCAAGTTTATGTTGGGATTCCCCAAACGCCAAGATGTGTGTCATGTCATTGCTAAAAGCCGCAAACACGCAATTTGCGTTCACCGGCTCGTTTGTGTCCTTGAGGTCCGATAGTCTTTTTAGAAGCACATCGAGTAATTCCTGGAAAGCTGGCTGCAACCTCCTGACGTGCGACGGGCTGAAATAGGGCAGGAGGGCGGCGCGGCGCATCCTGTGGATATCATGGCTGACCGTGGAAAACAACGAGTTGTCCAGGCCGAAAAACTTGGTCAAGCTAGGTGCTTTATCTGCCCGTCTTCTATCGGTGGTGCTTGGATAAAGAACATCGTAAAAATCCTGTCCGGTTGGTCAGCAGCTTGGACGAGGATTTGGCTTGGTCTTTGCGTCACAACTGACAGGGTCTCCGACGTGTAGGTCCCTGGGCGATATTCGCACAATCGGCCCGTACTGCTTGTGCAGCTCGTCGATCTTCCAGATGTACTTTCCCCCCAGCCAATTGTTGTAGTACGCTTCGTATCTAAGAGGGTTATCAGGTCATGTTCTTGCTCCACTGACACGATGACATAGAGCCACTTACAGATCGGTCAGCGCTGCCAGCCTTGGACCTGGAAAGTGAGCTATGGGGCTTATGTAGAGGCGCCAGATGGCACAATACACCACATAGGCGGTGAGAGTGGCGAGACCGGCACAAATGTAATCTACTTTAGAAACATTGGCGAGGCGCGTCCAACTTGAAAGGCTGTTCATTTTTGAAGAAGGACTGGGGACACAAGTCGTCGACGAACGAAGAGATGGGTAACAAGGTATGGAAAAGGTTGTGTGCTCCGGTAAACCGTTTCAACCGAATCGGGACTCCAAGACAATCCAAAGCACACGTTGATCAACTCGAGCAAGACATCTTTCAGAGGTGGGCACGACGGAAAGGTTGGGGCTGATGACCTTTATGTGTGAAACCCTCCATCCTCCTTCCTCCACCCTCCTTGAAGTCCATCACGGTCGGGCAACCTCACCTTACACCGCCAGACAGTCCTCTGTGTATTTGTAACGTACGAGGGGCCTCCGACATTGCTAATGAGTTACATCGAGCAACTGATAACCCTGTTTAAAAGGCAGCTTGAAGATAAGCAGGAACTATATGAACGATTGGTCGCCCATACGTCGCATGAGGCCAAATGCGCGCCGGCACGGAGCCACAGAACGCAGAGTTGGACCCAACTCTAGGATACGGTCTACGATTGGGCGGTATTCTTGCTACGATGGTACGTAGAAGCATAGGTGGCATCATAGGTCGGATAGATGGTTACGGACGAAATATCCGTAACGACGTCCGAGGCTTATGACTTGGACATTAATCCCTGATCACGCCGGAGCGAGCGAGGCTGTATCATTCTGTCAGGATAGAACTGGCCATTGGTACTATCATGCCTTGCGCGTGCATCTGCATTGCTACGTCGTCTCCCATGTCGCGTTGCCTTGATAGTATGAACCGCAACACCGGGTGATAGAAGGGGTTACGGGTGGGTGTAAGCCAATGACAAAAGTGTCTCCTAGTCTGACGCCATCGACCCCAGCTGCAACCGCCGCTGACAGCAGTCAATGTCACCCACCTCGCTCGAGGTTCGGCCCGGCATAGGATGGGCTAGAAGTCCGAGACATGGGCACACACCGGAACACGGCTCGGATCTTAACACCAAATGTTCATTCTCAAGCATTTAAACCGGGCGCCTGGCGACGCAGTCTCCGTTCTCGCAAACGCGCTTTTCCTGATCAGATATAGAAATAATGCAGGAAGCGAACGAGCCAAGAACCGCGCCGCTCCACGATCCCCGCGGCCTGCTACTCTACGATCTCCGCGGCCCGTTGCTCGGCGGACGGCGAACGACGGGTAAAATCCCCCTGCGCCTCTCGGGGCGTCCCGGCGTGTGTTCTCCCAGATTCTTACATGTATATCTCTTGGGGGCGGTTTATTACGCAGCCCGTGCTTACGTGACTCAGCTCCGCGCTCGTGGACTAAATAGGTATCTTGGCTTCCCTGGGTGAAATCCGATTGCTGTAAGTGCTAAGCGAAGACACACACGACAGGCATCATATGGCCCCCAAGACTGATCCTGCTGTCAGAGTGTGGTTCTGCGACGGGAGGGCTTGGGATGTTGACTAGCATGAAACGATCCAGATAGCGTGCTTAATTACGGGGGACGCGTGGGGGTGGTGGTGATTAAGCCGACTTAACATCCACCACCCTACTTGTATGTCACGTTATTGGAATTAGAATCAGCATCCCATTAGTTTCTACAGAATCTCGTAGCCATGTCAGACATCATGCTTGACCAGTTCCGAGGGGCCCTTGACAACCAGCCGCTAGTTCAACAGCACCTGCACGAAGAGGCCATCTATTACGACCTGAACCTGTTGCCCGTGGGAGCGGCCCCTGAGCCTTACGCGACGGCTGTCGCCAATACCAGTACTACTAGCCCCAACTGGCCGCAGGATGACATCGAAAACATCTACACAGGGCTCCACAGGTGCGTCGACCAGGTCGTTGCGACAATCTCGGTCCGCGGGTCACCGCGGCTGGACCAAATCAAAGAACAAAATCGGAAGGTTATGGACAAGCTTAGGAGGTTGGAGAGCGCCATCACAGGCAACACAGCCGCCGCCGCCTCTGATGCTGTGTCGACACCATGGTCCCCGCTGGTTCACGATCCGGATCGACCACGTACCAACCCGGATAAGAGGCGGCGGGTGTCGCTTCCCAAAGGGCCAAATCCCACCCCCAGGGCCACGTCCAACAGTGTCGGAGCCGAGACGGGACGCCCCAGTATGACACATATTACACAACAGAAGACGCCAGGCGCAAATAGCAACCCCCGCATCCAGTCCCACGGCACCGGGACGCCGAGGCCTTTATTCAGCGGACTGGACGGAGACTCCAAGCTGGCCAGGAAGCTGCAGCGGATCGGGGCCGAGGAAGCCAGAGCGCAGGTGACCGAGTTTGCGGCCCAGCTAAGAGCGCCGGAGCGGCAGAATGCACTGCCAACCATTAGGCAGTTTTCCAACGTGTCACAGATGGCGGATGCGTCTCATTTCCGACAGCTCGTGCAGGGGCTGGGGGTGGCCATCGAAAGCAGCATCTTCGGGGAGCAGAATTCGCGAATCAGAAAACGAATCGCGCTCGCCCACTTTTACCACGCTTACGCGCTCGCGCAGGAATACCCCACGCTGTTCCTGTCGTGGTGCGACGACCAACGGGTTCAGGCCGGCTCGATGCTACCGAAGGGCGGGAGCAGGTCTGTCGTGCAACACCGCTTCGCCGATCTCATCTTCCCGCCGGATGAAGGCCAGGATGCTGCGTCAGATGCAAAGAGAAAGACCCTAAAGATACAGATGTGGAGAAAGAGCGGCAAGAAATGGGCCCAAATGATCGACCGCTTGGGTTATGGCATCCTCTTACTGCTACCTGCCAGTCTCTCGGACGAGGAGTGAGTCAAGTACCCTTTTATATTCTTCAATCATATCACTGCCGAGATGAAGTGAAATGGAAATCTAACTGTGATAATATAGCTTGCGCGTTGCCCACGACAACGACATTGGCTATTGTCTGGACGTTCTCGACTCGAGCAGGCACCAGTTTGCCGATCTGCTCCAGCAAGCAAATGACCTCTTGCATGGTCACTTCTTTTTGCAAGATGAGAATGACCATTTACGGGATTGGCAGTGCGTTGGCCGCCCGGAAAAGCCGAACTGGAACGACTTCCTCAAGCATCAAGCTCGCATGGGAAATTGGGAGAGACATGCGGCGGTAGGACAGTACCTAGACATAGGCTAAACTGAAATAGCTCATAATACTAGATATCTTCACTCATACAGCAACCTGACCCTCAATCCCGTAATACTTGTCCCAAAACGCCGTCACACTCGTCAGGCGTGGTCCCGGTGCCTCAAGCCTCGACGACTCGGCATCCCAGATCTTGACCAAGGAGGCCCCCGAACCCAATGCAGGCCAAAAGGTGTCGTCATCCTCTTGGTCACCACCCGGACGCCCCGTTTTTACAAATCGTACCAGGGCATCCGAGACACTCTTCGAAAGCTCCTTATCGGCATCCGTCCAGTCCCACTCCCAGGCGTCGAGATTGCCGAAGGCATACGGTACGACGGCGCAGTGGAAAGCACCCGCGCGCGTCTTTTCGACCAAGTCCGCGTTTTTCGGGATCGGCGGGGCGCGCTCAAACTTGAAATACCACACAGATGACTTGAGCGTCTTGGCCTGCAACCGCGCCGAAGACCACGTCGACCACACAAACACCTGGTCGGCAAGCAGCTGCGACGTCGCCTGCCGGACTTCCTCCTCGTTGCCCGCCGGATACAGCTGGAGCGCCTCCGCGGCCAGCTCTCCAAACGTCTTCCTCACGTACTCCTCATACTCGGCCACGGACCCGAGAAACGGCATGCCAGACCCCTCGTCCCCAACATTCCCCGCCAACAATGGAACATCAGCCGCCCTCCCCTCCAACAGCGCCGTGAGCGGCGACTCCGGCAGCACATAGCCATCAACCACCGGACAGGCCGTATCAAAAATACTCAGACTCGTCCTCGCCGCGGGCCACAGATCCGCCCTCCACCTCCCGCTCGCGCGCTCCAGGTGCACACCCGCAATCGCCGCCGCAGGCAGCGCGCGCAGCTCCTCCACGGACGACGCGCCCAAACCCGCCGCCAGCTCCACGCCGGCCGTCTCGGCTGCGGCCAGGCTCGTGTACGCCGCGACGTGGCCGCGCGCATCATCACCACCACCGCCCGCCACGACGGGCGCCACCCCCGGCCCGCTCTCCACCACGGCCTTGCCAAACAGGCCGCGCGCCAGCGGCGACGCCCGCAGGATGTGCACGCTCGCGCCGCCGGCGGACCCCCCGCCGATGGTGATGGCGTCGGCGGCCGGGTCGCCGCCGAAGGCGCGGATGTTGCGGCGCACCCACTGCAGCGCGGCGATCTGGTCCAGGATGCCGTAGTTGCCGCTGGTGCCGCCGGTGCCGCCGGTGCCGCCATGGTCGTTATTACCTGGGGACGATGACAACTTCAAGGACTCGGCCTCGGCGGTCAGCGCCGGGTGGGCCAGGAAGCCCAGGCGGCCGAGGCGGTAGTTCACCGTCACCACGGTCAGGCCACCCGCGGCGGCGAGGTGCGCGCCCGAGTAGATGGGGTTGGAGGCGGAGCCGAACTGGAAGGCGCCGAAGTGGAACCAGACCAGCACCGGGCGAGGGGTGGTGGTGGTGGTGGTGGTGGGTTCGTGTTCCGGGCCGGTGTAGATGTTGAGGTAGAGACAGTCCTCCGAGAAGGAGGTTTCGCCTCCGTAGTAGATGGAGTTGGCAGGCGGCGGGAATTGGAAGGCGCTCGGGCCGAACGAGGTGGCGGATCGGACGCCAAACCAGGGGATGGGAGGCTGCGGGGGACGCCAGCGGAGAGAGCCGGTGGGCGGTGCAGCGTAAGGAACCCCGAGGAAGGCTCGGGTTTTGTTCGTGAGAACGCGTCCGGAAACGAGGCCGGATTCGGTTTGCACGGGGGCGGAGGGAGAATACGCGTCGTTTTGAAGGCCAGCCATTGTGAAAAGGTGACAGTAATGATGCTGTGAGATTTTTGTGGCGACTTGAAGCGTGATGGAAGATATCGACTTGGAGGTGAGGAATAAAAAGAGTCGTTCAGCGACAGAGAGTGCTATTAATATATGCCTGCGCTCTACATGTAGGGTAGGGTACCTTGTACCTTAGTACATATAATTACAAAGTACTTCTCCCTCGTAATCAGCCGCTTACCTGGCGCATGGCCATCGTGGGGGTGAGAAGCCGGTTGGTTGCGAACCGGGGGTGAGGGGGGGCGGAGGTTTCTTGGCTCCAGTGCTGCTCGACTGTTGTTCTCCCTACCTATCCTCATAGCATTTTCGATTTGGGCTTGCCACATTGTTACAAATTCTTCAATTCCATAAACTAACGTACTTATGGCTCTAATCGAACACCATCCGGACAGGTTGCTCCTCTCATCAGGCCGTCAAAGAAGGCCATGTCAACGCCCTGCAACGGCCAGTCATGGATTCCGGCTGTAATCGGAGGAAGCGCTGGATGATTCCGCAGAATCATAGTATCATAGCTGGAATTGGGACATTGCATCACTGACTGTCCATACCAGGGCGGCTGTAACTGGGGGCTTGGAAAATGACTAACGGACAGGCCATCCGAAAGTGATGCACCGGACAGAGATCTAGAGGATTCGCCAGATGTTCCCGATGGCTCGCTCTGCGTTGCCTCGTCCTGACGCGTCTGGTGCGGCCGAGACACGGCGTTCCCAACTGACAGTTCCCGGGAGATTGGACCTTGACGGGAGATCTTGATGACTCCAAGGTACGGGATACTCAGTCGCAGGGCTTCCCCTTCACTCTTACTTTCGTCCCCTCCTTCTACGCTGTCAGTCTTGTAGCTGTTCCCATCCGCGGCGTCGGCTTCAATCTCGAGTAGGCGCCGTATCAGCTGGGCACTCTTTTCACTAATCACATCGTCGCCAATGTTCATGGCCCGCGTCACATCCATGCGCTCCAAGACCTGCTCCAGCATGGCACGGTCGCTGAGGCGCTGGTGGGCCAGCATGTTGGTGGCTTCGCGGTGGTGATGGGCGTCGAAATGAGCAAGAAGGAGGGTCATGGCGGCTAGGAGAGCAAAAAAGTCGACAGGCCGCGAGCACGACGACATAGGGTTAAAGCTCCGATGGGCGATGAAGCGCGTCATGATCTCCCGGCTCGAGTTGACCGACGTGATCTTGGAGTACTCGTGCACCGAGTTCTCGCCAACCTGCATCATGTATGGCAGGTGGAGCTGGATCAGCAGGCCATGGTAGTAAACGTGAGCTGATAGGCGCAGCGTCTCAAGCAGGGTGTCGGGTGACCCTGGCGTGAGGTTGTGGAAATTAGGAGCGCGCCAAAAGGTTGCTGGCATGCTCCTCGACACGGCAAGGAGCTCGGCGTCGATGGATTGTGTGGTCGATATCTGGCTCGGGGAAAAGGGGCTTTCGTTGCGTTCCAAAATGCGCGACGAAATGGCCGTTAGGAGTCGTTCGAACTTGCCGAGCGGCGGTTGATGCCGGAGGGCGGACACGGCGCCCATGGTCTTGTCCGACGTGCCCTGAGGTAGGCTGAGTAGCAGGCTGAGGTAGCGGTCCATGTACACAATCCGAAACCAGATGAACTCGGGATCGGCATCCAACTCCGGGTCGACGCGCTTGACCGGCGGGACGGGAGAGCGATGAAGACCCATCAGCTGGGCGACTGTCATTGCCCTGCGGTAGACGGCCCAGGCCCACCGGAGATTGCCGCAGTTGACTTCGTACGCCCCCTCCAGCAGAATGCAGATCAGACACTCGAGAGAGCCATGCATCCCTTCCTTGGTGGTCACCCACGTCCTGGCAGCCGTCACCAAGCGGCGGGCCAGTATGCTGTGCGGTTCCGAGAGGCCCTCGGCCTTCTGTCCCGATGGACTCTGCAAGGTGATGGCAAAAGTCAACATCAGCCTGGCCAACATGACTGGATGCATGCTAGGACCAAGACATAGAATCTCGGCTGAGCGGTACGGTGCGGCCAGCGCCTCCAGAGTCAACCTGGTATGCGGCTGTGTGTTGATGAGGTGGGTGTAACGAGAGGGCCGGAGGCTCTCCGCGAGCAGGATCCTGACATCAGCTTCGGACGGGAGAGCAGCCGCCAGATTGCGGAGGGCGGTTTCAGTCTCGGCCTGATCCGTTAACCCCGGGCAGTCGACCGAGACATCTTGCGAGTCCGGCGTGAGGAGAGATGGATTCGGAGTGGACCCTCTCAACCCCTATAGTACTGACAAATCAGAAACAGTTCTCGCGGAGGAATGGGGAGCAGTTTGTGTTGCTTTTTACCTCTGGAGAAGTGTGCAAGGACTCGTAAGAGCGAGGCCTCGTAGCATCTGGGCTCCCGGAGCCCTGCGCAATTCGCCCCCGGCGTGGCTCGCTTTCATCACTCTCATCGCGCTCATCATGCCGGCTCGCAAGAAAATCTTTCATGAGGTTTTCGACCCGGGCAATGCGCTGGCCGAGACGCTGGTTATGGTTGTCCTTCTTGGCCGGAGACGGAGACAGGTCTCCCGGCAGCTCCTGGGGCACGCAGGGTACACGGCGATGTTGGCAGCCGATGCAAGCGGCATCCCCCGGCGATGCCAACATACAGCGGATCTTCCGGCGCTTACATTCCCAACAAGACCTCGTCCCCTTGCGCACCTTTCTCCGCCTCAGGCTTGCTGAGAAATCCATCCCTTGGCCGGGCGACGATTCGGATGCCGGAGCGGCTGGTTCTTCGTTGCGGGGGTCATCCATGGGTCAGGGTATGGACCGTGTGGGATGCGTGTTAATCCTGTGTGCCACGGCGGAAAAGTTGTAGGTTTGGCGGAGCCGGGAATGGCAAGAATGGGATGTGGTTGGGGGTGATTGCTTGGTAGGTAGGGGGGGAGGGGGTTCATTTATTTCCGCCGCGGTCGAAGCCGTTTCTCCGCCGCGGCGCACATTTGTCAGCTTCGGGAACAAAGAGTGATAACTAAGCGTGTAACACCAGCAGCACAGGGTGACAAACCAACCGTGTTAGTTTCCTTCAGCCGAACAATGCCCCGCGGCGGTTGACCAATGCCGCGCAGTGCACGCGTTCGACCATGGAAAGCCACGAGATACTTGAGGAAAACGATGGACTGTACCTTGGTCTGTCCGACTGTCTTCTTGTCGTGCCGTCAAGCTGCATTTCCGCAGCGACCCAACTACATCCACATGCAGCATAGCGCATAACCACGTTCTGACCTTTATCTTTTCACGGCTGCGTTGATACTACCAAAGGTCCAATACCACTATGGCGTCCCCAATCGCTCAGAATGGCCCGTCCAACCTGGACGAAGCGGTTTCTGCGAATCCTGCCCACCACGACAGCGAGACAAGTACAGGCCCCTCCGATCCTGAGCAGCCGACCAAGCCTGCAGGTCCCCCCGAGAAGGACCCCGGTGCTTCACCGGCTCCGCCCCCCAACGGCGGCCTCATCGCCTGGCTCCAAGTCGTCGCCGGCTTCGTCATCTTCTTCAACACATGGGGCATGCTCAGTACTTTCCCGGTATTCCAGACCTACTACGAGTCCGGCGAGCTGTTTGAGGAATCGTCGGCCAACATCTCTTGGATCGGCTCCATCCAATGTTTCCTTCTCCAGCTCACCGGCCTCATCTCGGGGCCGGTTTACGACCGGGGCTACCTCCGCCTCCTCCTGGTCTCCGGTAGCTTCATGATCGTCTTCGGTCTCATGATGCTCTCGCTATGCACCGAGTACTGGCAGGCATTGCTTTCCCAAGCATTTTGCGTCGGAATCGGCGGCGGCCTGCTCTTTGTGCCCACCGTGTCGCTGATCCCGACCTGGTTCAGCACTCGGATCGGCCTCGCCGTCGGCATCGCGTCGTCCGGCTCGTCCCTCGGCGGCGTCATTTACCCCATCGTCCTCTCCCGCCTCATCACGCAAGTCGGCTTCCCGTGGGCCGTACGATCCATCGCCTTCATCACCCTCGCCACATTCATCTTGCCCCTGGTCGTCTTCAAGATCCGCGTGCGCGTCCCGAAGCCGCGGGCCATGATGGACTGGTCCGCCTTTACCGACGTGCCCTTCATCACCTTCACAGTGGCCCTTCTTATCATCTTTATCGGCCAAACCGTGCTCCTCTTTTACATCTCCTTCTATCCGGAGAACCGCGATTTCACCGACAGGTCGTTGGCCTTCTACATCGCCGCCATCTTCAACGCCGGCTCGACTCTCGGCCGGATCCTCCCCAACGCCCTGTCCGACCGCATCGGCGTCTTCAACACCATGGCGCCGCTCACCATGCTCATGGGCGTCGCCGTGTTCTGCCTTCTCGCCGTGCACAACGCGCCCGGCATCGTCGTCATGGCCGTCGTCACGGGCTTTCTCAGCGGCGTCGTCATCGCTCTGCCGCCCGTCTGTTTCCGCATGCTGACTGCGAACAAGGCCATGATCGGCACCCGCGTTGGACAGGGCTTTGCCATTGCCGGCTTTGGCCTGTTGCTCGCCGGGCCAAGCGCCGGCACCATTCTAGGCACGGTCGAGCCCTTGAACTGGACCGGCCTGTGGGTGTATGCGGGAGTTACCGTCTGCGCCAGTTCTCTGATCTTGTTTGGCCTCCGGTTTTCGAAGTCTGGCCTAGTCATAAAAGCCAAGTGTTGACGGAACCTGCAAGCAGATGCAATGTTATTAATGTGAACTATTATTTTGGGGAGTGCGGATTTTGGAATTCATGTAGGTAGTAGTCAAGAAGAAGAAAAGGAATGGCTGTTTTTCTAATCGAGCCTAAAAGAATTAACTACACACATATCACAGAAATACAAATCCTTACCCTCCCAAGAGGTTTCAGCCCTCTATCTCATTAAACTTGACCCCATTCGGCCGGCCACGGATTCTCGGTCACAAGCGTCTGCCATCGCTTCCAGAAAGTCCCGCCGGTTCTACCCCTTTTTCGTCGCCGCTTATAACACTAGCTTTTACATCTCCCGCCAGTTCTATCCCTTTTCCGTCGTCGCTTACCTACAAATACACGAATTATGGAGGAGGCGGAGGCAGCCCATCTCGTTTGATTTTAAACAGCCCACTCGCCTCGTCACGTACTGGGTCATATGGCATCGCGTGGCGTCTCATGATGTCCAGAGTGAAAAGAATCCCGCGAATCTCCAATGACCAATCCGACTGCGTGGTGGGGTTTGTCTGGGAGAGGGCCAAACTCTAGTTGGCGCGCAGTCGATCGATTAGCTGGAAGTAGCCGACGCTTGAAACCTCTATCCGTGGGAGCAAAACGGCGTTGAGGTATCTGCGATATAAAAGATTGGAACGAGGGCCATTTTGTGCGATGCGGCCGGTGGCCCGAAGACGGTCGTCACTGGAAACCGGTCAGTTGGATAACTTCTATGATTTGAAAGGTCGAAGGTTGATACTCACAACCTCTGAAACATGGCAGCAAAGCCTTGGGTAATGCACTCAATGGCTGCGTGTACCGCGTCTTCATTCATGTAGGTGAAGACGGCAGTATACAAGCGCAGGAGATTGACAGCTTCTTCGAACCGGGCTAGGCTGGTTTGTTCCGAAGTGTCGTCAAAATCATTGCTTGTCCAAAAAGTAGGACCGACAGCCCTCATACCCCGAACCATGCGCATTTTGTGCAGATTGATAGCCGCATGCGCGTTGAGCATGTTGTCCGGATTTTCCCCTCGCGGTGAAGAAAATCTGGACTGTGCGATTCGTATCCCCGCTGCAGAAACTCGCCCGAGCGGTAGAAGGAACAGAAGTTGACCGGATGGAAACGATCCAGGAATATGCCGTCTCACCTTGTGAACCCCGCCTGCGGCCGACGGTTGAAGCTGACCGAGCAAGGGCGGCCGAGAAGGTCAACAAAGCTACGGGAATCCTGATTGCAACTAGCTCGGCTGTAAAGGGAGGCATTGTTGGCATGGGCGGTATCGCACGGGACACTCTCTTCAACAGAACCAACGAGACGGTGGCAAGCTATGCTGTGGCCCTCGGCACACGGAAGGAGCAAAATCCATACACTGCAGAACTAGCAACCATCGCAATGGCCTTGGAGAAGGTACCGGCCAGTATCTGTCACAGGCACATCACCATCGCCACTAGGAACCAGTCAGCGCTAGCAGCAACTAGGCAACCGCGGCAACAATCCGGCCAAGGCATTGTACGACACATCTACGAATTGACTAGACTGTATCAAAAAAGAGGGAACTCGATCAACCTGCAGTGGGTACCAGCGGAAACCGACTTTGCGTTGGGACTGGAAGCCAAAGCGGCAGCCCAAGGAGCGACAAGAGAGGGGCGCACGCCCGAGTCCCAATGGCATCACGCCAAGTCGACGGCAATTAGGGCAGCAATGGCCAAGCAACGAAAGAGAAGGGTTATCCCGGAAGAAGTGGGCTAGTTCTCCAAAGCTATAGACGCGGCACTGCCAGGAAAGCACACCCGCGTTCTCTACGACAAGCTGAAGCGAAGAGAGGCCTGCATTCTGGCGCAACTCCGAACCGGAATGGCAAGGCTGAACGGTTTCCTGAACAGGATCGGGTCCGCCGAATCTGACCTCTGCGCCTGTGGACATGCGAGCGAAACAGTGGGACACTTTCTACTACGATGCACCAAGTGGACAGCTCTAAGAGACGATATGCTGCAATGCTCAGCGACAAGACGAGGGAGTCTCTCTTTCTACCTAGGAGGAAAAGCGCCATCGGAAACAAGACGTTGGTCACCAGATATGAAGGCAGTCCGAGCAACAATCAAATACGCAATGGCGACAGGAAGGTTGGAACAGAACGTGGAGGAGAGAATGGAGGAATCGCAGTAGAAGGACTCGACCAACAACACCACGCAGCCTCAACCAGCAGGTCCCGCTTTAGCTGCTGAAGTTAGGATGCTGAACACTTGGATAACGTAGCCTCCAAGCTGATCGGCTAACAATCAAGGCAAGAGGCATAGGTTGTGGCGAGAAAGGGGAGAGAGTAATGGGCTTGTACGAGTTAGAGCCTAAGTGACTTCGATCCGGATATAGTTAGCGTGCTTAGAGCCTATAGGCTTAGTGCCTCCGGGGCGAAATAAATCATCCATCCATCCACTCGGCTCCTCACCTTGCTTGATTGAACCCCTACCATCCACCACACGCCACCACCATCCAGTTGCACCATCACTGGTTTCACCCACAATGGCCTCCACCACCAACAACAACGATACCACCGCCCTGGAAACTATCTGTCGCCGCGCCGTCGCTGACCCCTCCACTTGGCCTCCCATCAACAACAGCGATACCACCGACATGGAAGCTCTCTATCGCCGTGCCGTCGCCGACGCCTCCTCACTCACCCAAGGCGAAATCAACCTAATTTTTGGCTGGGTCTCGCCCGAGGAAGACGAACATATCTGCCGTACAAAAGCGAATGGAAAGACACGCGCCGAGCTTATCGCCATCGCCGCGACAAATCCAGAGCAGCTAACAAGAGTCGAAAGCGAACTTGTCCAGCGGAGTGTGCCTTTTCTCATCGAGCTTCGGAGGGAGGCACAAAACCCAAACGGGTCTCCGCCTGATATGATAGAGGTGATCGACCGCGGCCAACAGTTCATAGCATTGGCTCAGGCGAAAAGGAAAATCCCTTTGTATAAGGAGGCCCTTCAAGCTGTTTGGAATTCGCTTGACGACCAGGAAAGGCTTGCGATTATTGCTGCAGGAGAACAGTCCTCGCAAATCATGGATGAGGAATGGGCTGAGGCCGATCGTAAAACTCCGCGCAGGATACAGCAAACTGACCAGGTGCCGGAATTTTCGAGAGATTAAACGGGCTTGTAGGGGAGGTTCTAAGGGGTTATGCAAAAACGGGTAGTTAACGGACGGCGAGAATGTGTTGCACTTAATATAGACTATTAATGTGTCTTCTACCTTATTACCATTGTTGATGCGTCGATTAAGCAACCCCTTGTTGTGAGAGATTGCAACTCCAAAAACTGCGGCGAGATGGATGGAAAGAAATATAGGGGAAATAGGGCTTTTGTGTGGTGCTCCTGGTGCCCATTCTCCCATTCCATTCCACCCACCCCACGAGTGCCAAGAATATGCCAAACCCACCAGCCACGTTGAGATCGTCCATCGCGACCCAGGAACTTGTTTAGCCAAGAGAATTACACATGCGCTCGTTTCATCGATAACGGTGTCGCACTCAATCAAGCTGCAAGTCGTTCTTACCGATTTACGGAGCCGCTCTCGGCTGTGATATTTACCTACATGTATGCACCGTTACGAAGAGCCCAAAAAACAAAACCTGCCAACCTGACTGGACTTGAATCCATTACACGAGGAAGCTGATCAGTGCGAACGGCGGGTTTCATTGTTTCAACCTGGTAAAAAAATGCGGGCAAGGACCGTGTGTCGATAGGTGCTCGACCCAACGCTAAACTCGGTGATGGCTTCAAGTCCCAAGACGTTGGTATTCGAGATGGGACCAGTGCAGCAGTACAACTGCACATGCCCCATCCCGGGGTACCCTAAGGTGCCCAAGTCCTATTCTCGACCACCGATCAAGATGAAGCCCAGCATGTTGCTCCATCGAAAATCTGGGGTTCTGGGGCTGGGGATTTCCCCGCTATCTCCCATCCTCGGAGACACCCAAAAAGGAAGGGCTTCCGCGGTTAAAGCTGCCTGCCCCACGCCCACGCGCCTCCTTGGCTGCGAAGCTGCAACCGAGAACAGGCTGGCACCAAAAACCGCTCTCGGGATCTGGCCCGGGATCCGCAACGGCAGTTTCTTCGGGAATTTGGCAGCCTCATCGAAGCATGGATTCCTTGCACTGCATACCTGCCAAGGAACCTGGGGAAGACGGTCGGAGAGCCATGGACAGCTCTCCACGAACTTAAAACCTCTCTGTCCTCCACCCGGGCTGTCAGATCTTGTCATTTTGTTCTCCAGCCACAAACTCAACCCCTTGATCGATAAACAACGGAGCGGTACGACAGACGATGACCACAGACTTCGAGAAGGCCCAAGCTGGGCCGACTTCTGAGAAAGCCAGCTCGGCTGAAGTCGAGAATGGTGTTGCGGGTGTTGCCCTCGATGCCGAGATCAACAAGAAACTCCTGAGGAGGATTGATTGGCGTGTGATGCCAGTAGTGAGTATTGCCCTTTTACTGGGACTATACCAGTGGGACATCCTAACAAGTCCGGAATCCAGCTGTGCTTCACCTACGCCCTCCAGTTCTACGACAAGGCGCTTCTCAGCCAGGCCGCCATCTTTGGCCTCCGCAAGGACCTCGGCCTCGAAGACGGCCTCAAGTACTCCTGGGCCTCGCTAATCTTCTACTTCGGCTACATGGCGGGGACCTACCCCGTCTCTCTGCTCGCCCAAAAATACTCGACGCGCATCGTCATCACCGTCATCTGCCTCCTCTGGTCCATCGTCGTGCTCACCACCCCGGCCTGCCGCGACTACAAAGACTTCCTCATCAACCGCTTCTTCCTCGGCCTCATCGAAGCCGGCGTCTCGCCCATCTTCATGCTGGTCGTCGGGCTCTGGTACACGCACGCGGAGCAGATCTCGCGGTCCAGCTGGTGGTATTCCTTCAGCGGCGGCTCGCTGCTGGTCTCGCCGCTCATCAACTACGGCATGGGCCACATCCAGGGCGGCCGCATGCAGCCGTGGCAGTACATGTACTTCATCGCAGGCGGCGTGACCGCCCTCTGGGCCGTCGCCCTATGGTGGGTGTTCCCGGACACGCCGCAGAATGCCAAGGGCTTCTCAGAGGAGGAGCGCGCCCTGCTGATGGAGCGCGTGCGCGGGAACAATGCGGGGGCCCGAGAATAAGACGTTCAAGTGGTACCAGGTCGCCGAGGCCATGAAGGACTACCAGATGTGGGGGATTTGTGTGCTGTCGATCGTGTCGACGACGGGGTCGGGGGCTGTTACCGTGTTTGCGCCCATTGTGTTCAACGGCATGGGGTTCACTATCTTTGAGTCGCTGCTGCTGAACCTGCCGATTGGTGCCCTGGCGTTTATTTGCATTCTCGGGTCTGGGTACCTCGGCCGGTTTGTGCCAAACTCGCGGTTTCACATCATCTCGGGGTCGTGTCTCCCGGTTATCTTGGGGTGCGCCTTGCTGTAAGTCTTCCGACGTGGCCCGGTGAGAGACACCATGCATGCGGTGATGGTAGTACTGACTCGGGGACCCCAACAGCTGGCAACTTCCCTCTTCCAACACGGCCGGTCGTATCGTCGGGTACTACCTGATCAACTTCTTCTCTTCGGCGTGGGTGCAGTGCATCGGCCTCGGCACGTCCAACGTGGCCGGCCACACCAAGAAAGCCGTTTATGCGGCCGCGACCTTCATTGCATACTCGATCGGTAACATTATCGGGCCCCTCATGTTTGATGCGTAAGTTCTCATGGCCTCCTCCAATCAACAGCTGCTAACATGCAGCCAGATCGTATGCCCCCCGCTATGACAAGAGTTTCACCGGCGTTATGATCTGCTTCGTCGTCTGCTTCTTCTGCTCCGAAATCCTTCGGTTCTTCCTCGTGAGGGAGAACAAGAACCGTGAGGCGCAGTATGGTCCACCTGATGATGCCCAAGGGTTGGAGGACTTTACGGATAGGGAGAATAAGTCGTTTAGATACCACCTGTAATGATAGGTGTGAATGATTGGGGCGTCAATACAGCGAATCATAGGGGTCACCCCTCATCTACTGGATACGGGAGCTTGATTGCGTTCTGCAGGTGTTGGATGGCCCCGCAACCTGTCTCACAGCACGGGAAGTGAGGGCGGCTGATGGCGGCCCGCTGCGCTGCAACGCACTATCGTGAACACCGCATTTTCATTTGTCGCGGCATCCTTCGGCATCGCTGACTGTGCAATGAAATTCAGCGGCTGCCACGGCGATACAACAGCCCCTTATCGTCGGACTGCACGTGGTTAACCGACACAACGCATCACGCTTTTCTCGCTTATGAGGCGACCTGTGGGGAAGGCGAGCAGGCAAACAACCAAATGAGAGGCATCTGGGAGGCGATAATTTCTGTCTTTCCGAGTCTGCCTCGTCCAGACTCCAGATCATGAATGAAACTGCGTAACTATGGCCAATGAACGCCAAACAGCTGATTTGTGCGAACAACGCGGCCTATTACATGGTTATTTTGGTGCCCTTGCAAAAAAAGCGTCTGCGTTGCAACTCCGACTTCCATCGGCGCGAAAACGTTTAGGGTTCACAAATGGGCTCCCTCCCGCTCCCAGCACATGATTTTTTCCGATGGAGCCGGAAACCAAAATGTGTGTGCGGTTCCGGGCCTCCCCGTCCCCATTGGTTGGTGCTGACAGAGGGCAAGAAGAGGCACGGCCGCCTCCTCGCTGTGCCGCCGATATGCAGGCGCCGGAAGAGGCAACCAACCGCTTGTGACGCACTTGGCGGCCGCTGTCCAGAGCCCAGACCTCCAAACTGCGCAGTCTGGGTTGGGTATGTTTTCGGTGAGGAGAGAGTCCCGCCGAAAAAAGATGGTGTGCAGGCTGCCTGCGACGCGCACGACGTCACTCACGGCCGACCTGATGTTTGCTCGGACAAGGCCACCATTTTTTTCTCCCTTGCTGCCTTGTCCCGGTGACGCGTACCTGGTGGTCCGGTTTCTTTGGTCATCTGCCCGGACTTGTCCCACGCTGGAGTTTTCGTCTCAACCTTGAGAGTCTGTTATGTGTGAGTGAAACATCTGCGCCGGTAAGAGAGAAGTCGGCCGCCGCTTGTTGGGCCATTCCACGTGTTTCTTGTTTCTGACGGGGGAGGCAAGGGTATGGGCGTATGAACCGTGTTGTCGTCTGTGCTACTCAACCAAAACACGTCCGTCGGCTGCAGATTCTCCTCCAACCCGCAGCCGCTGCAGCCGCGAGTCGTATGCGAATTGTAGTGTCCTCGATCGGACCCGGCAGTCTGGAAATCGGAGCCCTCTGGATGGCTGTGATCCCTGCGAATGGTTCCTTCAACTTTGTGGTGGCTCAGGCCGCAGCGGAATGGGAAAATGGTGGGTCCAAATTGGGCGTTTTTCTGGGGTAGGCGGGATTTTATTGGCCGCCTTGCGCCTCCGCCACAGTATGACATTGGTCACTCACTCACCCACTCACCCCCCCCCCGCGCACTCATCCTTGTTGCGGCTGCTGGCAGTGTTGCTTGACCCTGGTGCAGTGCCGCATTTTCCCTGCATCTGCAAGGGACTGCTGCAGTCTCCATCCCATGGATCTTGCAGCGGCCCGCATGGCTCCCTCAACTGCTGGTGCTGGGGTTAAGTGTTTGATGCATAAAACCGATCGAGCTTTCTCCTTTTTCGGATTTTGACTTGCAACCAGTCAACCAGCATCAAGCCATCTGTTCACATATAAAATCAGCGTTTTGTATCCCGTCCTCCACCCCAGACACCGTGTATCCTGCAACGTCTCAAATCCCCAACTCTGTCTGCCTAGACCCACGTTTAAAACCTCGACGCGTCCGCCGCGCTCGGTCCTCAACACGCTTGAGAACTTCACTTTTTACCGCATCGCGTTCCACCTCCACAATGCCTTACTCAGACGCCTCATACAACTACTACTCGGGCCCCTCCGAGGTCCTCACCGACGACTCCCGAAAATGCCAGGTTGAGGGTTGCAACAAGAAGCACGCCTTCAGCCGGCCGGACGGGGACAAGAAGGTGTACTCGAAATACTGCTCCAACCGTGCGTTTGTTTACCCGCTCTCCACGTCAAAGACCACCGCGGCTAACACACGCCAGACACCTGCGAGAAGACTTACCCCGGCGAGGTGGACTATCACTGCAAGAACCCCAGGTCTTCGAACGAGCGATACTGCTCACTCCGTAAGTCGCACTCATCCACACAGTTGCCCGAAGTCGATGCTAACAAACCCCGGCAGACTTGACATGCGGTGAACCCGGCTGCAAGAAGATGGGCGAGCACTATGGCGTGCGCGAGCACGTCCGGTGGTTCTGCGCTTCTCGTATGTTCCCCCATCCCCAACATCCCTCCACCACCACCTCCAGACTCCCATAACTAACATCCCCTCTCCCCAGACCGCTGCACATCTTCCGAATGCCGTCTCCGCGCCACCGACCGCACCCAGCAGCGCTGCACGGCCCACATCATCCTCTGCAACGTCCCCAACTGCACCCGCCCGGCCCACCAACACCGCGACGGCCGCCTCGACGCAACCTGCGCAGCGCACTACGGCACCCAACTCTGCGAATGGGCGGCCGGCTGCACACGGCGCGCCTCGGCCGGCCGCTCCTCCTCCCCCTCCACATCCTCATCATCCAAATCCCCGCAGTACTGCGCCTCGCACCAATGCCGCACGCCCCTCTGCGAGCGCCCCCGCGCCATCTCCCGCTCCTCCCCCTCCCCCTCCTCCCGCGACATCCTCGACCACTGCGAGCTGCACACCTGCCGGACCTCGGGTTGCCGCGGCGAGGTGCACACGCTGGTGGACTACTGCGCGCGGCACGCGTGCGCGGGGGTGGGGTGCGGCCGGGGGGGGCGCGGCGCCGACCCGGCCACCGCGGCCGGGTCGCTGCTGGCGGTGGGGCTGGACCGGGACCTGTGCGCGGTGCATGCACAGGCGGGCCAGCGGCGGGCGGTGTCGCTGAATGCGGGGGAGATTGGGCTGGATTGGGATGAGTTGAGGGGACGGTTTGAGATGGGGGAGGGGGGCCGGAGGGAGAGGGAGAGGAAGCGGTTGAGTGATGATTTGGAGAGGATGAGGAGGAGGGAGAGGGAGTTGGAGGAGGATTTGGAGAGGGCGGAGAGGAGGAGGGGCTTGGACCGTGAGGCGATGGATCGGTTGCAGAGGGATTTTCAGGCGTGGAATGGCGTGTCGGAGTGGGACTCGAGGCGGTTGTAAAGGGGGTTTCGGGGCAGCTTTCATTCTTGCTCAGATTAGGTTTCTTTTGTTGGTGGGGATTTCCTATGTCGGTTTTGGGTTGGGGGCCTGGGAGTGGGCGGTTGGATCGGTGATACCCGGGCATTGGTGGGATGGGGCTGGTTTACATGCATAATTAGCGGATCTGGATATGGGAAGGAGTTCCGGTTGGATTCTGATTTTGAGACACCATGTTTTCGGCAACTGCTTTGCGCTTCGGTTTGGGTCACTCGAGTTGGGGGGAATTTGCTTCCTATCGGCGATGGACTAGAATAGAGCGACAGACAGAAAAACAAAAAAAACATTGCTTTGGTCTGGGCTTCCTGACTGATTGTGACTCGTGAGATGCTTTGACGTTTGGGGTTTAATTACACCGTCAACCCTTTCCGGACTCAAGATGGCCAACGATCTACTGCATTGGTTCAAGTCATGTTGCAGTGTACGACCCGACGAAAGCGCAGTCCAGCCAAAACCTCAGCAAGAATGGAACGTGTCGGGCGCCGTACTCTGCCCTTAGGCCGAAATTCTCGACACCGTTGCATTATGAACGCTTGTTCTCAGGATTGTTGATGTGAAAATATCGGTTAGAAGAAACTAACTAACGTGATTGTTATACCTTATAGTCTACGTCCTAACTTTCTACGACACTTGGAAACCAACCCATCTCCAATTCAATCTAACCCCTATTGCCCCCGCCTCTTAAGAGTGTACCGATACGAGTAATGCCCCTTCACATCCTTCGCCATGACCCTCATAGCAACCACATCATTTGACTGCACTCCCCCCTCCACGATCCCCGCCTGCACCGCCAGTTCCGCGTACTTCTTCGCCCGCTTATCATCCCCAAGATAGTTGAAATTCAGCGCCGCCAGCTCATACGCCTCTGCCAACCTCACATGTAGCCGCTCCTCCTCATACAGCTTCAAAAACCGCTCAATGACCCCAAAGTCCACCTTCGAACTATCATGATTCCTCAGCTCCGCCCTCAACGCCACAATTTCCTTCAACCTTTTCTCCCCCTCTACCGCCTTCTCCCCCTTGACCCCACCCGGCGGACTGCACGCCTGGCACGGACACCCGCCCTCCACCCCCTTCTCCCCGCCCCGATGCCGCTTTACCCAGGCCGCCCGCTCGTCCCGCGCCAGGAAGGGATCGATGTAGCTCAGGGTGAGCTCCTCGCCGGGCTGGACGCGGCGGGCCACCGTGGCGCGCAGCGCGAACGACGCGTCCATGTGCGTGGCGACGTTGGGCCGGCAGTCGTGCTGGAAAGCCGCCGCTTCGGGGTAGTTGGCAAAGTGCCGCGAGTGGTCGTCGGCTGTTTGTTTGTGGGTGGCGTAGCCCAGGTCGAGCTCGAAGGGGTGCGCGTGCAGGATGGCTTCGACGGAGGGGTGGCGGGGCGTGCGTTGCGTGTTGAAGAGGGTGAGGGTGTGCGAGGGGAGGTAGGAGATGGCCGCTTCGAGGAGGCGGGTGCGTTCGGATTTTTTGGGGACTTGGTCGAAGAGGGATTTGTGCACGATGAGGATGGGGGAGGCAACTAGGAGGGGCTTGCCGCGGCGGATGGATTTGGTGGCGGTCAGGCCGGGGCCTTTGTGCGGGACTTCGGTGGTGGTCAAGGGGATGGGGTCTTCGAGGTATTTGTTCTCACCGCGGTTGAGGTGGTCTTCGATGCGCTCGAGCTTTTGGAACTCTTCGAACCTGGTCACGGCGACCAGGCCGCGCCCGTTGGCGATGCGTTGGTTGGTGTAGACGCAGAAGGCGCCGGAGCAGATCTTGGACTCCCACCAGCCTTCGACGGGGGGTGATTGGGGGGCAGTGCCATTGCCGGTGTAGATGTTGACCTTTTCAATTTGTTCGTAGGCCAGGCCATCCGCCGACCCTCCTTGCGGAGAGTCCGCTTTGGTGTCAGAATCCGCAAGGGCACAGCGTGTGAGCAGCCCGAGCACGAGCACTCGAGTCAGCGAGAGTGAGCTCCACGCCATATTGTGGAGATGCCAACGGGATGGTCCCTGGCCTGGGTCGTCTGATGGTAGCCTACTGAAGACAACAACGAAGAAGAACCTAGGTCGTAGTTTTGTGTGAACGGCCAAACCTTCGGGGTGCTTTACAGCGAGAGGAAAGCTCGCGTGGTTATGACGTTGCCACGGGTGGATGAGGCAACGTGGCCTAGATAGAATAAATCAACTGCCTATAGTGCTGTACGTTAAGCTAGCTCTGTAGCATTGCTCTGCAAACAAGACTTGGTAATGATTGGCGTTTCCAACTGCCTAAATCTGTTTGCCGGTGTTGTGCTACTTTACCCGAGCACTATGGAGCGCTCAAAGTCATGGGCAAAAGTCGGTCGGCTAAACCAAATGCTCTGCTTGACAAATGCTTAATTCATGGTACTGGTTCTATCATTGGCTGTGACAAACAAGTAAAACCCAACATCAATTATCGTGCATGTAAACTACCTTACCTAGGTACTACAAATGGGCCCCGGCATTGCATGCGAGCCTAAATCAGGTCAGATCCCCCGGCTTCTCCTCTCTCCCAAATCCTTTCCCTCCTACCTTGCGCTAGGTGCTGTGATTGCGCCATCAAGCTGAACCTGTCGGACTCAGGACGGAAACTGGCTCCCGTTCAGGGACCTGTCGAAAGGGTGTGTTGATTTGCCCCACTACCGCAATCTCCAACGCTGGAAGTCATACATGGGCCGTGGATACGGCCTAAAGACACATTGAACACCACATTCCTTCAAGCTGCCGCAGCCTCTTGTGAGATACCCTCGCCCCCAGCTGGGAACGGGTGAGTTGTTTCGGCCACTAGAAACGTGTACTCGAACCGTCTCAAGTTTGCAAGCCGGCCGTCTCTAATACACGCGCTCAGCAAGATCGCGAGGTCGTCTACCGGGATGTCGCTTGCCCCGACACAAAGGGACTCGAGATGGGGCGGAAACTTATTGACCAGCGCGGCATTATCCCCAGCGTGCCAATACCCAAACAGAAGTCGCAGTGACCGCAGAGCTTTGAAATGTGACAGTTGGTCTAGTTCTTTGATGTTCCGGGCACGGAGCGTACTACAGTCGAGGCCCAAGTTGCGGATAGTCTCCTTCAACGGCAGCAGGGCCTTCAGGAGGGCGTTGCAGAGAGCACAAAACAAACGAGGGGGGTAATCGACTCGCATACTCGAACTCGACCGAGCGGAACGGGTTGGCTTCGTTGGGGGAAACTGGACACCATTCTTCGTTACTCGATGTGATCAAAGGCAGGATGAGTTTGAGTTTCTGAATGGCGGAAAGATGGCACAAGGCCACGTCAATCAAGAGCGATCCGAATTGAGGCCATCGGCCGTTGCCTTTGAATGATAGATCGAGACCCAAGCGATATGCCTCTTGGACAAGAAAGTACCTCTGCGATTTGGAACAAGGAGAACAGGTGTAGTCGCTGTCGATGGTGAGGTCCCTGGCAAACGCTGCATGCTTGGGAAATCGGGAAAAATGCCGGAGAACTAGGATGAACGTGGCAGGATAGCAGATCGAAACGTTGACCCGTTGATAAAGCAGAGGGGCCGTGGTCGCGTTGAGGTGTTTGCAGGTTCCCGAGAGGTTCCCGAGGGCAGTGTGATGCACTAATGTGCTTTCCCAGGTGTCACCATAGGGCCTGGACTCGGAATTTTCGTTTTCGGCGTGAGCATGCAGAAGTCGATGAAATATCTGCCACTGGACCTCGACCGGCATCCCCAACAGAGAAGCCATCTTAAGCGTGGATTGAATCGCTTATTTGGAATGAATCTACAACCGAGTCGGTAGGTCGTGCAGCGCGAAGTGAAGTTGCCTAAATGCAACTTGATTCATGGACTAGGAAAGAGTACCTAAACGCTGAGAAATGTAGGTTGTGAAAGGGTGAATTGGGAATAGGTCTTACTCGGGTGTGCAGAACGACAGACGGTGGTAAGAAATCACCCTCAACTAAACGATTCGGTTGAGGGCACAAGTGAAGGAGGCTGGAACACTGGGAAGTTGGCTGACAGGATTGAACCTGTTCTTAATGAAAGACGCGAAATTCGTTCCGCGCGAATACGCGCCACTGTCCGGGACGGCATGATTCATGTTCATTCAATGCGTCATTGATCTGGGACATGTTTGGGAATATTGAACTGTTCTAACCGCAAACATTGGTTATTGGAGAAATTTTTGATGATGATAAGTCGGATCAAGGTGGTAGGCTTTGTGATCTTGTTCACTGATCGCCATTAACTAACTACCACAAAAATCAACTAGTTAACGTTACCTAATAATACAGGGCACCGCCAATACGACGCTTGCGGGCACCGGTCTCACTCTGACATGGGAAGACCGTCCTCCGAAGGAGAGCAAGTGGCTGGACGACTGCTAGGTACCACCTAATCAGAAAAAACATACATGATATCCTTGGCCGTCTCTGCACGGCCTCGGTGTTTAGTTTGGCACGTGGTGTTCGCAACTCTTCGGAGTGGCCTAGCCCAATGATTCGCCGAACCGGAAACCTACCCAAGATAAGAGAGCGCCCCAAAAACATGTAACTTGGCTCTTCAACTACACTAGATACCTTATGCGGTTAGGTATTCTTGGGAAGCCTTGTTTCCTTGTTTCATCAACTCCTTCCCTCCATTGGTTAGTTCTTGAAAATGAAACTCAACTTTGGTTCGTTGCACTCTTCGGGGTTGAGTCGGGTCATCAAGTCTCCTGCTGTGCCGCTTGTTGACAGCCGAGGCTAGACTCCACAGAGAGATCAGTTGCCCAACCAAGCAACTGAATCGGCGGCCGCCCCTGTCTTCCAGGAATAGCTCACCTTGGCAGACGCAACATCATGGGGTTGGAGAGCCGGCGATCGTGACGCGCCTCTCTTGGCAGGTTATGCATCAGGTTGTTGATCGAGTCGTTCAGCCTAACCGCGCCGGACGAGCTGAGAACGACCCCCTCGGGCAGAGTGTTCGCTTGACCCTGCCAAGGAAGGTAATGATAAGCCGCCAAGGTGTTGACCGATGGGCGACAGGAGGCTAGGGAGCATCCCGTCTGCAAGAGGGTACCCGTGGCATGTGCAGAAAGGTCTAGTGGGTTGAATTTGCTACTTAGCGGCGGGGGTTACTGGAATGGTGGCGTCCAGGATGAGGGAACTAGGTGTATAAAGGGGCCAGACCTCCACAGGCCCAAACCAGTCCGGTCTCGAGCCACACCATCACGATCGACCAACCAGTCTCCGCAACCCGCTACGATGCAGTTCAAGGCTTTTCTCCTCCTAACGGCCACGGCCACCATGGCCGCCGTCAACGAGCCCTGCGTTGGGTCCGGCGGCAGAGCGGGTAACCCGACCCCAAACCCACCCCATCAAGATCATCACTGACGTTCTGTAGGCGTCTGCATCTCCACCGCCAACTGCGCGTCCGCCGGCGGCGTTAGCATCTCCGGGGCCTGCCCCGCCGACGCCTCCAACATCAAGTGCTGCACCAAGGCGTCCTGCGCTAACGGTAGCGCGGGCAACTGCCGCTGGTCGAGCGACTGCGCGGGGACCTCGGTCGCCAACAAGTGCCCGGGCCCGTCCCAGATGAAGTGCTGCTCCTCGAGCGCCTCGGGCTTCGGCGGATACAGCGCCCCCGCCTTCCCCGCCGTCGGCGCCTGCAAGTCGGTCGCCGTGGAGGGCGCCAAGAAGGTCGTCGCCGCGTGGAAGGGCCGCGTCAGGCAGATCTACTGCACCAGGGACTGTGCCTGCCCCGGCACGTCGGATCACTGCTGTGGCAAGGCAATTGACTTTATGTGCTCGGATGGCGGTGGTGTAAGTTTGTGTCGTTGAGTGGAAACGGGGCAGATGCTGATACCATCTAGGTTCCTACCTCGTCCGGCCGTCAGATCGCTGAGTGGGTGATGAATAACCGCGGCACGCTCAACCTCAAGTATGTGATTTGGGGTCAGCGCATTTGGAACCCCTCGGTCGACGGCGTCAAGGCGTGGACCAGCTGGCGCGCCATGGAGGACAGAGGCGACATCACCCAGAACCACTGGTAAGTCTCGAAATGTTGCAAGCGTATTCGTATTCTGGACGTATTGCTGAAGAAATGCACCTAGGGACCATGTTCATGTCAGCTTCAAATAGATGACGCTATCGATACTGATGATGACTGATCTAGATGAGATCAATGATTGCCAAGTTATGTATCTTAGGGTTGGGTGATGCGTGTCTGAAATAAAAACCATCGCTTTTCCAGTTCGGCCATGTCCCTTGCAATTTCCAGGACCATAATGTCAGAATATCGGGGTGGCGGCTTCGGATATGAAGAAAACGGGGCATGTTTAGCTTAACCATCACTTCTCATTTCGACGGGTAAAAACCCCAAGGGGACCCACATGTCGGAGTCTGAACGAGGACACACCGAAAAATACAACGGACGCGGAACAAGCGCGGACAACAACCATACTTGATTGCCTGATTGGACCAGTGAATCCCGTATTCTGACACATAATGCCGTTGTGGAAGCCCAAATCATCCTGTGGGGACTGGATTGTCTCCGTTTATCCACCCGAAATGTGGAACTTCGCGTGGTGAGCTAAGCGAGTCCTCCCTCAGCTTCTGCAGCCGTCGGAAGCCGCGCCAAGGAGTCTTCCGAAGGCTTGGCGCGGAGTTGTGCGACCAGGGCCTTGTCGGAGCTGCCGTTGCCCCGCCGTGAGCTCCTTCCTATCTGACGGCAAGCTTGGGCACCTTCCCGTATCGGCCGCTGCCCCTCATTCCGATGATGCAAAACTTCGCTTCTCTTTTCAGGATATTCCGCCCCTCTCGACTCTTCCCTCCAATACCACGACGGACCGTGAGCAGCTTCCGAACTATGGACTACAACACCATTCTGCAGGGGAAATACCCCGCCAAGCGACATGCTAAGCGCGTTGTCGATTACATCCGCACCAAAGTGCCCGATGCGACCGGCGTGCTCTACCTCGAGAGTCGCATGACCAAGTTGCTCGAGGACAATGACGAGCCTGAGCCGTTTCGGTATGGCGACCCATAAGCCCTCGCGCCTTTCTCGTCAGCTAAAACCAACAACCCAGTCAGCGCCGCTTCTTCTATTACTTGACCGGTTGCCCGCTCGCCGACTCATTCGTGGTCCACGATATCGACTCGGCCAAGACCACCCTCTTCATCCCTCCCATCGACCCCGAGAGCGTCATCTGGTCCGGCTTGCCCGTCTCCGCCGAGGAGGCCTTACAAAGGTTCGACGTGGACGAGGTCAAGTACACTACCGAGATTAATGCCGAGTTGGCCCATTCTGGTGCTCAGAAGAGCCAGTCGACCGTCTTTGCCATCCCCGGCCAGGTCTCAGATCACGTCACCTTCCTCGGCTTCGACAACAAGAACTTTGCCGTACTCAAGGAGGCCATCGAGGTCAGCCGGGTGGTCAAGGATGAGTTCGAGCTCGCCATGATGGCCAAAGCCAACGCTATCGGCGCCGACGCCCATCACGCCGTCATGAGGAAGGTCAGGCATGCCAAGAACGAGCGCGAGCTCGAAGCCGAGTTCATTGCTCAGTCCATCGCTGCCGGTGCACCCAACCAGTCGTACCACGGCATCTTTGCTGCGGGCAGGGCTGGTGCCACACTGCATTATGTGCACAACAATGCGCCACTGGCGGGTAAGCTGAACCTACTACTCGATGGCGGTCCGGAGTGGGACTGCTACGCCTCGGATGTCACTCGGACATTCCCAATCAACGGCAAATTCACCAAGGAGAGCAGGGCTATCTACGATATTGTGCTCAGGATGCAGCTGGAGAGTATCGCGGCGCTAAAAGAGGATGTTCTCTGGGACGACGTGCACCTTCTGGCGCACAAGGTTGCCATCGATGGCTTGCTGGGACTCGGCATTCTAAAGGGTGACAAGGAGGAGATCCTGGCAAATCGGACGAGTGTGGCCTTCTTCCCCCACGGCTTGGGACACTATCTCGGGATGGACACCCACGACACCGGCGGCAACCCCAACTACGCCGACACGGACACCCTTTTTCGGTATCTGCGCGTCAGGGGGAAGGTTCCGGAGGGCAGTGTGGTGACGGTTGAGCCGGGGATTTACTTCTGCAGCTTCATCATTGAACCGTACCTGAAGGATCCTAAGCATGCCAAGTATATCGACACCAAGGTCCTTGAGAAGTATTGGGATGTTGGTGGCGTCCGGTAAGTTGATTATTCTGGAGGATGGTGCTGTAGCTAACTCGGTGCAGCATTGAGGACAACCTGGTTATTACCAAGGGTGGTGCCGACAACCTGACCACCGTGATCAAGGACCCTGATGAGATCGAGAGGATCATTTCCAGCAGCTAAATGTGCACTCATTAATCCTTCATTACCGTTTCGCTTACTATTTAGAAATGTAAAAACGGAACGAGTCCCAGAAGAACGTCAGGCCAACAGCCGGCGTAACGTCATTTCCAACAATACCATCATATTATCATGGCTGTTCAAAGTGCTCCGCATTGGATACAGGCAGGAAGGCAACCTAATCAATATACAACTGCATGATTTGTTATTGGTTCTCGCAAACAATCATTCACACTGCTAACGTCAAGGGTGACCATGTACATATGCGACCGCGTCCAAACAACCCTCACTTCTTCATGCCCATCATCTGCTCATCCGACGGCTCCGCATACGTACCCGGCGGCTTAGCCTTGCGCGTCCTCTCCCCCAGGATATTGCTCTTATCAATCGCCTCGCGCTCATCCTGCTCTGCAACCAGCACAAAAGTTCATCAGTATCTTCTCCCGGTTGATTGACAATGAGGTGGGGCGTGTGTTAAGTGAACCACGGCGGTGAGATGCTAAGCATTCATAACGTACCAAGCTGCTTATCCGTATCCGCCCGACCGGGCTTCATGGGATCGTCCACGGGGGCGTCGTCGTCTACCACGGGCACGGCCTCGGTTCCGCGGGTCTTGTAGGACGGATCGTTGACCTGGCCTGGGGGCGCCTCACGAGGGAGGTTGGCGCCGAGCTTCTCGTCGGATTGGTAAGGGGCTGCTTCGGTCATGGTTTTGAGAGGTAATGGGTGTTTTTGTTTTTGTTGGGCGGGGTGAGGGGGTTGGGATGCTCGATTTGCTCTCCCACTTCAGAGACGGGACGAAGATTGAAGCCATATATACATAGAGGAGGGCGAGTTGGGCCCCACGTTCCATGACGACACTGTGGCGGGCATACATGCTATTGGTACCTTATAGTGTGTGAGTGGTCATGATTCGAGGCAGTGACGTTATTGAGGTACTAGGGGGCGTCATGTTGCTCGAGGGCAACGTTTGGTTGGTGGTGTGGTGGATTCGATTCTTCGAATAAGCAATTACCTTCCAGCCAATCGCCGATAAGAAGATAATACTTGTGTAGGGCCTAAACATCAATGCTTTGTCGGATCATTCGGATGTGCCAGAGTAAGATGGCTGGAGATCGTGTAATATCGCAACTTGTCGATGACGTTTAAGCCGATCTCATGCATATCTTAAGGCGAATAGAGATCGGTTGGGGTAGGAAATCTTCACTGGCCACAGTCTACAGACGTGGTAGGCCGGCTTCTGCACGTGTGGTCAAGGGCGGAACCTTGTTGAAGCGGAGCGTAGTCTCCGGACGCGGCTACTGACACTGTAGATGGCTGGCCGTGTCGTTATTCCTCTGTCCGAGGGAGAAGCGATAAAATTATCGTGTCCGCAAATTAACACGCCCAAAGTGGGTGACGAAATAATCGAGCCACAGAACCCGGTCATTTCATACTAAATGCGGTTAGCGGTCCGCTCTTCTACAAAATATTTGCAGCAGGATCAACACCAACCTTCAGGGGTAGATTCCTTTTTTTTTGGTCGCGATTACGTCGTCAATCACGATGTAAATAAAAAAAGGTACTGTAAAATCCTACAGCAAACATTAGACCTTGATGGCAAAATGAGCGGTAATTAGATAGAATTGGGACTACAAATGACTGTGATGTTCAAGATACTGCTGGTTTGGTGGGGATGAATTTTCTGTGGGAGTGGTCTGTGTGGCTTGATTATTTTGTCACCCACTTTGAACGCCCTATACTGAGAGGGTAGTTAACCGATGTACAGTCACGTCATTGAAGCAGCCCCGCTCAATGAACGACTTGAGATTAACTATGGATTATCTGCCTCCGAGCCCCGGAGGTTTTATTTAAATACATGCCATCCCACGTATATGGAAGTAAGAGAAAGTATGAAAGATATGACATATGAAACATAGGAAAAATAGGAATGTAGAAAAGAAAGTACTGCACCTCTTGGTACCCATGAGGTCCATGCCCCCGCACTGTGACCTCGGAATTACATACTCGATTTGTACAGCCCGAACCACATGGTTACCATCGGGTACCGACATGCAAGGTCGTCATTGTAATCCCCGACGCATGCAAGTGCAGAACTGAAACAAATTGGTATCACTTTAAAAACACACTCTTCACGCCTGCGCCTCCGCGCCGCCCTCCGGGGGTGCCTTCACAAACGACACAAACCCGCGGTCCTGCTGCCGCAGCTCCTCCTCCAACACGCTCCAACACTCGGTGCCTTTCTGCAATAACTCCCAGTGCTGCTTCAACATGGACGCGTCCACCGCCAGGTCGAAGCTGGTCAGGAAACAGAAACTGATCTCCAGCCGCCCCAGCTCCTTCCCGCTTATCCCCCCGACGCGCGCAATGACGTCGTGCGAGTAGTACGTATCCTCCAGCGCCTTCATGGCTACTCTCAGCCCGGCCAGCACCAGCCGGTGGGCGTTGCGTTTTGTCACGACGATGGCGCGCTCCAGCACGGCCAGCCGGTGGATGTACAGCGATGTGGCGAGGTAGACGGCCGCCGACAAGGGGCAGTAGTTGTGCACGCGTGATAGGTACTCGGTCACGGAGATTGGGGGTGGCACTCGGGCAGTAAAACTTGCGGGTGATGGCGCTGTGCTGGAGGTTTAGCGGTTGCGAGTTATCTCTCACGATAATGTACGGTACGAGCGGTTGTGGGGATTGCGTTTGCGGGGGATTGGACGGCGGGGGCGTCCGTGGTGAGGTGACACGTGATGTGGCCCGGTGCGGCGGCTGGTGCGGGATTCGTTGTGCGTAGGCGCACGCCGTCAACTTCCTGCGGCTGTGAAGTTGTGGTTAGTGTTTCCGCCGCGTCGGAGGCAGACTGAACGTGCTGAAGGGGAGAGCGCCCCGGCATGGGCGAGGTCGCCGCGCTGCTCCGTTGGGCCAGCCGGGCTAGGTTCTTCTCCGAGTTCGAGCGTACAATATTGATCTTCTCTGCGTCCATTCCCCTCATGTGTGGTATTGTCGGGCTCATGGGAGGCGGTGTCGGGGGGATGTCTCCCGTCATGCTGACCAGCGCCTCGATTCCTGCACTAAGGAGCTTGAGGGCGGCTTCGGCCGAGACCTTGAATGTTTCGTCGCCATGATCTACGGTAGCCGGAGAAAGCGCGTGGTCGGGACGGGCGTGGCCTTGTAGCTCGGGATCGGCTGATGGGGCACGCGCGGGCGACGGAGAATGTAGGGGGCTCGACTCGTGGCCGTTGCCATTCTCACGACCAGATGTCGATTGCTCGGCGAATTGTTCTTGGGCCATGTCGAAAACAATGAATTTGGCAGTTTGTGTGTGTGTGTGTCGGAGGAATGCGAAGCTTCGTCTCGGGATGAAAGACTTGAAATGGTGCCTAGGCAGTGTGCCTGGCGTGCGCAGCGTGCCTAGGACACCTTGGGCACTGTCGGTCGAGTTGTGGTGACTTTCCGCGGGTCCGAGGTTCGACCGGTGTTTTCACGGGACTCACACGGCCTTGAGCGTGACCAAGCCGGCCAAGCGTCTCCACGAATTCGTGTCTCCCGTCGGGTCTCGACTCCAATCTCATGGTCTCGTGCTCGAATGCGTGACTGCCTTTGTTTTTTTTTTTTTTTGTTTTTTTTTGCTGTCGTCTCGATCGGTGGAGTTGCGGCGGGTCAAGAGGGGCAAATTGGCGCGTGGGAAATGGGGTCCGTCTCGTTCCTAGCCATGCGTCCCAGGCCGTCGGATTGGCCTGAACGCCGCCGTCGAGGCGAGAGATGATCTCGCACCTTCGCTAATGTTCCCAAAGTTATGTGGTTCCTTTCCCTTGTCGAATCGGATAGATATCGGATATCGCAGATAGCCCGAGATCAATGGCGGGGCAAAAACATCCGCGCGCGTGCTCTTCCAGGTCAATGGTTGTACCCCTCATGGCCTGTGCTTCTCTTGAGCGTGGGAGTGACTAAGCGACCCCGAGCCAAGACACAACAGCTGATTCCCCCAAATTCCCAAATTCCCCCTCACGTGCGTTCCACTTTGTGGCTGACTCCAGCCGCCACCAGGACTCGAGGCATTGCAAGCGAGCCGCGCGACTATTCAATGATCTCCGATTTTTGCCATCAAATAATACCACTCCTTCCCATTACCCAATCAAGCCAATGACCTTAAGTTGGCCAGGCCTTCGTGTGGCAACTTTACGGCATTTGGTCACGAGTGATGTCCGACGGCGCGGCCCAGAAACCGACCCGCTTCAATGACGAGGGTTAGGGGTAACTTGGAAACAGGCACACTTGGGAAACGATGTTTGTTCACTTGTCGCAATTACAGAACCAAGGAGTCCGTCCGTCTACCATCCTCTGAGTGTTCACCTAACTAGTCCCAACGGAGCTATCTTCTGTACAAACTGGCAATGTCCGCCTTCTTGGCCTTGATACCGTGTGTCTTCTTTAGATGCCGGACCAGGTTATCTTCCCTCGTGGCGCTGCTAGAACAGCTCTTGACCGGGCAAGAAAAGGACAGACCAGCCAGGTGAGTCTTCTCGTGTTTCTCCAACTCGCGGCGTTGAGAGAATCCCTTGCCCCGTTGACCCCAGCGACAGCCAGCAAAAGTACATTTGTAGGGGAGTCTATGTCTCTTCGTGTGCATGCTGTTGATGTCAGCCTTGCAGGGCCTCATAAAGCTGAGTAGTTGGTGGGGCAACTTACTTGTAATCCCCAGGTCTGCGAAATCGCTGGGGATTCTGCGCACATTTACCTTCCGTACAAACGATGTCTCCCCCGGGCTCGATATGGCTACTCAGCGGAGAGGATGGCGGCGAAGGACTCGAGCTTGATGACTGGTCTGTAACTATTGTTGATAGGAAATCGTTTTCGGCCGATGGATAGGAAATTGGAATTTCGATGGACGACTGTTCAGCGGACAAAGAGCACAAAGAGAAACCGGACTGCGACACCTCGAAAGGCCGGGGTGGACCCTCGAAATGCTGCGGTAACGAGTTGTCCGACTAATGCGGCGCAACTTGGTTTCCGATATGCGCTGAGGCCGTCTGGGTCTCGTCCTCTACCGTATGAGGGCCGTATTCTGCTGAAAGAAACGGGGTGCCAGGATACCCCATCTCTTGAACGGGCCAGATATTGGGCGAGGTCACGTCTGCCATGGCCTGGGAGACATGTTCTGCCGCAGCAATGCCCTCGTGTCCCACGAAATATGTTGCCGTGTTCCCACAGAGGTACCCCGTCGCGTAACTCGGCGTGGGGTCCTCGTGCTGGTCCGTTTCGATAGTGAGGCCTACGGCTAGCCTAGAACCCCCGGCGACGATGGTGTCTTGCGGATCGACCGTCGGTTGGTTTTGGATGCTGTAACCTTCACCTCCACGTCAGTCCACAATATCCCGAGACAGCGGATGGGGCAACCCGCAGGCCAATCTTACCGTTGATAACCAGTCCGGGATCGAGGAACGGGCCAAGCTCCGACGTTAGACCAGGGGTGGCACATCCTTTTCTCGTCAGACCCATCTCGAGGGATTTTAAACGGTATCCCAAAATTACTAGGCGTTCACTTACCCTGGAGCTGCCCCCCATAGTACTCTTCGTCGTCCATGGAAGTGTTCGTCGGAGTTGTTCACGCATGCAGGAGAGGGTCCAACTGTCTAAGTTACCTCGTTGAAGGCGAAAGGGCCCACCGGGCTCTCCTCTGCAGCAGAAAGTGCGGCCGTATCTTTGCGGTTTAAAAGGAGCCGCAGTTTACTGAAAATACAAACGCAGAGGTACCAAGGGTGTGAGGCCAGCCAGCGGCAAAACTCTGACCCCGAAGGTGTGGGCCCAGCGTGTCGTTCTGCCTGACTGCCTCCGTTGGGCAGATCCGTCAAAGCTGTGCCAACTGCCTCCAAGGCATCCAATAGTAGTGAGCCATGGACGCAAGGAGGTCGAGAAGGCAGGTCACAGTTGCGTTATTGGCCCACGCAGGTTGCACAGCATCCTCCGGCGTCACCGGATTGGCCAACTGGGCACCATGTGGTCCCAACCGACCCATCTGCTGGGGGCCTGATTGACAAGATTCACAATTGCTATAGACCTCCCGCATGTTTCCCATAGGACCCGGGCATTAACATGTTGCCAAGGCATCTGCCCCATCCACGGGATATTGTTGTCTGTGCATGCCATGTAGCTTTGTCACTTTGTGTCGTTCCGTTTTGTGACTGAGGTTCCGGCCGCCCTTCGCTTCGTTCTCCTCACCCATCCACCTGGATAAACTAATCTATCAAGACTAGTAAAAAGCCGGCGCAGGCGGTATCATGGGTAAGCGGTCCTTGTCCCCGGGCTTCGCTTCTCCGGCACGAGCTGAAACGGTGATACCCCTTGGCAGCGGTGCTAGACTTTCCTGGAAAACGAGAAGAGCTCAATAAGAACCAGCAGAGCACATTACGACACGAGTTTTACCCGCCTCTATTTCTTCTCGACAGCCTGAACCAAGTCTGTCCTCGAGGATCCCGCCGAACACCATCCGATGGCCCTCAAAACGAGCACCAGTCTCCGGAAGAGAGGTTCCAAACGCTGGTCAACAAGCTGGCCCAGATTTGTGATTTCGAGCCCAAGGGCAACACCGTCTCTGCACTGGCCGTGATCATCCATAATGGTCGGTTGTGCTATGTTTTGGCGTCTAACCGCAGGGGTACCGGCGCCATGAAAAACGCCCGAGCCGGGCTCCAAGCCGTTCTCAATATTCTCAAGGACAGCGTGGAGAAAAGGACAGACGACTCGGACGAAGTGATGGAAAAACGTCTGATGCGAGAGATTCTAACTTGGAACATGGTCCGCGCCAGATCCTACCTCACCTCGTTAGAGAAGGAGTTGCAGAAATGCATCGCAAAGTGTGACACCACCGAGCAAGGTACGACTACCTAAGCAACTCTCGCCCGGACCGCCCAGCAGCCCTGATTGACAGGTGGCCATCAACAGGGAACAATGCGAAACAAGAATTGCAGAGATTGGCGGCCTTTCTCCCAAAGGTCAAGGATGGCCAAAAGAGTGATAGTTGTGAGTAGATCAGTTTCCCAGTGAGCAGGCAACTTGCGCGGGATTGCTAACGAAGTTCGACAAAATAACAGACATCGAATCGACAATGCGACTTATTGCAGCAATCCAGACATCCCGAGAATCACAGCTGCCAACATGGAGGTATATCGAAGCTGGCGCCGTTGCCGACGACACCATGGCCAAAGGTGGCTGCTGGTCCGCCCTCCAGCACAGTGCAGGACGCCTCCTGTCTTATCGGTACGCTGCGCATTCGCTTGTGAATGCCCGCCACATCTGGGCCGAGACGGATCTGTTCCGCGACTTTGACATCGAGACTGTCCGTTCGAGCCTGCCAAATGCAAAGGCGGGAACACTCAGCCCCGAGACGGTCGAAGACATCCTCAACCGCGCTCCCAATGCAACCAAAGCGCAGAGGAAAGCCTACAGGCAACACGCCGCAGAACTCCAGGTTTACGACCTGAACGCCAAGCTGGCAGAACAATGGGACCGCAAGCTGGAGCCTATTGTACACGCAGAGATGCTCCTGCACGAGTGGCTGTCACGCACCGAAGGCGGCACACAGTCGTACCGTTTCTTCAACGGCTGGCAGTACATCGGCACCAGCAAGCCAGTCTGCAAACTGTGTACAGACTACTTCGACATTATCTCTACACCGGTCCGCTTCCGCCCTGGCCACCCCAACACGTATCTCAACTGGAGACTGCCGGACATCTATGTCGAGGGCAAGGACCCGGTGGCCGTCGATCGTGCAAAGGCGGAGTGGAATAGCAATTTGGATGAGATGAAGAAGCGCATCTACGTGGCGTTGCTGCGGGTACTGCAGGACAAGGTGTCGGGGAAGAAACCCAACGACTCGAACACATACTCGGAGCGGATCACGACGGGGGATGCGGACTACATCAGCAAGTGGCTTGGGAAGATACAGATTAATAACTAGATAGCGGTAGGGTGGGGGTTGGGGACGGAGTTGCCAAGGACAGGTAGTGTGTTTAGTGTGTTACTCAATTCTCGTGCTGCTGATATTGTATGTAGCGGTCTGGTGCTATTCACGTTTCACGCCCGCCTTTCCTCCCCAAGCAGTGCCAACATTCTTCATCCAAGGCGCCTTTCTCAACGCCTCCGCCTGCACCGCAAACACAGGCTCCGCCAACTTGGCCAACGTCTCCCCAAACTCGTCCAACACCGCCCTGCACTCCTTTTCCCACCCACGCCTCCCACGCTCGCCATCCTCCCCACCATCACCATCACCATCACCATCACCATCACGACCCTCACCACCACCACCCCCAATCCCATCCCCCTTACCCTCCCCCTCCCGAACACAACCCTCCTCACCCTTCCCATCCCCACCCCCACCCCCCCAAAACGTCGCCCCCATCCACCTCCGCCTCCACCCCTCCACCACCCCCTCCACATCCCCCCCCTGCACCCTCACCCCCCTCGCAACAAGATAAAACGACGACCGCGTCTTGTGCGCCCGCCGCGGCTTGTACAGCACCAATCCACCGCTGGGGACCAGCTGCCACAGGGTGTGGATCAGCTGCACGGTGGGCCAGGCATCGGCTTTGTGCAGGAGGATGACCAGCGTGCCGTGGGGGCGGAGGCGGGTTAGGGCGAGGGTGAGTTGGGTGGTGAGGAGGCGGGTGGGTTCGTTGTGGAGGCGGTCTGTGTTTTATTTGAGTTAGTTAGGGGGGGTTGTGGTTTGGGGCGGTGGTTGGGTGGGTGTTAGGGAGTTGGGGGCCAGGTGTGGGGGATGGTTGAGGGTTGAAGACGGGAGGGATAAGGGGGTGGAGGCAGAGGAGTGTAGGAGAAGTGGGTTGCTTGAAGGCGGAGGGGCGGGTCAGAAGGGAACGTACACTCGGGCCGCTCGTGCGTGCGCAGGACCTGGCCGTCGCAAAAGATGAGGTCAAACTTTTGGTCAAGGAAGGGACGGTCGGCTGAGAAAGACGCCGCATCGGGATGCGAGGCCGGGATGCTTGACAGCGGGGTGCCCATCTCCTCGGCCAGCAGTGTGATGTCCCGGAACGAGATGTAGGTGTCGGCGTTGGGGTCGGTGGAGGAATACGTGCGGAGCAACATCTCATGGCCACCCAGCTCGCGCGGCAGGCTAATGCCACGGAGGAGGGCGGACGGGTTGCGCTGCAGGGCGGCCGCTGCAAAACCGCCGGGGGCCATGCAGAGGTCCAGAATGGCCGGGCGAGTGTCGGCGTCATGATCAATGGTCAGGGCGGAGGTGGCCTTGTCGAGTTCGAAGCCGATGTCACGCATCAGGTTGAAGAAGGTGATCTTCGTTCTGGCATCGGCGTAGTCTGCACGCTGGCGCTGTTGTTGGAAGTGGCTATCTCCCGTTTCGCTCTCCCAGCCCTGAGAGTTACTGTTAGGGGTAGTTTAGGAAGAGGGAACGGCCAAGGACTACCTGTCTCTGGAGCTCACGAAGCTCACCATAGACGGGGAGACGTTCTAGGAGGTATTCATGGATGATCGTCTTAGTCGTTACTCGCGGCTTGGTATAGCCATCAGGGGCAGTGACAGGGGTTTCCGGTGCAGACGTGTCGGCCATGGCTCACTGTTGACGAGAGTTGGAAGCAAAGTTGCCTTGTGAAGAAGGGATTGTGGTTTATGGTGTCCGCTTGGTATTAGAAAAGCGAACGTATCAACGCCAAACCCGGCGACGGCACACGCTTTAAACCCCGACTTCACACAAAGCAATAACTCTCATCACGTCCTGGGGTGTTACACAGGCGCGCGGTAGGCCTCAACGGAATTTTGAGCCTTCCCCTCCTCGTTGGCTCAGAGCGAGCGGAGGCAGCGCAAGCTGCAACAGCAAACGGACTGCCTCCGAACGCACCAGTAAACGTGTTTGTTTGCTTCTCGAATTCTCGAAATGAATGCTCGCACCCATGCGGTAACATACATACACGTCCGCCTAGCAGCCCATGGAAACCTTGCAGTCAAGCACCGCAGTCTGCCCCCCCTGGACGACCTCGATGGCCTCCTTGAGTACCCGTTCCAGGTCAGCCGCCTTATCAACCTTGGCGGCGTGGATGTCCCCTCCGGCAGCGGCCTTTGCGATGCCGGCATAATCCGGGGATGGGTCGAAGGAGATGTTGATCTCCTCGTTGCTCGCTTGCGACCCGAGTCCTTCGGGGTGGACGAGGAGGAGGGACTTGCGTGGCGCGTTCCAGCCTGCAATTTTTAGTAAGTCTCATGCAGGAACCCAGACAAGCCGTTACTTACCCTTGTTGTTCAGTACGATAGTCAAGATGGGGATGTTGTACCGCTTGGCGATCCAGTACACGCTCCCTGGTACCGAAAAGAGGTAACTGCCATCACCCACGATCTGTACCACAAACTTGCCCTTTTCACCCTTGAGCTTCGCCTCATGGTCCGTCGCTAGCTTGATACCAAGGGCGCCACCACCGGACCAGCCGAGACCGCCGCCGCCGCAGTTGATCCACTGCCCCGGCAGCTTTGGCTGGAGGCTTTCGTGCACAAACAGTGTGTTGGTGACGGCCTCGATGGCCCAGATGGTGTCCTCGGGGCACAATTCCTTTAGCTTCGCGCACAGGTGGCTCGTCCCAAACTCGCCATTCTCGAGCGGCTTGGACCGGACCGCGATCGTCTCCAAATGCTTCTTGTAAGACTCCTCCATGGCCGCCCACCTCTTGTCGCTCTCGGCGCTCGACAACTGCGCCTTCAACCCCTCATCCTTCTGCAGCAGCGCCGTGATCTGCTCCACGCTCGTCAACCCATCCGCGCGGTACCGATGCTGCGCAGCGATGTAATACAGCGGCATGACCTGCTTCAGCGGATCGACATCGATGTGGAAGATCTTGGCGTCGGCCTTCGGCTTGCACTGCGTCGTGATCCAGGGGACGTCGCAGTCCAGAACAACGATCGCATCCGCCGTCGTGACCGCAGCCTCCACGCCATACCTCAGCCCCAACCACGCCGGGTGGTCCGCCGGGAAGCACATATCACTACCGCCCGTATCCAACACCCGCAACCCCTTCACCGTATTCGCCAACTCCACCAACGCCGCCGGCATCGCCTGATTCCGCCCGCCATACCCCGTGACCAGCAACGGCTCCTTAGCCCCCGCCAACGCCTCGGCAATCCTGCGCACCGCGCCCGCCGGCAACCCCCCCAGCTCCACGGGCTCCCACTCCTCCTGGCGAATCTCATACGGCTCCATCTCCATCTCCATGACCTCCCTCGACCCACACAAATACACCGGCCCCTGCGGCCCCGACCGCGCAAACTGCAGCGCGCGATTCACCATCTGCTTGACATTGACCCCCGTCTTTCTAGCTCGGCCGCATAGCGGCAGTACTGCGCGCCGATCTGCTTCTAGGTCGGGCACCGTCCTGGAATCCAGTGGATGAACTCCGGTGCGCGAGCCGCGCAGCTCCCCTTTCCTGCGTGATGGGCGAGATGCCCGCGAACACGAGCACGTGGCGCGCGTCCCGCGCTCGCGTTGTGCACGGCTGCCCCAAGCCCTTGGGTCCCGACGTCGACGTGCACGATCACGGCTTGCGGTTTGTTGTTCAGGCGCGCGTAACCTTTTGCCATGAACATGGCCCCCCCTCTGGGGGGGGGTTAGTTTGTGTGTGGGGGGTGGGGTGTAAGGGGTTGGTTGATAAAGGGGTGTGGGGGGGGGGGGGGGGGGAGAGTGGACTCACCTCGTTGGGGCAGGTGATGATGCGCGGGAACTGGCCCTTCTTTTCGCGGGAGCCCTTGACCATGGCCTCGATGATGCTGGGGTGGTCGGAGCCCAGGTTGACAAAGACATACTCCACGCCGGCGTCCCATAGCGCCTCGAAGAAGGCGAACGACGTGGTGTACATCTTGGGGGCGTTGGTTGCGGATGTGGACGACCAGCGGGTTTGCGAGACGGGGGCAGTGGTGGAGGAAAGGGTGTTAGAAGTGACGGCGGCGGTGGTGGTGTTGATGTTGGTCAAGGGGTTTGACGAAACCAGAGGGGTGGATGGTGAACGCGGAAGAGTGGCGTTCCCCTGATTTATTGAGTTGTTGGATGCACTGCCGTCGTTGAGCCGGGCGGACGATGAGATGAACCGGGGCGCTCTCGAACGGTTAATCCCGGTCACGGCTGCCGCAGCGGTATGACGGTGGTGTCCCTGGAGGACGCGAGTGGCAGTGGTTGCCCGGGGTGGGGTTGCCCGAAACAAGGGTGGCATCGCGGCAAATGGGATAAGGGGATGCGGGGAGGGTGTTCGAGATGGCAGGGTGGGTTCCCGACAGCCGGGTTCTGGATTCTGGATGGTGGTCTCGTGCAAAGGTAAAGCCGATAAGCGAAGAACCGGACGTCGTTTCCCTTGGGTGTTTTTGAGAATTTAGAAATGTGCTTGGGTGTCTGGTCCCTTGCTCCCGAACTCCGCTTCCGATGTCTCAGGGGTTTGACAGCGCAGATATGGGAAGATGTGGGCTTGAGCGGTCACGGTACCTGAGATAGGCTTGGTTGAATTCGAGAAAGTGGTTCCCCAATGTGATGTAAGTCAAACAAAGCCAACTCAAAGGAAAGACGCATCGACCATTGGCTGTCCGTATTTATTGGGCGGTCATTGCCGGTGTAAGTGTGTAAGTGGTCTCGGCTTAAGCCCCGGGTCCCTGTCGCGTTTGTCCTCTGATGACGGCACAGACGTCAAGTGACCTTGATCCCTTGAAATTGGGTTACCTAACAATACGCTACGGCCAGGGCCGGGCCAACCGTCACTTGGCTTGCTTTGGTAATTAACAAATGGCTGGCTGCTATTGCAAGTTCGTGTCAAGAGAGATGCAGCTATTTGTGCAGCGCTCTGTTGGTTGCCGAACATGGCCGGCCGTCTTACCTTATCCAACTTGCCTCCGCATTCCCCGCATGACAGCAGTGTGGAATCAGCGGAGGGAGTGTGTGTGAACCGCTAAGTGGAACTGCCTCGGTTGGCATTGATGAGCCAAATTTCTGTCATTTCGAGATATTTATATCAGTGTTCCCTATTTGGACCTCGTCTCATCAATTCATCTCATAGTTAAGGCCATTTCATCGTCGATGGCTCGTTTTATGTATCAAACCGAGGCTCCTCCGCACCAAGCCGTGGAGCTGAGCCGAGGATTTCCGCGCCTTGGCGGTCGCCCCGCAAGACCCGCTCCGGGGGTTGATCGGATGCGGGGTAACCGGGATTCCTCCGAGCTTGCCCATCCAAACCCCGATGCAGACCGTCAAAGCCGCTCTCTTCCGTGATTTCACCTTCCGTTAAGGTTTCAAGTCAACTTGAAGGCTAATTCACTCATCATCGGGACCCGGAGCTGCCCGGATCGGTCCCAAGACGGAGACGGGGTTGGAATTGATTATTCCGATTTCACAGGTATGCCAGGTATGTACAGCCTCTAGTATTTTACTACTTTGTACCAACTTCTTTTTCACCCGCAACATGGCAAAAATAAGCCAGAACCATGCCAGACGCTTGAAGGTATAAGCACCTAGGTACCTGTCTCTGGCAGTTCATCGCCGTTCTCACTCTAGAAAAAACGTCGTCTGCGCCTGTGTGCTTTCCGCCGACACCACCACAAGCCTCCCGGTATTTTCCAGCCCGAGAACCTGGTTCTGGGCATCCGATGCCTCCAATGAGATAACCTGGCTGTCGACAAGCCCCTCGACGAGGTTAAAGCTCGCCGATGCCTTGGACGCAGCCGAGGTCAACGCACTGCTTCTCTCAAACTGCACCCTGCCACCGTCCACCCGACGCATAAACAACCCCGGGTTGCTCGTCGACTCCAGGCTAACCGTACTCCCGCCCGCCAACCCCGGGTTCACAATCCGGAACTGCGTATCGGCCAGTGCCGCCGTACCCGACGGGTTCCCGCTCCCGGTGTAGTACCGCACGTACCCACCCGACGCAGCCCGCAGCCGGACCGGCGTGTCCCCTTCAGGTACGGGCACACCGAAGTCGGGTGTCCCGTCGGCCTTCCAGTAGAGCTTCTGCACCCGCGTGCGCCGGTTGGGGTCGTTGAGCGGGTCGCCGTTGATGTCGCGGTACCCGCGGTCGTGGTACACCATGACGTCGCTCAGCCCGTCCTCGGACACGGTGAAGGAGTTGTGGCCCGGCCCCCACTGGTTGGTGTTGGCGTTGCTGGTGAAGATGGGGTTCTGCGACTTGCTCCACGACGCCGGGTTCAGCAAGTCCGTTCCCGCCGTCGCCGTCAGCAGGCCCATGCAGTAGTTGTAGTCGATCGCGCTGGCCGAGTACGTCAGGAAGATCTTGCCGTTGCGCTGGATCACGTAGGGGCCTTCGTTGACCTTGTATCCGATGCGCTCCCATGACAGGGTCGGCCGGGAGATGGCGATGGCCGTGCCGCGGATTGTCCAGGGGTTTTGGAGCGGCGCGATCATAATGCTCGAGTTTTCGTCTGTCCGTGATGGTTCCTGCTGCGCCCAGATTAGGTACCGTGTGCCGTTGGCCACAAACGTGGACGCGTCCAGCGAGAAGGTGTCCCAGTTGGTTTTGATGAGGCCCTTTTCCGTCCAGCTCGCCGCGAGCGGGTTACTGCCCGTGCCTTCGAGCACAAACGCCCGGATGCGCCACTGGTTGGCCACCCCTAACGCCACATAGATGTACCATTTGCCGTCGATGAAGTGCAGTTCCGGTGCCCACACCTGCCCGCTGCCGACTCCAGACGACTTGCGCCGCCAGATGGTCGTCTCGGAAGCATCCTTGAGCGCCTGGATGGACTGCGCCCGGCGGAGGACGATGCGGTCGAACTCAGGGACCGTCGCCGTGAAGTAGTACCACCCGTCGGTGTGCTTGACGATGTGCGGGTCTGCACGCTGCTGGACGAGCGAGTTGTCATAGCTAACCGCCGGGGAACCGAGAACCGGGACTGCCAGCCATGCGGTCAGGACCGACACGGCGGCGAAGAAACCGCTCGAGAGGCGCATATTCAACCGTTCCTCCAGACCGGTCTAAGCTTCCAAGGCCGGGCAAGCGCAGGTAAACGAAGGAGCTAGAGACGCCAACCCGATCGCTTGCCGTGACGAGCGGGCCCTATCCTGGTCCCGGAAGGGAGGTCCCGCCGGCTATTTGTACGGACGCCGTTTCTCCCCGCACAACGGTGGACATCCGCCCCATACAGGCCGGTTGAATGCGAGAGACGGTTCTAGACAACGTCACAAATCCCGGGGATGCGCTCCAATGATCTGCTTGCCATCCAAATCTCCCGTCATTAAGGTACGATTCCCAGGGCCCCCAAGACTTTCTCGCTAGACGCCCCTTGCATAAACCACCCAAGAACCAGGTTAAACCACCGGCCCCAGCCTCCACGATGTTTCTTGGCTAGCCCTTCTCCTCACCAAGAACCATGGGTTGTCTCCTAGCGCGCGGTACACTTCCTTGGCCTCAGCATCATCTTCCAATTTTGGCAATCGACGCGGCCATGATGATATCCGATTGGGGGCCGGCGCGTTTAACCGGACGGCGCCGACTGACACGGCCTCCGGGGGCTGAGATCGGCAATTTGCCAGTTGTGTTTCTCGGCATCCATCAGTCATGACTTATAAGGCAGCCAGCGCCTCAGGGTAACCTCGCCCATGTGTTGTGTTTCTAAACCTCCGGCGAAGTAGCGCACCACCCAACATGCGGTCTCTTTCTGTCGCCGTCGCCGCCTTCTGGGCTGGCGTCGTCTGCGCCATGCCCACCTCTGACTCCTCAACCTCCGCTCTCGCCGCCCGCAAACCCGCCAAACCCGCAGTCCTGCCCAACAAATTCAAGTGGACTTCCACCGGCCCCTTGATCGGCCCTAAGGATGACGGCCGCGACCTCGCGGGCCTCAAGGACCCCACCATCATCGAGATCGATGGCACCTACCACGTCTTCGCCAGCACGGCCAAGGCCGAGGGCTACAACATGATGTACCTCAACTTCACCTCCTTCGACGAGGCCGGCTCGGCCGACTACTACTACCTCGACCAGGCGCCCCTGGGCGTTGGCTACCGCGCGGCCCCGCAGGTCTTCTACTTTGCGCCGCAGAAGCTGTGGTACCTCGTCTACCAGAACGACAACGCGGCCTACTCGACCAACCCGGATATCAGCAACCCCGCCGGCTGGACGGCCCCCAAGACCTTCTACACGGCCCGCCCGCAGATCATCAATGACAACATCGGCCCCTACTACTGGGTGGACATGTGGGTCATCTGTGACAAGAAGCGCTGCCATCTCTTCTCGTCCGACGACAACGGCCACCTGTACCGGTCTGACACGGCAATCGCCGACTTCCCCGAGGGCATGAGCGAGCCCGTCATCGCCATGGAGGACCCGGACCGCTATAAGCTGTTCGAGGCCGCCTGCGTCTACGCCGTCAAGGGCGGCAAGGGCAAGCAGCAGTACCTGATGCTGATCGAGGCCATCGGCACCGACTCGCAGCGCTACTTCCGCTCGTGGACGTCCGACAAGATCGACGGCAAGTGGGAGCCGCTGGCCGACACCGAGGAGAACCCCTTTGCGCGCGCCAACAACGTCGAGTTTGAGAACGGCGAGGCCTGGACCCGCAGCATCAGCCACGGCGAGGTCATCCGGAGCCTGACCGATCAGACTCTGACCATTGATGTGTCGGAGCCGCTGCGGTTCCTGTACCAGGGTCTGGATCCCGCCAAGGACGAGGGCGAGTACAACGCGCTGCCGTGGCGTCTGGCCTTGCTCACGCAGCAGGTGGAGCCAAAGCCCGGCCCGGGCTGCAAGCCGCGCCCGTGAAGATGGCAGTCTATTTGTTGCAGTAATATAACGGAGTGCGAGAAATGCGTTAGGAGTCTGCTATAAGAAGACAAATTATTTATCCAATTCCAAAGCCACCGTCTGTTATCACCCTGTCTAGCATACGTAGCTCTCGTTACCAAAACGAATCTTAACCAGGACGACTTCTCAGGGGTTTCGCTGTGGATCGCCGGGGGTATCAAAGGCGTTTACGTAGTTTATTGTTTATATTGCCCACCGTATGCATGATTGGCAAGCACAGACGTAGCCCATGTTCGATTAGCTCCGTAAGGTATCAAGACGGTTTATACGCATATAATCTCAGGCAAGTGTAGGAAAGGATATGAGATTGGGTGAGCAAGGAGTTACCCCAAGCCTTTGAACAAAGGGTCGGAAGCGAAGTGGCTAACTGATGTATGGGTATGTAGATATGGTTCAACTCATCATAACCCCCCCGCAATGCACCACACCCGACCAACAACAAAGCCTCCCATCCCCATCCCTCGTCCCACCACGACCCTCAACACACCCTCACCCCTTCCCCTCAACTACCAGCCCTCTTCCAGAGATACCACCCCCCCTCAAGGATACCGCCCCACCCCCCCAATCTGCCTCTCCCTCGTCTGCGAATACGTCGTATACCTCGGCGTCGGCGGGAACCTCACCGGCGGCGGCACGGTGGTCCACGATCCCCTCCCGCTCCGCGAATGCCACCGGCCGCGCTCCCGCATCTCCTCGTCCTCGTCCTCATCCCCATCGTCGTAATAGTAATACCGATCGTTCTGCTGGCGCTCGAGGCGCCGCTTGCGCCGCTGCAGCGAGAGGATGCAGCAGATGAGGAGGATGAGCGTGGCGAGGCCGAGGACGGAGCCGAGCACTGCGCCGAGTTGGGAGGGGGTTAGGGCGGAGGGCGGGGCGGCGGGGGCGAGTTGTTGGTTGGTGGGTGCGGGCGGTGGTGGTGGTGGTGTTGGGGAGGGTGGGGGGTTGTTGGTGGTCAGTTCGGGGCTGTCGCCGCCGAGGGTGACGAGCGCGGTGATGGTGGTGAAGGGGCGCGTGATGGTTTGGGTGATGATGCGCGTGCGGGCTTGGAGATGGGGAGTTGGTGGTGTTGGTGTTGTCACCTCCATGGTCGTGGCGGGCTGGCGGGCGGAGAGTTTGGATGAGAACGCATGACGGTGAGAGATCACGGGTAAAGGCGGGCGGTAAGGCTGTCCAGGGACTTCGGGGCGCTTTATGCGGGAGTATCGTAGGACTTGATTGACTCGTTCGACTGCCAAGATGATCCCGTCTTGAGACCACCCTCGCGGATGCACGCCATATCAGGGAGCCTATCATCGTGGAGCTTGTTCGAGGCCACCAGATGAGCCCTTACCCATTGCCTTATCCTTTTATTCGGCATTAGGCTGCAACGACCGCTCTTGCATGACTTGCAGCTCTCTCGGAGCCGTCCTAGTGGTCCGACGGGCGTAGTTGGAGGGTGGGCGAGTGCCGCTAGTCTCCCGAATCAGGACCGTCTGGTGATACCTGAATGCGACCATGCCGGCAACGGCGGCTCTTTGGGTTGGGGTCTGGGTCGCCAGGCCCGTTCTTCTTCCCAATAAAAAGGTGGTTGTCCTCACCCCGTAGGATGCAGGGCCCTTCGGCCAGAGCAGATAGGGTTCGAGGGGGTTCCCACTGCTACCGAACCTCGACGAGCTCTGCCAACTGCGGTGTCATGCATCTTCAGCCAGCTGACATCCAGCAGGATCATCATGGCGCAGCCAATAGGTGTTGGAGACGACATCATCTGCATCGATGCCAAGCCATGTTGCAGCGGCAGCTCTAGTTGTTGCCGGAACAAATCATGTTCACCCGCGGGGTGGCACTGATCAGATAATCCATATGAAACAAAGGTAAAGAGGGCTTTGCCCAGGTATTTATTCCAGCACTATTATTAAAATATCACGTATAGTCTTTATCTCTAATAACGCTTGAAACTCGGCAACCCGGAAACTGCCTTGTTAATCTCAAACTAGAAGATAATCAAGTGGTTAGCCAAAAGCTTAGAAGGCTCAGAACCTCCAAGCCCATTAGGGGGAGGTTCGCTCACTAGGAGACGAAAGCATTACGATACAGAGATCAATATGGCTGCCGGCTAGTGGGGCATCGCCGGGTAACCGCAGAGACAGCGATAAGATCGGAAGGCTGCTGAGCCTGCTGGCCGCCGGTGTAGAGGGAAAGCAGTCGCCGGTCAATTGCCTCTGTACACAAAGGTCTAGTTGTCTTTGGTGAAACAATACCCAACAAAACGACATGTATTCACCACATAGTGTCAAACGCGACTCGCCTTTTTGTCTTGGCCAGGGATCCCAGGACAATGGAGGACATCGTCATCGTGGGGCAGGCATTGGCATGTCAGGCCATATGCCAGGCGACTTAAGATATGACTATCACCCAGGCCCAGGGCCCTGAGATACCATTGTTTACATCACAACATCTCGTGTGTTCTCCGGACTTCATCAAGTGTGGAACACCACAAACATCTTAGTGACAGTCCTCTATAACTATGATGTCTTCCTGTACTTCTCTCTTCCATTCCAACCATAATTCTCACAATCCGTTGGAAAAACACAACCATCCAACCGAACAACCACAACAATGCACGATCCGCCATCTACAGCCCGCCGCGGACACATGCCCCCGGCGGTCATCATCTCGGCCCTTCCCGTTCTCCAAGTCTTGGTCGAGATCGCCCCGGGCACGACCTTGTACATCGACCTCGAGGGCGACAACCTCTCACGGCACGGCACGCTCACCCTCCTCACCGTCCATCTCCAACCCCAAAACACAACCTACGTCATCGACATCCAAACCCTCGGCCACCCCGCCTTCACCACCCCCGCGCGCACAACCAAAACAATCCGAATCAAAACCACCACCAACCCCAACAACCCCTGGTGCCGCTCAACCCCCAACACACCGTCCCCGCGGCACCCTCACCCCCCCAATCCCCCCGCTCAACCCTCACCCTCCAACCCCCCCCACTCGCCCCCCTCGCCCACCGCCAGCACCACCGCACCGAAGGGTACCTGCTGGTCAGACCCCACCATCTACAGTCGTCGATCCCACTCCCCGCCGAGGCTGCTCGTGAGGTCGGGTGCACCCCATTCGGGCCCGTCACTGCTTC